>NC_137471.1:68320066-68684564 GCF_964235325.1 Thermobia domestica | reverse complement strand
GGGCAACTTTTCTGAAAACAGTCGAAGATAACGACATTCTAGATTTCGATGAAAATGATTAAAACCGTTATATGTTGTAGATATTGTGATCCTGAGAAAAAGTCTTAATGGGGATAACCACCAATCACTGATCGTTTGGCCATTACAAGGCCACTTTTTTGAAAACAGCTGAAGATAACGATATTCTGGATTTCGGTAAACGTTGACTAAACCCGTGATATGTTGTAGATATTGTGATCCTGAAAAATGTCTTAATGGAGATAACCACCAATCACTGATCGTTTGGCCACTACAAGGCCACTTTTGTGAAAGCAGCAGAAGATAGTGATATTCTGGATTTCGTTGAAACTTACTGATACTGTGATATGTGATAGATGTTCTGTTTCTGAGAAAAAGTCTCACCAGGCACAACCACTAATCACTGACCGTTTGGCCACTACAGGGCCACATTTTTGAAATCAGCAGAAAGTAACGTTATTCTGGATTTCGGTAGAATTGCTTAAAACCGTTATATGTTGTAAATATTCTGATCCTGAGAAAAATTCTGAAGAATCACAACCATCCACCACTGATCGTTTGGCCACTATACTGAACAAGAGATGACGTTTTTCTGGACTTCGGTGAAATTGCTTGAAACTGTGATATGTTGTAGATGTTGTGACCCTGAGAAAAAATCTCAATGGACACAACCACCAATCAATGACTATTTGGCAATTACGGGGCCTCAATTTTTTAAAACAGCAGAAGGTAAGGATACTCTGGAATTTTGGTAAAATTGTATGAAACGCTGAAAAGTTTGATTCCACAATCGGAAAAAGGGATGGGAAGAGTAGCGGCCAACATCATTTATGCACAGACAACATTCAGATGTTCATCTTGCGGGACAAAAGAAAACTTTGGAAAGCCATAGACAATTTTTCTCAGGGTCACGACATCTACAACATATCACAGTTTCATTCATTTACACCGAAATCAAAAATATCGTTATACCCGGCTGTTTTAAAAAATATGGATCTGTAGTGACCAAACAATCATAATTCGATGGTTGTGTCTATTAAGACTTTTTCCCATGATGAGAACACCTTTAGCATACCTTAGTTTTACTCAATCTTACCGAAATCCAGAACATCGTTATACTTGGCTGTTATTAAGAAAGTAGGCCTGTAGTGACCAAACGATTAGTGATTTGTAGTTTTGTCTATTGAGTCTTTTTCTCATAATGACAATATCTATAACATATAACAGTTTCCGTCATTTTCCCCAAAATCCAGAACAACACTATCTTCTGTTACTTTCATAAAAGTGGCCTCGTAGTGGCCAAACCGTCAGTGAGTGCTTGTCTTAATGACTTTTCCTCAGGGTCACAATATATACTTTCAAAAAATTGCTGCTTTCCTCATTAAGAATAGGTGGTTTTCCTCATTAAGACTTTTTCTCAGGATCACAATATCTACAACATATAACAGTTTAATCATTTTCATCGAAATCCTGACTGTCGTTATCTTCGGCTGTTTTCAAAAAAGTGGCCCTGAAGTGGCCAAACGGTCAGTGATTTGTGGTTGTGCCCATTGAGACTTTTTCTCAGGAACACCATATCTACAACATAACATGGTTTTAAGCAAATCCACCGAAATCTAACTTCCATAAGGATTGTGCGGGGTCCTTTGTCATTTCGAAGGGGGCCATAGCTCCTGCAACCCTTTTCTCGCGAAAACGACAAAACCCATATTTCCTACTTTGAAGTCATCTTTGCATCGGCAGAGTTTCGTTTCTTTAAATTGGCCCTCTTAATCAAGGGGGCACTTTTTTTGAAAAGGGGCCTTTGCTCCCTTAAACTAATTTCTGAAAGAAACAAAAAGTACGTGTCGATTATTTTTCGGTTTGCTATACATATGCCAAGTTTGAAGAAAATCGAATGAGAAGAAACTCTATCTCGGATGTGAAGCTATCTCTTTTATACTTTCACTTTTTGGAATTAACAGGTTTTTGTCCCTAAGTCTTCAATTGTCTCCCTCTCAATTTGAGGAATATATAACGATTCCGTACGATCAAAACTCTTTTTATCAATGGAGCATCTTGCCCCACCCCCAAGCAAAATCTGAAATGACGTTGCCGTTACTGCACCGCAATCCAACATTATAGAGGGCGCCCGGGAAATAAGGACGAATTTTGCACCACTTTGTCTTATAACGGTTGGCAACCGTGGTTTTACCATGTTTGTTATCCTCTATCATTCCGATTAGTAGCTTGTGTGGTGAGCATTGTTGGTTGGTGTTTATTTCGGCATGGAGCGTTTGACAACAAAGCAACGCATCCAAGTGATTAAAAGTTATTGCAAAAACAAGGGAAGTCCCATGGCAACCGTTCGAGATTTCCGTGTGACACTTGGACGTAATGTTGCTCCTACTGAATCATCAGTTCGGAAGTTGGTCCTGAAGTTTGAGACCATGGCGTCCGTGTTAAATGTTAAGCAAACTGGAAGACCGCGTTCTGTTCGAACAGAAGAAAACATTGCTGTCGTGCGTGACAGTGTGACCGTAAGCCCTATGCAATCAGTTTGCCGACGAGTTCAACAATTGAATTTATCACCAAGTTCACTGCATGAAATCCTGTCGAAAGATCTGAGAATGCATGCATACAAGATTCAAATTACACAAGAGTTGAAGCCCACAGATCATGGAAAGAGACATCGATTTTCTCAATGGGTATTAGTTCGACAAGCGGAGAACGTGAACTTCACGACAAGAATAATTTTCTCAGATGAGGCACACTTCCATCTCCGTGGATACGTCAATAAGTAGAACTGCAGAATTTGGGGTACAGAAAATCCGCAAGTGACTGTGGAAGAACAGATGCATCCTCAACGCACGACTGTGTGGTGTGGATTCCGGGCAGGAGGAGTGATTGGCCCGTACTTTTTTGAAGACGATGAGGGAGCTGGCGTCACTGTAAACGGCAAACGTTACAGACACATGCTTTCAGATTGGTTTTTCCCACTTTTCTATGAAATGGAACTTGAAAATGACGATTTTTGGTTTCAGCAAAATGGTGCGACCTGTCACACATCCCGTGAAACAATTGGTCTGCTGAATGAAAAGTTTCCTCAAAAAATTATCTTATTGCGTGGAAATTAGGAATGGCCTGCCAGATCATGCGATCTTACCCCTTGTGACTTTTTTGTGGGGATTTGTGAAATCTAAAGTGTACGTGAACAAACCACAGACAATACAACAACTGAAGGATGAAATTAAGAGGGTTATTAACGGCATCACACCAGATGTTTGTGAACGCGTCATCGCAAATTTCAATGAACGCATTCTTCATTGCCGTGCAGCCTTGGGTGGTCATATACCAGATACAATTTTTCATACATAAATGTGAGAAAATTACCTAATGTGTATGTATACATAAATGTTAGAACTTACTCAATGTGTTTTAATTTGTTTTTCAATATATTTTATATTAGTTTTATAGCACTTTTAATATTCGTCCCTATTTCCCGGACACCCTCTATTTTCCAACTAACATTTTACCTGTCCGCAGTGGGGAGCAAGAAGGGCAGTTGCTCCTCTGGATTTTCGAAGGGTTTCCTCTTCTTGCAAATACATGTCAGAATATACTAATTTGCAATACATACTGTAATATTTAAGATACTTATATTAAATACTGTAGTACTAAAATTTGTTTATTGTAGTTAATAATGATAAGTGTGTAAATAAATGTTTCATATTATTTATTATATGTGTGTGTGTTTCAAAGTGTGTACGTATTCGCAACTGTGCTTGTATCTTAGTCTTTTGCTCCTCTTTTGGAATTTGTTTTCTTTTCTGTCCGCTTTTGGAATCGATCTTTTGTCCCTTTTGGAATCGGTCTACTCCCCTTCCATTGAAAAATATCCTGCAGGCATCTCTGCTTTCAAGTCATAACATGCAGATGCAAATGAAACATGTTTTCAACGATATATACGAGGAAATAACCATTGGAAGCAAAAGCACACAGCTGGACGTTTGAAACACTACTATCGATATGTAAAAGCAAATCTTTCAGATTTACAGCAGCTCTCGTTGTATTTCGTGCCATCAAATAAGCCTTACATATGTATACAATCAGATAGAAACAAAGTCCATATATATATATATATATATATTAAATAAGTAAGACCTGTAGTAGGACTTGATCATTACGGACGATAATAAGATCACAATTCTTACATCAACAATGTTATACCCTCACCTGCAATCTTTTTTTTAAAACACTATATTTATTAGATTATTTTTGACAATAAAATCTTGCGAATTAAAGTTAACTCACTTCCAAACTAATTTAAGGTTACCATATTTTCAATTATAATAATAAAAAAAAGAGTACGGACCACAGCACTAACCTTTGTCTTTCCAATTGCTTAACTTAAATCACGTTTTACTGCAGTTATTTATGAAATCGTTCTCATAAAATGCGAACAAATATATAAGGTGTTTTCGAAATATATCATATACAAAGAAAACTTATCTCCAAAACGCAGAGACGGATCCAGGATATGATCAAGGGAGGGGCTAAAGCATAGTTTAATGCTTTATTCAGTATAAAGCAGAATTGAAGCTCATTTTATCTAGTGTATACCTGAGCGTCAAGAGGGGCTATAGCCCCTACAGCCAACCCTGGATCCGCGCCTGCCCAAAAGTAAACTATCACTTGTGGATCTTTTCATACGCAATGACTTATTCCATATATTAGATTTATTAATAAAATATTTGTTCTAAAATATCAAGAAAATCGCATGAGTCGTATTTGAGAATTTAAAAAACAACTCATCCTCAAAACTAAACTACTCCTTATGGAAAATTTCTTGGAAATGATTACACAACATTAAAGGATTATTAGTGATTTTTTTATTTATGAAATGCAAACAAAATCCCCTGAATTGTTTCTTGAGAAAATCGTCCGATAAGAAACTCGGCCCCTTTGTGGATTTTTTGATACAAAATAACTTATCCTGTATTCTATTGTTAGATACCTATTAACGAAAAACATTTATTTATAAAATATAAACAAAATCGCCTGAGTCATTTTTGAGAAAATTGTTTGTAAGTATCCACCCCCAAGAGCAAACTAACCCTCATGGTCTTTTTCAAAACAAATAAGTTATGCCATATTGTGGGGTTATAGATGAGATATGTACTTATGACGCATGAACAGCATTGCGTGAGTAGTTTTTGAGAGAATTATCCCAAAAAAGAGAAAACAAACTTGCCTCCAAGAATAAACTACTTCTCAGAATTTTTTTCGGAAGAAATGAGTTACACCAAATTCTCTTGTGTTTGACGGAATATTTATTTATGAAATATGAACATCATCTGAGTTGTTCCCCAAGAATAACACATCTTAATTTTCTTTTTTCAGAAAAATGACGTATACAGAATGTTTTGTCACGTAAACTTTGGAGTGCTATAACTTGGGAATGAAACGTGTGATATGAATGTGGATTGCATACAAAGAAAATTTAATTCATTGGCATATTCTTATAAGGAGGTAAAATATGCTATATAAGTAAGGACACAAGTGAGAAAGAAAACAATCGCGTTAAGTGTCAGAACAAAAATAACGAAAACTCTTTCTTTGCCCAGGGACATTTCCAAAATTCAATGCTACAATAATTTCTGCAGTTTTAGATATGGCAGTACTAAAATTTTGAAACATATCGTTGGGGGCTGCGGTGGCTCAGTGATAGAGCGTTCACCGGTGGTGTATGGTGTCCTGGATTCGATCCCAGCTAGCACCTAGTGAACTTTGTGGTGGACAAACACCATGTGCGTGGGTTTTCTCGGGCTTCTCCCATTTCCTTCCACTTTCCTCATTCCACCATTTCATTCATTCCTCATCATCACTGTCTCCTTTAGCCTAGCCGGCATAACTGTGCGACGTGAAACTCAAAGATTTCATTTTTGAAACATATCGGTATGTTGTGCTTACAATGTATGGCTTGATAGCTAAATAGTATTTTATGACTTCAGCTTATAACCTAATTTTCTGAGAACTTCTTGACTCCTAGCAACATGGTGAGCACCAAACTGCATCAGATGGTGCGTGACGGATGTCTGTACATTATAGATAAAATGTATAATGGTTGTCTGGCTAATTTAAATTTTAACATCTGAAGCATGAAGTTATTTGTACTGTGTATTTTTTTTACTAGCACTATAGAAACAGAGATGCTACGTCTCTTCTGAAGGCAAATGAATCTACGTATTGTTCAGTAAAGTAGTTATTGATCTGCTTATAGGCTCGTTAGGAACTGAGATAACTTGGGCTGTACCCAGGCTGTTGAAATTTGTCTTTAGGGAAGGAAGATTTTTGAATTCAGTTGCAGTTGGGTTCCGATTCCTATATAAACCGTCTGCATAACTAGACGCAGGTCTATTGGTTATTTAGAGTTTTCACACAACAACTTCTATAAAGGAAAATGAGAGTGTTATTATTTTATCTATGATCCTTTACCCCCAAATGCAATGTTTTCTTTTATGAACTAGGCCGGAAGAAAAGGTTGTTTTTACCGATCCTATCCTGTGTTTTTCGTTAGTTTCAGATGATGGAACTCTCTGAGTTCAGAGATTCCAAACAATGTTAGGTTAAATTATTTCCGAGGTCAAAGGAGCAATCTTCAAAAGGAAGGAATACGGAATCAGAGTAAAGAGAGTATTGGCTTTTGTATCTTCGCACCAACCTACAAAATTAAATTGAAATTTGATAAGAGGAAGTTTGGGGCCAATAAACGGAACGTATCTCCTTGCCCTCTCCATCAATAATTGGTGCAGGTGAGAAATTTATTATCTAGAGGTGAACTATATTAAGCTCTGGATTGCTACTAGTCTAAAAATCCCATAACCTAAAGTTAAGTTGTAAATAAAGTATTAATTCTCAACTTAAAAGACTTCACTATTTTTTTCTTTACTCTGAAGATATTTGAACCTAAACCCCTAGTCATTATTGATCGAAGCCGGAAGAACTATTAGTGATCAAATACACCGTATGTCAGAAAAGTAATGGAACTTTTTTCTTTACAGTAACCACTAGTTCCATCTATTGAAGTAACATACCAGAGGGGAGCTGGATATCTCCTCAATGAAATGACACCACAATCATGAGAACCGATAAATGGAGTGTCAAGTTATAGTAAGAAACGTGAGTGTATCTGATGTCATCTCGTCACAAAAACACGATGGAGCAAAGAGCCAATATTAAATTTTGTTTCAAGCTAGGTAAAAATGTGTACACAAACATTGAAAATGATGAAACAAGTGTATGGTGGTGAGTCATATTTCGTATAGGTGTGTTCGAATGGTATACGCGATCCCAGGACAATCGTGAGTCCTTGGAAGACGAGAAAAAGCCAGGTAGACCGAAAAACAAAAATTGCTATGAATTGGTGGACAATAATCGCCAGCGATGTGAATTCGATTCTGAGATGGATGGTGGAGGAATTAAATATGACAAAAGACATAATACAAGAAATTTTGACAAACGATTTAAAGAAACGGAAAATTCGTGCTTGATTTGTTCCGCACACCTTAACTGACAACCAAAACCTTGTTCGCGTTGAACATTGCAAGGACCTGATTAAAACAGCCAGACGGAACAGTATATTCCTGGAATCATTGGTACTGATTATGAGACTTTGTGCTTCAAGTACGACCCGTGAACAAAACGCCAAAGTGCTACGTAGAAGTTTTCAGGTTCCACAAAAGCGAAAAAGCTGCGTTTTCAAAGTTCACGTGAGAAAACGATGTTGATTTGTTTGTGCAATTCCAAAGGTATGGTGCTTTGGGAATTCGTCCCACAGAATCAAACTGTTAATTATGAATATTATTTGCGTGATATGGAGCGTTTGTGGAAGCGAATCGTTCGCGTAAGGACCGAGTATCGAGCGCGAGGCAGCTGATCATTATTGCAAGACAATGCACCATGTCACAGAACCGTTGCAGTTCGTGACCTTCTGGCTAAAAAGACATGTATGTATGCTTCCACATTCTCCGTATTTGCCTGATTTATAGCCGTGTGACTATTTCCTATTCCCAAAATTAAAAATGTCCATGAAAGACACAGTTTATGACACTGTTACACACGTCTAGCGTGCCGTAACGAGGATCATTGAGGCGATTCCGTAAAAGGGCATTTAAAACTCGATGCAAGCATTGGTTGAACGTGTCAAGTGGTGTATTGATGCGGAAGGGATGTATTTAGAACAAAAAAAGCTACATTTGGTAAAATACCTAATTCGTTTTATTTAATTTAAAAAGTTCTATTACTTTTCCGACATACTGTCCATGTAGATATGTTGTCATATCTGTATGTCGAAAAGCTTTTATGAGAGAATAATTAATATATGTACGAAATTAGAATTTTTAAATGGTTATCAGATCTGTACAGCAGAGGCGGATCCAGGACGGACTTCTAGGTGGGGCGGTGAGTTGTAATACTGATACTTAGAGCTACTTTGAAGAGCTCCAAACTCTGGGATAGGTTTTATTTACATATAAAATTTAAAGAAAGTTTCATCTTCTGGGGGGGGGACCCGCCACTCCTGGACAGTTCAAATGAGCTCAATTCTTTATGTATATATATATATATATATATATATGTATATATATATATATATATATATATATATATATATATATATATATATATATATATATATATATATATATATATATATATATATATATATATATATATACTTACAGTGCCAAAATAAGGCGTTGAAGAATTTAAAATTTTGGTTAGATCTTAAGAAATTTTATCAAAATATTCCAGATAGAATTGTCGCTTTGCAAGAAAATAACTAGTGCATTTTTGTTTCTACAGTAATGAACATTACCTAACAATATAATAGAGTTGCTTAACCAATAGTTAATAAACAACGGTCTTTGGTATGGAGTTTGTAACTAAACCCTTACTCAAGAGGACGAAGGAAAACAATTGACTGAGAAAATAGATTTCTTTTTTAAGCCAGTTGATGCTTTCTTCTTCACTCAATCCATTTGAGTTTCTTTAAAGATCTCCTTTCGGTTAAAAGGGAGGGAACGATCATTGTGCGTGCATTATCATTATTCTTCATTTGGATGCCTGCGATACAATCGAGTTACTTCATCTTCTGGAAAGAGATAGGACGAAAGTGCGTTCCTTCTGTAGAAAAATAAAGGATTTTTTTTTTCCTCTTTCGAAATGTTATTCCCAAAGTAAAACTGTCGAAAAGACAAAAGACTGGTCAGTAATTGAAGAAAGAAAGAAAGAAAGAAGAATAAAAGAAAGAAATTTTCTTGAAAACTTGGTTTTTCGTTGTTTGAATAGAAGCTTCAGAGAATTTCACCCACACATCGTAATTTTTGTTCAAACGCTTATATATACTAGTTGTCCATTGCTATTGGTCAGTTCTAATGTTAATGTTTCATTCCTAATGATATACTGTTTTGGAATGGGAAGTTCAGAAATTAGACATAAATTTAAGTTAGGATAAGACACAACATATATAAATGATACCAGATTTAGTGCAAATGTCTTAGTACGTATTGTATAGCAGACACATCTATATTGCAATATTCTGATTGGTAGAGTCTTTAAATAATATAAAACAGAGTTTTTAACTCTTTACCTTTATTAAAAAATAGTGCTATAATTTTTTTACGAAGTTCATGTAAGTCTTTTCTCTAAAATATTTTTATTGTACAATAAGTTTGATGTTTCCTTGGCAAACAACGTGGCCTCGGAATAGGATAATTGTCCTAGCCATAGCAACTTCGACAGGGATCGGGATTACACCGTAGCTCTTTGCAGCCTCGAGACTAGGGGTTAGAAGAAATCTCGTAGCAACCTCAGGAGATCGGTTTTTAAAGGGAAACTCCATAGCTCGTAGTAGCAACAGCAGTTGATATTAGAAGGTATCTCTGTAGCCCATTACAGCTTCGGGAGTCGGTTTAGATAGACGCGCGGTCAGCTTTGAACTGATAGTTTCTTCGTTTCGTTGTCTTCTTTTATAGGCATCTTCTTGGAGGGAACACCCATGAAGGGGAAGTCGGTCTTCTTCGTAGTTTTTCCGAATCCTATTCGTTTCTTCCTGTAGGTATCGTCTCCTTCCGTCGTCTGCTAATGTTTGTTCATAATAGTAAAAACACGTGTTCGTAGTAAGCGTGTTTGCAATGCGTGTAGATATGGATCCTTATAACATTTAGTTTTTTTTATCTTTTTAATATTCATTGCATCACTTGCTAAGACAGATTAATAAATAAAAGCGTGCAACAGTGTACGCACAAGAGGGTACTTTCAAAATGATGTATGTAGGGCCCAATAACAAGAAACCAATATTTCACTACAAATCCCTTGATCACATACCTTGTGAGTGTAAAACCTAACTTTGTCCTACAGGTCTTATTGTTGAAACCGTTCTTGCTATATTTTGATCAATGTTTAAATCGGAAGAAGCACAAATCTGCTACTTCCAATTCGAATAAAAGGTTAACATTTTGGCTCCTGAGTTGGTTTAGTTATGGAAATTCTGGCTTTTTGTAGTTTAGTACAGTGTGGCACGCGGGAGTGGGAGATAACGAATCGCATAGTACAAGTTTATGACAACTTTGTGAAACTTTCAGAATTGCGCAGATGATGCCATTTTAGTTGCTATGGAGCAGTGATCAGAGGAGCAATGCACTTTTGCATTGAAACCATATTACAAAGATAATGATTATTGTGAAGCTATACGGCTAAAATTTCTATGTCATTTTCAACTGCACTGTCGTGATATGGTTTTTGTGGCCCATACTGTAATTAAATGGATGGAAAGATTTGAAACAACACGTTCAACATTGAGTTTGAAACACGTAAGACTCCCTTCTCCAACAACAACAACAAAAAGTTCAAACTTTGGAGACTATTCAAGCAATAAATGCCACGATCCGGCAAAGTAAGCAAGGTTTTGCACCATCAAATGATATGCCATTAGGATTATCGCGTCCAAGCTTGGATAGGATATTGCAATATTACACGAAGATTTAGAACTATATCCATAGAATCTCCAAGGAATGTAAAAATTCAAGGATAGTGATTTCTACCAATCAAAATTCAGTGGCGCATGGCAGAACGGAATACACTTATTTATTTTTCAAAGTAATTTCCCCCAAGTTCTACATATTCATACCAGCGCTCGACAAGCATCTCAATTCCACAAAAACTCCCTACACACATCCACGCACCTTTCTTTTATTTTCGATGTCAAATGTTTTGGAAGCCACATGTTTTAACTTATCTGCACACTCGTACATTTGTGTTCGACTCAAACAACATTCACGACATAGCACTGCCATCTGATGGAGAAATTCAATTTATTTCAATCCTTCAGCTAACAGAAATCTAATGACACACTGCTGCTCCATGTTTGTGCAAACTTACAAGGGTGCTGCATTCTTGTTTCACTGATCCCCATTTGCGAGGCGGGTGTGCCAGGCCCACCTGGTAATAAGTCTAGAACCCCACAGAAAAATAACAAACAAGTACAAACTTTGTCGAAGTTTTGTATTTTTATACAACTTTTCCGTTCACTTATTGGATGGACCTTGTGTCAAGAAAGGAGATAGAACCTACTCTTGGGACACTGAATCGACATATATATATAACAGTTTCTTTTTATTAGTTCTTCTCGTTTTTGCACTGATACCTGTAAACAGACAACGAACTGACGGACGAAGGAACTAACAAAGCCAAATTATGACTTTCTAGATTCATGCATGGCTTACTTCGTAGCTTTGAAATGTGTAAAATGATGCTTTATCCCATTCTGGTTAAAATATTCCATTATTCTCTTGGTTTTCAGTAGTAGAAAAACGATCGATCTGGCTCATACTAGCTCATAATAGAACAACTCACAAGCCCCTGGGAAATTGACCACCGTACACCGTGAGCCCACGGTCTTTTACTACCTCCATTTTAGAGGTGAATTTAATCCCTTTTATGACCACTTTTAAGGGGGTGTATTCGTTCTCTTTTATGACCACTTTTTAAGGGGTGAACTCGTTCCCTTTTACGAGCCCCCTGGGAAATTAATTACCGTACAACGTGAGCCCACGGTCTTGTATGACCTCCATTTTAGGGGTGAACTCGTTCTCTTTTATGAGCACTTTTTAAAGGGTGTACTAGTTCTCTTTTACGACCTCCATTTTAGGGGTGAACTCGTTCCCTTTTATGAGCATATTTTTCAACCCCTATTTTAACATAGAAGATAACACATAAGAGTACGTAACACACAGTCGATTAGATAACACATAAGAGTACGTAACACACAGCAGAGCAGATAATACATAAGAGTACATAACATAACAAGGGTGAACTCGTTCTCTTTTATGAGCATATTTTTCAACCCCTATTTTAACATAGGAGATAACACATAAGATTACGAACACATAGAAGAGAAGATAACACATAACACTACGTAACACACAGCAGAGCAGATAACACATAAGAGTACCTAACATAACAAGGGTGTATTCATTCCCTTTGCAGCAATCAAGTCAAAGAAACGACAGGTACACTGCATTTTCCGAGTGGTTACGGAAAACAAGACTTGGAGAAAGGGTTATTAAACAGTTTTTAAATTAGAAGGAACCAGTTTCAATTGAGACAAAATTTATTATAACAATTAATTTAACGGAAAACATATAAATATAATAACAACTAACAAACCGATTCCTGGGTGAAATTGCCTCGCAATCACGGTTTAATGTCGGAAGGCGAAAATTAGCTATTCTTCCACAAATCATTTAATTTATAAATATTTGATTTAAATTTGAAGTTTTCATTTAGTCTCAAAATCGAAAGTAGAAATCAATTACCAAACAAATATTAATAAGTACATGCACAGATGATCTAATAGGAGTCGGGGCCATTCCTAAGTGGGTGACCAATACTCACCTTGTCGTCTGATCGAAAATGGCAAATAAAAAAAGGTTATAAATTTAGAATCAGGGAATATTAACCACACACTCACAATGCTCCCGTTTCCTTATACAAACCACAATACACTATACACTTTTAACTTCTCATCTTCCCGACACAATTTCACTCTCAAAATTATAACATGTTGACTGTTCTTATTACCTTGCGAAACTACAAGGTTCGATAGGTCAATTTATCAAAAGTAAGTTTATAGATGGCAGCACATTAATTATTCATAGCAATGTTCAATGTTTCCAACTCTGATAATCACAATCTCGTTTGACTTTTTTTTTCATTATGCTTCATATTAAGTTCCTCCCCTCTGGGAAGTTTTGCTTCTTTACAATGGTTAGCGAAATGAAAAAGAAAAAAACTATAATTCACTGTTGAAGTCAAATCACTGCATGCAGAAATAAGGATAGTTCGACTCACCAAGAGTAATCCAACAACTTCCAGATATTACACGATTACCAATGTCCGGACGTCCTATCTTAAGTCCCAGAAGTAGATGTTCACAACAAGATGAGATCTTCCTCCTTATCCACCACAGATTGACTGGAAGCACCCATGAGATGACAAGAGTGGAAAACATATCTCGCCTTCGGGTTGACAAAATCGCCTTTTCTCGACCAAGCAGTAGATTCAAGGTAATCAGATGTCTCAGACGCAAACACAAACATAGTGGATCCACATAATTCTGTACCTGCAGAATTGTAAAAATACACAACAGTACATTTCTTATAGAAACACTACATAAACTACACACAAATATATATATATATATATATATATATATATATATATATATATATATATATATATATATATATATATATATATATAATTTACATTATCTTGGAAATGAACAATTGCTTTTTTTTCTTAGTTTAGTCATTATTATTATTAATATGTGCAACACTGTTTACATTTCTTGGTGGCAAGTACTTCTTTATAAATTGAACATGCCGTTTTAACTTTACATCAGGATTACTAATTAACTCAACCCACACAGTATTGGGTGTTACATAATTCAAAATTTTGAAGGGACCGGAATATTTAGTATCAAACTTGGCATAATATTTCTTATCCAAGGATGATTTTAACATTTTCTTTACAAGCACTAATTCTCCTACAGGCAAATTACTAGGTACATGCTTTTTATTATAAGCTTGTTGTCTCCTTTTCCAAGCTTTCTCGATGTTATCAACTATAATATCATTAATCTCTTCTTTATTTTGTGATTTCTCTATTATACCCAAATCTAAAATCCAGTTAACATCTAATGGATTGAACATTTTACGCCCAAGATACAACTCACTTGGACTTTTCTGAGTTTCACAATTTTCAGTTATATTCAAAGTATATTGGATTTGATAAAGATAGTTTGCCCATTTCGTATGATTCTTATTAATATAAGATCTGAGTATCCCTTTAATTGTTTTATTCATACGCTCTGTTCTGTTCGAGGACATAGAATAAGGTGAAGTACAGATGTTCTTAATACCTAAACTAAACAAATATTGTTTAAAGTAATCACTACAGAAGTATGTCGCATTATCATGCAGAATCGAAAATGGATACCCGTAAGTTAGAAAGATCTTAGTTAATTTAGAACAGATTAATTTAGAATTCAAAGATCTTAAAGGTTCTATTATAACGAATCGACTATAACTATCTGTCAAAACCATAATGTATTTAAATCCATTACTAGTAGGCAAAGCTCCCATACAATCTAAGTATAGGACATTATTTGGGTATCGAGGCTCCTTAGAATAATAGATACCATACGGTTTCCGATTAAGTTCTTGGCTCTCTTGACAAATTTTACATCGTCTCACGAAATCACTAATTTCAGCATACATTTTATCCCATGTAAACCTAGATGCTACCTTAGAGATAGTTTTCTGGATCCCATCATGACATCCCCCCACTAATTCTTCGTGCCAATACTTTATAACAGAATAGCGCAAAGAATGGGGAATTACTGCACGTAAACCACCATATTTCCTACCATTGGTTCTTTTTAATAGTACACCTTCTTTCAATATGTAAGGATCCTTATTTTCCTTTCTCTCTAAAGCTAAAATTATCCCTTTCAACTGAGGATCTTCTCTTTGATGTTCAGCCAGTGGTTTATTAAAGATGGAGTGACTCCAGAAATTTACAAAAGAAAGATGGACCTTCTGTTCATTAATAGTATTAATCTCTTCAATATCAGTGTTGGGTGGAGTAAAGTCTACATAATTATACATACGACTGATGTAATCTGCAAGATGGTTTTTGAAGGAGCGCAGGTGAATTATATCAAAAGAATACTTGCTTATTTTCTCTATTAAAGAACCATACTTCTTTTGTCTTTTATGATTTCTTAATATCCAAGATAAACTAGCATTGTCAGTATAAATAGTGAATTTCTTTTGCAAGTAAATATCAAACTTATCTAAAGCATAGACTAAACTCTTCATTTCAAGATCGAAAATACTTTTAGACCAATCACTAGATGGAATCATCTTCGAAAAGAAATATACAGGACGAAGACGTCCTTCATCATCATATTGACTTAAGATCGCGCTATAGGCCCTACTACTACTATCTATGTGGATTACAAAAGGACTAGAGAAGTCCGGGACTTTCAATACAATATGATTTATAATGGCCTCTTTTATTTGATCTAGTATCTCATCTTCTTCTTTTCCCCAATGAAATGGTATTTTATTTGATTTTAAGGCATGTAAAGGACCCATCAGTTCACCATAATCTTTCACAAATTTTAAATAATAAGACAAGAAACCAATCATCTTACTCAACGCTCTACGATTCTTAGGACGAGTTAGATTTTTAATTACCTGAACTCGGTCATCATCGATCATCATATATCCACCTGAAAATATATAACCTAAAAATTTTATTTTATTTTTACATAATTTAGTTTTTCTTTTAGAAATAGTGATACCCCATTTTCGTAATCTCTGTAGAACTAGCTCTAATATTTCTTTATGCTTTTCAATAGTATCAGTGTGAATAATAATATCGTCACAAAATATATCTAAATAATCTCCTAAGAGATCCCTAAAGATTTTATTCATGATACTAGAAAGAATAAATGGTGAATTTATGAAACCCATAGGCATTTTCAAATATCTTAACAACATAGTTGGAGTAGCAAAAGTAGTATATTGCCTAGAATTTTCATCTAACAGCAATTGGTGAAATGCCCCCTTGGCATCCAGGACGCTGTAAATCTTACGTTTACCTATATTGGCAATAGTAGCTTCAGCATTAGGAGCTGGAAATCCAGTTACAAGCACTTTTGAATTAATATTAAAATAATTTACCACTAGCCGCTTGGTTCCATCGCGATTATTCACGAGAAAACACGGAGAAATATAGGCAGAACTGGAAACTTCCTCAATTACCTTTTTCTTAATTAATTCATCCAAGTATTCTTCTAATTCACGCAACTTGTGACGTGGCATGGGATATGGTTGAGCTATACTCGGACTTAAGTCATTCATTTTAATTTCATAAACAAAATCTTTAACAGTTCCTAGTTCTTCATTTATAACGTCCTTATATATGTCTAACACGTTCTCAACATATGGAATTAAATCGTCAGAAAAAATATTTTCATGAAGATTTACTGTACCTGTATTTTCTTCCTCCGGATAAATATCATGGGTGGTAGGATTCGAAATTGGTACTCCAGCTGAAATGTCTTGAAACTGTTCACCTCCCCTAACATCATGATCCTGAAGTACAGTGGAAGATCGCTGGCTGGTCCCTGGTTTCGGTTGCCGAACTCTGGACTCCTCCCTACAAAAATTCCGCTTGGCTCTTCTGCGTTGTGTATGGAAACACTGCTGGGCTGTCTGGCCGCTGTTCCTGGAGTCAGCTGATCGAAGTTGACAAGTGGTTGACGGCTGAATCGTTCGCTGACTAGGTCTGGGTTTCCCCGCTCCCCCTGCGTCAAGGTCGTGCGGCGACACAGAGTTCTCAGGACCAGACCTAAAACGAGAAATTTGTGGGCACAGATCACTGGATTCACAACCATTTTGTTTCCATTCAGTTAATTTTACGGTTAAATTAAGTTTCGTAAAGTTCAACTCACGATTTTGAATGTTTATATTAACATTATATTTTTGTAGGAAATCAAGTCCCACTAGCAGTTTTAAAGATGGATGTTGAACCACCGAAAACCAGTTTACAAACTTAACACCATTTATAAAGTATATTAGTTCCACTTGTTTAGAGATTTTAATAGGTTCAGAATTCATGACTGAGAGGGTAAAGTTCACTACTCTAGTTTTTGGACGGCACCTACGTTCAATCCTGGCCAACACTTGTTCTTCAACTAAGGACAGACTACTTCCAGAGTCAATAATACAGGGATAAAGTTCTCGACAAATCGAAACAGGCATTTGTAATAAGGAGGGAGGTTGTTCCTCACTAACATAATATGTTTTTTCTCCACGGATATTTCTTTTATTTTAAGGACACATTTTCCAAAAATGATTATTAAGACCACATAAATTACATTTACTGTAATTATTCCTCTGCCTATTTTTCTCGTTAACATAACCAAGGGGCTTTACATTCTGATTTTGCTTTTGTGTAATAAATTTATAATCCAACCGGTAACGCCGATTCATTTCGTAACTTTCTGCAAATTCAATTAATTCCTTCTCAGTATGGGGAACTTGAGTAATTATCATTAAATCTCTTATTTCAGGTGGTACAAAGTTAGCAATAGTTTTGGTTAATTCATCCTCCGACATTTTCATGTCAAAAATGAATAATACGCTTAATTTTTCCTTAATAAAATCTACCAGAGATTCCTCTACTTGCATTATTCTATACAACGTGATTTTCAAGAATTCCATTTTAACTAGCGGAGTAACAAATCTTTCTAAAAATGCTGTTATAATTCTTTCCCAGTCAGTGGTGATATTTAATAACCTTTGCATTTCCTCGAATGCTGGGCCTGTACATTTACTCAGAGAGGCTAGTAACAAAGCTTCTACACAATTTTCGAGTTGGGCTTGTAACAAGTCAAATTTTAATAGAAATTTACATACTTCAAAGCCATTACTTCCATCTATTTCAGGTAACTTACTAACCTGCTTTTCTATAGCTTTATACATGTTATCACCCAAAA
The DNA here is from genome assembly GCF_964235325.1 of Thermobia domestica. NCBI lineage: Eukaryota > Metazoa > Arthropoda > Insecta > Zygentoma > Lepismatidae > Thermobia > Thermobia domestica. The sequence continues at coordinate 68,666,431 of NC_137471.1, read as the reverse complement.
GCTTATTAAAATTACATCTTATAGCTGGTCTAACAGCTGGCTTTAACACGCGATGTGGAGGAAGAACAACACCTGCGAAATCAAGCGAGGAATCGTCATCGTTTACTCGCTCGTGTCCGCAAGCATTCGCTCTTTCCCCTTCGCCAAGGTCAACTAGGAGAGAATTCCCCTGGCCATTCTCACCCGTTGAAAAACACTCAAGAAGGTTATGTGACATGTTTTTTTCCCAGGTTTAAATCCTAAAGCTATAATTTCTAATATTACGCCTAAATACCTTCACTCTATTTTCACTTATTATTACACTTTCAATTAATGACTGGTCTTTCATTCGTAATTTTCGTACTCAGGTTCAATTCCAAAATAATATACATCCCTTTCTTTCTAACCAAAGTCTTAATATTTCCGGTAGTTTCGCAAGGTAACTAAAATACTATGCAGCAATCAAGTCAAAGAAACGACAGGTACACTGCATTTTCCGAGTGGTTACGGAAAACAAGACTTGGAGAAAGGGTTATTAAACAGTTTTTAAATTAGAAGGAATCAGTTTCAATTGAGACAAAATTTATTATAACAATTAATTTAACGGAAAACATATAAATATAATAACAACTAACAAACCGATTCCTGGGTGAAATTGCCTCGCAATCACGGTTTAATGTCGGAAGGCGAAAATTAGCTATTCTTCCACAAATCATTTAATTTATAAATATTTGATTTAAATTTGAAGTTTTCATTTAGTCTCAAAATCGAAAGTAGAAATCAATTACCAAACAAATATTAATAAGTACATGCACAGATGATCTAATAGGAGTCGGGGCCATTCCTAAGTGGGTGACCAATACTCACCTTGTCGTCTGATCGAAAATGGCAAATAAAAAAAAGGTTATAAATTTAGAATCAGGGAATATTAACCACACACTCACAATGCTCCCGTTTCCTTATACAAACCACAATACACTATACACTTTTAACTTCTCATCTTCCCGACACAATTTCGAAACAATTTCACTCTCAAAATTATAACATGTTGACTGTTCTTATTACCTTGCGAAACTACAAGGTTCGATAGGTCAATTTATCAAAAGTAAGTTTATAGATGGCAGCACATTAATTATTCATAGCAATGTTCAATGTTTCCAACTCTGATAATCACAATCTCGTTTGACTTTTTTTTTCATTATGCTTCACCTTTTATGAGCATATTTTTCAACCCTTATTTTAACATAGCAGAAATTACACTGAAACTATGAACACACAGCAGAACAGATAATACATAGCACAGCTAATAAAAGAGCATGGCTGATTTTCCAACCCCTATTTTAACATAGCAGTTACGAACACATTGCAGAGATTATTTAAAGATTGCCAGATAATAAACACAACAACCTCCATTTTAGGGGTGTATTCATTCCCTTTTATGAGCATATTTTCCAACCCCTATTTTACCATAGCAGAAATTACATAAGATTTTTTTTCAACCCCTATTTTAAGACAATGAATACCTATGTAACATAGCGATTCGATACGCTCCTTGAACCGATTTGGATGAAACTCGGCATATGGGGGTTTTCGACCATGCTGAGTACGAATATCATACTTATTTTTACCTGGGTCCTATAGTTTATGTGGCATACGCCCTTACTATGACAATTTTAACCGATTTGGATGAAACACAGAATATAGGGGTTTTCGGACATGTTGATTACGAATATTATATTTATTTCTACCGGGGTCTTATAGTTTATGTGGGATACGCCCTTCCTCTGACAATTTTATCCAATTTGGATTAAACTCGGCATATGGGGGTTTTCGGACATGCTGATTACAAATATCATATCTATTTCTACCTGGGTGTTACAGTTTGTGGGATACGCCCTTTGTATGACACTTAAAACCCAATCACTCATAAACGAAGCAACATATTGAGGTGGTGTTTCCACATTTAGTAATCGGCCATTAAATACCAAAAGTTCCAAAAATAATTACCATCGAGGCCAAAGGTCAACATACTTAAAACCTAATAACTCGAAAACGGAGCCACATATTGAGATGCTATTTCCACATTTAGTAATCGGCCACCAACTACTACAAGTTCCAAAAATAATGACCATCGAGGTCAAAGGTCAACATACTTAAAACCTAATAACTCGAAAATGGAGCCACATATTAAGATGGTGTTTCCAAATTTAGTAATCGGCCACCAACTACTACAAGTTCCAAAATACTGATCATCGAGGTCAAAGGTCAACATACTTAAAACCTAATAACTTAAAACTAGAGCCACATATTGAGGTATTGTTTCCATATTTAGTAATCGGCCACCAACTACTACAAGTTCCAAAATAATGATCATCAAGGTCAAAGGTCAGCATACTTAAAACCTAATAACACGAAAACTGAGCCACATATTGAGGTGCTGTTTCCAAATCAAGTAACTGGTCATCAACTACTACAAGTTCCAAAATAATGATCATCGAGGTCAAAGTTCAAACTCTCAACGGAACCAAATATTGAGGTGGTGTTTCCACATTTAGTAATAGTTCATCAATCACTGCAAGTTCCAAAATAATGACCACCGAGAGCTAGTAAACGGAGCAACGGATTAATTTTGTACCAAGCAGAAAAAAGTGAAGGAGGAATAAATTTGAGTGGACTATTGAATTTTGTACCAACGAGAAATCTCATTTGTAACTAGCTCAGAATTTCTGTACCTGTTTGGGTTATTCAAAATTTGGATAGACTAAGAAAGCAAGATATGCCATTTTAACCAGCTAAGAATTTAAAGAAACGAAGAGAACTTACTCAATTTTCTATCAACGAGAAATGCCATTTCGACTAGCTCAGAATTTATGTGCCTTTTTGTGCTTACGTCTGTTTTAACTCATCTTGTACTATTTAAACAGAAGAAAGGATAAATTTGAATGACCTATTCAATTTTGTACCAACGAGAAATGCCATTTTATCTAGCTCAGAATTTTATATCATTTTGTACTACTCAAATAAACGAAGGAATAGAATATTTAGTTTTGTACCAACTAGAAAAAAGAAGTGAAGAATGAATAAAATTTAGGTGGATTATTTTCTTTTGTACCAACTGGAAAAGAGAAGAAGAGCTACTTTAACTAGCTTAGAATTTTTTATCATTATGTACTGTTTAAACAAACGAAAATTGACCATTTTAACTAGCTCAGAATTTATGTAACTTTTGAACTACGGAACTATTTTCTGTATCGATCAGAAAAACCGAAGAAGGATCATTTTAACAAGTTCATAATTTCTGTAACGAAAGAATAATTTCGATGTTCTACTTTTTATACCAACGAGAAAAAATGAGCTATTTAATCAAACGAAGGGATAAAATTAAGTGACCTATTCAATTTTGTACTATTGAGAAATGCCATTTTAACCGGATCAGAATTTGAGTGGTCTATTTAGTTTTGTACCACCGAGAAAAACAAAGCAATTGCACCATTTTGGAGTATTCAAATAAACAAAGGACTTAAAATTTGTGTCAATTCAAAATCAATTAAACGAAGTAATGCATTTGAGCGAGCTATTTAATTTGAAACACCGAAGCAGGATCATCTTAACTAGCTGAGTATTTTATACCATGTTGTATTATTTCAACAAACAAAGAACCATTTTATCTAGCTCAGAATTTTATATCATTTTGTACTACTCAAATAAACGAGGGCATAAATATAAGTGAAACCAGAGAAAAACAATGAAGGCCCATTTTAACTAGTTCAATATTTCTGTACAATTTTTTACCACCCCAAATTTTATTTTTGTACCATTAAAAACTGAGGATAACTTGAGTAGTCTAAGTTTTTGTACTCATTCGGAGAAAAGCAAAGAAGAACCATTTCATACCTAATGTTGCCATGGCTATAAGGGAAGGAATAAATAAATATGGGTGTTCTAACCATTTATAGTAGGCTTAGATTTTTATGCCCCTTTTTTGTAATATTTGTACCAAACAGAAAAAACTACACGAATAAACAAAGGACCACAAAAAGCGGAGCTCAGCCTGATATACCATTTGAGCGGCCTATTGAATTTTGTACCGACGAGAAATCTCATTTCCAGGTCATGTATTACCATTTAAACAAACGAAGGACTAAATTTGAGAAAGCGAACATGGACTCAGCATTTTATATCATTTCGTAATACGCAAATTTGGATGGATTATTTAGTTTTGTACCAAGCAGAAAAAAGAAACAAAGGTATAAATTTGTACTGACCGGAAAAGCCGAGAAGGATCGTTTTATACCAAACCGAAAAAAAGCAAGGAAATACCATTTAACTAAATAATAATTTTTGTGCTAACCAAAACAGCGAAGAACGACCATTTTAACTAGCTCAGCATGTTATAACTTTTTTGTGCTACACAATTGAGTGGTCTACCCATTTTCTTGATCATGTTGTACTATTTAAACAAACAAAGGAATAAATTTGTACTAACCAGACTCAGAATTTTATATCATTTTGTAATACTCGAATGGACGAAGGAATAAATTTGTGCGGCCTATTTAGTTTTGTAGCAAGCAGAAAAAGGAAAGAACTAACATTTTGTACTAATCAAATTTTGGGTGGCTTAAGCAAAGAAGGTCAATTTGTACCTTTTTGTGCTATTAAAATAAACGAAGGGTTAAATTTGAGTGACCTATTCAATTTTGTACCAAGTAGAAAAAATTGAAGAATGAATAAATTTTGTTTGCAATTAAAAAAGCGGAGTGAAGGTCTATTTTATGTACATTTTGTACTACTCAAAACCAGAGAAAAACAAAGAAAGACCATATTCTGCTACTCAAACAAACGAGGGAATAAGATCAGAATTTCTATACCTTTTTGTGCTATTCAAATAAACGAATGGTCTAAACCTATTCACTTTTATACCACCATTTAGTTTTGTACCAACCACAAAAAAGGGAAGAAGGACCATTATAACAAGCTCAGTATTTTTATACCATTTTGTATTACTCTAATAAATTTGGGTGGTCTATTTCATTTTTGTGACAACCAGCAGAAAAGTGAAGATGATACATTTTATACCTTGGTGTTGGATTAAAAAAACGAGTGGTTCATTTAGTTGTGGTGCTACATTTCTATATTTTTGTGTCATCCAGAGAACAATTTAAATTGCCTCTCCCATCACTATATGGGTATTGACGTGTATTTCGCGAATTAGGTTTACAAAATACTAACGGCGAAGCTAAAGTCCAAAGTTTCCCGGTCACTAACTAAATACTTGAGCGTGAGATTTAACAAACCAGAGTTGCGTCATAATTCAATTATAACTTAATCCATAGCAATTAGCGTAGTAAAGAAAACTGATGAAGGACGACAAATCATGACATCATACTTGGCCATTTTTGATCACAACAGAAGAAATCATATCAAAGTAAGGATCAGCTCATCAAGGAAAAGAAAAGTTTTCAAAGTTCAATGTTCCATACCATCTATAAAGAATGCGGAATTATTCATTCTGTTGCTGCAGATATTTAAGCAACGTTACGAATGCGTTACCTAACATGTGTATTTCTAGTATAGTGAGGATCCTAAGGTACTGCCTATTGCTCAACGATTCAATTATATTTGATTAATGGAATTATTTTTTAAACTTTCTTTCCTCGTCTAAACTTTCTTTCCTCGTCTCTTTCCTCGGCTAACAAAAAGACCAATATATACTTTTGCATTTATGTATTTTATTATAATGGAATATAAGTTTATGGACAATATTTGGAAAATAATAGAACATTTATCATGATGTTATATTAACGAATTATTTTGTCCTGCCTTGAAACATATTATTAAACACGCAGAATGCATAGAATGCTTTTATTGTAGGTATATAAATAGATGTATCACACTTGAAAAAACTATTTATTTGATTTGTTTTTGCTGAAGAGCAGAAAAATGGCTAGCATGGAAATTGTTTATGTTTCACCTAGAGAAAAAGAAATTCAGCGTGAAAACGAAAAACCTGTACTGTTAATTAACCCGTCTGACCCCGATTTGCCAGATGAATTACGTGATAAAGTGAGAATCATATATCCAACACAGGAAATAGAAGAAGTGCATTATTTTAGACGCTATAATAGATATAATGATGAAATACTCCCGGAAAGTGATGATGACAGTGTTTCAAATATTACCTGTTTTGAAGTGGAAGCTAATGAGTGCGGGTGTACTAGTGAAAGTATTAGTGAAACCTGCATTATACAATTATTTAATGAGTATACACCAAATTCAGTATTATTATGCGAAGCATGTTCTGAACATAATGAAAATGAAAAAGATCACAACTGTTTGCTGCAGTATGATTACGAATTATTACAAAAGGTGTGGACGATCTTAATTAAACGTGAAATGAGAGAGACAATCTATAAACTTTATTTAAAGAAGCATTTTAAAGGTTGTAATAATAAGAACACTTATACTTTGGAGAAAAAATTTAATCTTGTATATGAATACATTACAGAGTGTGATTATTACATCGAAGAAATAGTAGAAATGTTTTTAGAAAAAGATAAACAATTATTTAATTCTGTAAATGAACACTGAGACACTGTAGCATATGCATTTGATTGTGTATGAATAGACGAACTTGAACTGTTAACTGGATCAATTTGTAGAACTGTAATATTAAGAATTTAATAGATAACTGACATTGGACTCTGGCATCTGAATTGTCAGGGAGAGTCAATTTAAATTGTTCTCTGGATGATACAAAAATAATACAAAATGTAGCATCACAAAGGTATAACATTCTGAGCTTTTCTTCTGATTGTCACAAAAATGAAATAGACCACCCAAATTTATTAGAGTAATACAAAATGGTATAAAAATACTGAGCTTGTTATAATGGTCCTTCTTCCCTTTTTTGTGGTTGGTACAAAACTAAATGGTGGTATAAAAGTGAATAGGTTTAGACCATTCGTTTATTTGAATAGCACAAAAAGGTATAGAAATTCTGATCTTATTCCCTCGTTTGTTTGAGTAGCAGAATATGGTCTTTCTTTGTTTTTCTCTGGTTTTGAGTAGTACAAAATGTACATAAAATAGACCTTCACTCCGCTTTTTTAATTGCAAACAAAATTTATTCATTCTTCAATTTTTTCTACTTGGTACAAAATTGAATAGGTCACTCAAATTTAACCCTTCGTTTATTTTAATAGCACAAAAAGGTACAAATTGACCTTCTTTGCTTAAGCCACCCAAAATTTGATTAGTACAAAATGTTAGTTCTTTCCTTTTTCTGCTTGCTACAAAACTAAATAGGCCGCACAAATTTATTCCTTCGTCCATTCGAGTATTACAAAATGATATAAAATTCTGAGTCTGGTTAGTACAAATTTATTCCTTTGTTTGTTTAAATAGTACAACATGATCAAGAAAATGGGTAGACCACTCAATTGTGTAGCACAAAAAAGTTATAACATGCTGAGCTAGTTAAAATGGTCGTTCTTCGCTGTTTTGGTTAGCACAAAAATTATTATTTAGTTAAATGGTATTTCCTTGCTTTTTTTCGGTTTGGTATAAAACGATCCTTCTCGGCTTTTCCGGTCAGTACAAATTTATACCTTTGTTTCTTTTTTCTGCTTGGTACAAAACTAAATAATCCATCCAAATTTGCGTATTACGAAATGATATAAAATGCTGAGTCCATGTTCGCTTTCTCAAATTTAGTCCTTCGTTTGTTTAAATGGTAATACATGACCTGGAAATGAGATTTCTCGTCGGTACAAAATTCAATAGGCCGCTCAAATGGTATATCAGGCTGAGCTCCGCTTTTTGTGGTCCTTTGTTTATTCGTGTAGTTTTTTCTGTTTGGTACAAATATTACAAAAAAGGGGCATAAAAATCTAAGCCTACTATAAATGGTTAGAACACCCATATTTATTTATTCCTTCCCTTATAGCCATGGCAACATTAGGTATGAAATGGTTCTTCTTTGCTTTTCTCCGAATGAGTACAAAAACTTAGACTACTCAAGTTATCCTTAGTTTTTAATGGTACAAAAATAAAATTTGGGGTGGTAAAAAATTGTACAGAAATATTGAACTAGTTAAAATGGGCCTTCATTGTTTTTCTCTGGTTTCACTTATATTTATGCCCTCGTTTATTTGAGTAGTACAAAATGATATAAAATTCTGAGCTAGATAAAATGGTTCTTTGTTTGTTGAAATAATACAACATGGTATAAAATACTCAGCTAGTTAAGATGATCCTGCTTCGGTGTTTCAAATTAAATAGCTCGCTCAAATGCATTACTTCGTTTAATTGATTTTGAATTGACACAAATTTTAAGTCCTTTGTTTATTTGAATACTCCAAAATGGTGCAATTGCTTTGTTTTTCTCGGTGGTACAAAACTAAATAGACCACTCAAATTCTGATCCGGTTAAAATGGCATTTCTCAATAGTACAAAATTGAATAGGTCACTTAATTTTATCCCTTCGTTTGATTAAATAGCTCATTTTTTCTCGTTGGTATAAAAAGTAGAACATCGAAATTATTCTTTCGTTACAGAAATTATGAACTTGTTAAAATGATCCTTCTTCGGTTTTTCTGATCGATACAGAAAATAGTTCCGTAGTTCAAAAGTTACATAAATTCTGAGCTAGTTAAAATGGTCAATTTTCGTTTGTTTAAACAGTACATAATGATAAAAAATTCTAAGCTAGTTAAAGTAGCTCTTCTTCTCTTTTCCAGTTGGTACAAAAGAAAATAATCCACCTAAATTTTATTCATTCTTCACTTCTTTTTTTCTAGTTGGTACAAAACTAAATATTCTATTCCTTCGTTTATTTGAGTAGTACAAAATGATATAAAATTCTGAGCTAGATAAAATGGCATTTCTCGTTGGTACAAAATTGAATAGGTCATTCAAATTTATCCTTTCTTCTGTTTAAATAGTACAAGATGAGTTAAAACAGACGTAAGCACAAAAAGGCACATAAATTCTGAGCTAGTCGAAATGGCATTTCTCGTTGATAGAAAATTGAGTAAGTTCTCTTTGTTTCTTTAAATTCTTAGCTGGTTAAAATGGCATATCTTGCTTTCTTAGTCTATCCAAATTTTGAATAACCCAAACAGGTACAGAAATTCTGAGCTAGTTACAAATGAGATTTCTCGTTGGTACAAAATTCAATAGTCCACTCAAATTTATTCCTCCTTCACTTTTTTCTGCTTGGTACAAAATTAATCCGTTGCTCCGTTTACTAGCTCTCGATGGTCATTATTTTGGAACTTGCAGTGATTGATGAACTATTACTAAATGTGGAAACACCACCTCAATATTTGGTTCCGTTGAGAGTTTGAACTTTGACCTCGATGATCATTATTTTGGAACTTGTAGTAGTTGATGACCAGTTACTTGATTTGGAAACAGCACCTCAATATGTGGCTCAGTTTTCGTGTTATTAGGTTTTAAGTATGCTGACCTTTGACCTTGATGATCATTATTTTGGAACTTGTAGTAGTTGGTGGCCGATTGTTAAATATGGAAACAACACCTCAATATGTGGCTCTAGTTTTAAGTTATTAGGTTCTAAGTATGTTGACCTTTGACCTCGATGATCAGTATTTTGAAACTTGTAGGAGTTGGTGGCCGATTACTAAATGTGGAAACAGCGCCTCAATATGTGGCTCCGTTTTCGAGTTATTAGGTTTTAAGTATGTTGACCTTTGACCTCGATGGTCATTATTTTTGGAACTTGTAGTAGTTGGTGGCCGATTACTAAATGTGGAAATAGCATCTCAATATGTGGCTCCGTTTTCGAGTTATTAGGTTTTAAGTATGTTGACCTTTGACCTCGATGGTCATTATTTTTGGAGCTTGTAGTAGTTGGTGGCCGATTACTAAATGTGGAAATAGCATCTCAATATGTGGCTCCGTTTTCGAGTTGTTAGGTTTTAAGTATGTTGACCTTTGACCTCGATGGTCATTATTTTTGGAACTTGTAGCAGTTGATGACTAGTTACTAAATGTGGAAACACCACCTCAATATGTGGCTCTGGTTTTGAGTGATTAGGTTTTAAGTATGTTGACCTTTGACCTCGATGGTAATTATTTTTGGAACTTTTAGTATTTAATGACCAATTGCTAAATGTGGAAACACCACCTCAATATGTTGCTTCGTTTATGAGTGATTGGGTTTTAAGTGTCATACAAAGGGCGTATCCCACAAACTGTAACACCCAGGTAGAAATAGATATGATATTCGTAATCAGCATGACCGAAAACCCCCATATGCCGAGTTTAATCCAAATTGGATAAAATTGTCAGAGGAAGGGCGTATCCCACATAAACTATAAGACCCCGGTAGAAATAAATATAATATTCGTAATCAGCATGTCCGAAAACCCCTATATTCTGAGTTTCATCCAAATCGGTTAAAATTGTCATAGAAAGGGCGTATCCCACATAAACTATAAGACCAAGGTAGAAATAGATATGATATTCGTAATCAGCATGTCCGAAAACCCCTATATACCGAGTTTCATCCAAATCGGTTAAAATTGTCATAGAAAGGGCTTATGCCACATAAACTATAGGACCCAGGTAAAAATAAGTATGATATTCGTACTCAGCATGGTCGAAAATCCCCATATGCCGAGTTTCATCCAAATCGGTTCAAAGAGCGTATCGAATCGCTATGTTACATAGGTATTCATTGTCTTAAAATAGGGGTTGAAAAAAAATCTTATGTAATTTCTGCTATGGTAAAATAGGGGTTGCAGGTAGGGCTCTAAAATTGAATGAATACACCCCTAAAATGGAGGTTGTTGTGTTTTCTATCTGGCAATCTTTAAATAATCTCTGCTATGTGTTCGTAACTGCTATGTTAAAATAGGGGTTGGAAAATCAGCCATGCTCTTTTATTAGCTGTGCTATGTATTATCTGTTCTGCTGTGTGTTCATAGTTTCAGTGTAATTTCTGCTATGTTAAAATAAGGGTTGAAAAATATGCTCATAAAAGGGAATGAATACACCCTTGTTATGTTAGGTACTCTTATGTGTTATCTGCTCTGCTGTGTGTTACGTAGTGTTATGTGTTATCTTCTCTTCTATGTGTTCGTAATCTTATGTGTTATCTCCTATGTTAAAATAGGGGTTGAAAAATATGCTCATAAAAGAGAACGAGTTCACCCTTGTTATGTTATGTACTCTTATGTATTATCTGCTCTGCTGTGTGTTACGTACTCTTATGTGTTATCTAATCGACTGTGTGTTACGTACTCTTATGTGTTATCTTCTATGTTAAAATAGGGGTTGAAAAATATGCTCATAAAAGGGAACGAGTTCACCCCTAAAATGGAGGTCGTAAAAGAGAACTAGTACACCCTTTAAAAAGTGCTCATAAAAGAGAACGAGTTCACCCCTAAAATGGAGGTCATACAAGACCGTGGGCTCACGTTGTACGGTAATTAATTTCCCAGGGGGCTCGTAAAAGGGAACGAGTTCACCCCTTAAAAAGTGGTCATAAAAGAGAACGAATACACCCCCTTAAAAGTGGTCATAAAAGGGATTAAATTCACCCCTAAAATGGAGGTCGTAAAAGACCGTGGGCTCACGGTGTACGGTGGTCAATTTCCCAGGGGCTTGTGAGTTGTTCTATTATGAGCTAGTATGAGCCAGATCGATCATTTTTCTACTACTGTTTTCTTTATTACATACGGTTCAGTGGCGTACGCAGAACTTTATCAAGTGAGGTTCAAGTACTTATTCTCATATAATTTAAGAACACTGGTGATATTTGCATAATCTTAATATAGTAGGTTAACATCTTTCTTCCTGAAGGAGTTAAAATCCCCATAACTCCCTTGCATACGTCACTAGTATAATTGAGAGGGTGAGTGCAACATTGGTCTAACCCACATTTAAAAAAAATGGAAAAAATCAAGTTAAACACATGTGCTTTTTGTACAATATACCAAAAGCAACCACAAGTGGTTGAATGTGTTATACATTGTACACATATATATTATAGAAAAAAAACACATATGTTTAAGTTTAACTTGATTTTGCTCCATTTTTAAAAGTTTGGGTTAGACCACTATTGCGCTCACCACCTCAATTGTTGTCACTTTTGAATCAGAGCAGACACTGAGACTCAATGATTCCCTGACATCGATATTCGAATCCTCATAAAAGATGTTCAGTAGAGAACCAAGTGCTTCTTTCAAGTTCATCTTTATTCCAAAGTAATGTAAAAAAAAATCCCAGAAAGTTAAGTCAGGAAGTTTCTGCCAGAGTTGCCTTCCTCGGTAACAGTGTCCTCGCGATTGAAAGGAATAGGATATTCTTGTTCAAACTTGTTCATAAAAGTTATTTAATAAACGTTGATCGTATCATGGGGCTTCAGTGTCTTGTTTCTTTTTTATATGTATTAAATATCTGAAAACTAATAACGAAGGTAGCCATGCAGAAATGAAACAAAGAAAAAAATTCAATGCCATATTTAGTCCTTAAGTTCCACTTCAGAACTAAAAGCAGTGTCATGCGTACACACACACATGAAAGAGTTTTATTTATATAGGTCTATTTTATCAATTGAAGTGAGATTATATTTCTATCACTTTCGGTTTAGAGTAAAGAGATTACAATGGAGATGGAATGCATTCTTGGTACCCTCAATTGATTGCAGAAAACCGTTTCTAGCTATCAATTATCAGTTTTATAATGTAGTAACAACAGGTAATCAACAAAATAACAGGTAATGGTTGATTAATACCATCTCCAGTGGATGGATTACCTCCATTAACGAACTCGAATTCCTTACTTTTGATCCTTTACCTCGACTTCATCCAAAACTGATGGTAATCCATTAAGTACTTGTTGAGATTTCGTGTCACTTGGAAAGTCATAAGAGTAAGCAGAGTAAATTTGTACAAAGGAATTTTTGGTAAACCAAACTCCTTACACATCGCTGAAACGAGTCCAATTCATGCTGAAACATATACATATTTTAATAGTTTTGCTCTCAAGTTAGCATGAGCTTAAAATTTCATCTCTTTATCGAGTTTATAAGGTTCGTAAACTTCGGGGATGATAATAACCCGCTCTGGATACGTTATGCACGAGTTAAACACGACATATTGACGTCAGTACTTTCACCTTCATATATTTTCGGTGGGCCGGCTAGTTGTGTGTATATATAGAACTTAGGCTTGCAGATATTGACCAGAGGACAAGCCAGTCAAGCTGAGTCAGGACAGAGCTGAGTCACTGATCGTGTTTCAATCACAATGTTTTAAAGGGCTTTATGTAGCACGTGTTCAGGTGAGTATATGGTACAAGGTGTTGTTCTATTGTTCGCAGTGTCGCCTGGGCTTGACTATGCTGTATTCTGGACAATATCCAACTAGCCTTACAATGATTATATTTTGAGGTTACCTCCAAACATCCTATTTATAAAGGAAAGCATTTCAGTATTGCATTAGGCTATCCTGGAATGTTATACAATCATCTTTTAGAAGTTTGTGATGGTTGTAAAAAGGTAAGGCGCATAATAAGGCAAACTTGTAATAAACGCATATATCTCACTGTCAGTATTTCACGCTAAATTATAATAGTAAAGGACCGCTAATAGTGTAACTTTCTGCGGTATCGTTTTCCTCCCTGATTCTACTAGATGTAGTTACATCCTAAGTTGTTATGTATAACAAAGTTTCTGAATATTTATTTTAAATATATGGTATTCAGTTTGGTATGGTTGCTAGTCAAAATAAATAAATAAATTATTAAATATAAACGATTAGAGCTTTCAGCGGGTTGAATGCTCAGTTTTAACAACTAGTTATAATTATCGATAAAGTGTGAAAAAGTGTCACATCTTGAATCTCAGCTCTACCAGTTCCATCTTACGGATCCGCAAGAAATATTAGGGAAGTTACTTCTTTTTACATGGGAGATTCTATTTCGGCTCTTGGCATTAGCCACAATGTCTCCCACTCCTTACCAACATCCGAACTATGATATCAGTCCTGAGATAATGTAAGCTCTAACAAATTAATATTTCTCAGGAATAAAGGTTTAAAAGGGGAAACGAAAAAGAAACTTAAGTTACTATTTCATGTTATCCATTTTGTGTGACGAAACTCAAAAAGATAAGCTAAATATTACATGGAGTTTAAGTAAAAATAAAGATAAATTCTTTCATTGAATAATAGAATTTCTTCTTTTCAAGCTACGTGGCAAAATTTGGTTCACACATTTAATGTAAACATTCATTTCAGTTAAGTCAAATCATATCTAATCATAAGTTTTGATTTGAGCAACAATACAGTTTGTTCAAATCAAAAACGAATTTGGTCTGCCATTACAAGTCTGAGAGCTCTTACTTTAATTTATTTAAATATATCAGTGTCTCGCTGTTTCCGGGAATCCAGCTATTTCATTCCAAGCTCTGTCAAAATATATATACATACAATAACTGTGACTACAAGTTACTGGAACTCGCTGTAAGAACTTCCCCGGAGAGAAAACGATTTTCTTTTATACAGCGAGAGTCATAAAGCTGTTCCAAAGAACTCGTTCTCTTCTTCGTCCTCCAGACTAAAACTTTTTCAGCTTTTTTAGAACACAACAATTGTAAAATATAACAAAATGTTCTATATTTTAATTGGGGTATGTTTAGTACAAGGGGTCCAGAAGCATGTAAAAAACACAAAATTTACAGGAGAAATGAGTGATGCATGTACTTTGACGTAACATAACGTAACCAAATCTAATCTAACCTAATATAAACTAACGTAAGCTAACCTGAACTAACCTAAACTAACATAATAATAGTAGAAATAAGCGAAACCCTGTCATTTTTTGGAAAATTATGCGGAACTCCTACACTAATATAACATAAACTAGACTAACCTAACGTAACCTAAACTAGCCTAACCTAACTTAAACTAACCAACCCTACCCTAAACTAACCAAATGTGAACAGAAATTACCAAAATTATAACATTTTTTAGAGAAAAGAGCTGGACCCCTTTTGCTAAACATAGGCCTTTTAATTACTTAAAGATGTTCTTCAAATAAGTAATTAAGTTATTAGGTTTATGACAAATACTAAAGAAATACTTTTTTTTATCTTGCCAGCTATTGCTAAAATATCAATCCCAAATAGTTATATTCTATTCACACAATACCGTACTTACAGGTAAGATTTACACATTTGTAAGCTTTGGTATTTTGCGTCTTTATGCTTAACTTATAAAGAATGAGGCCTCATTTAACGTGGCTCTGAATCTGATGTGGGCCTTATTGCCTAATAGCTTGCGTCAACGTAAAGCAAAATTTATGTTTCATTTACTATAATCGCTTCAACAGTTATAAAATAATATGTTTTTGCAGATTTTAGTTGCGTTGTACACGCAAATTTTGCGAAAACTGGGCTTCTGGCCTTCAATACAGAACTTCATACAAGATCAACCCTCACACTACACTTAAGGTTGCTTACAAGACAAAACGAGTTTGACATATTCAAATACAGGAAAATACACTTTCAAGGACGAAATTGCTTTATAAGACAACCAACAAAATGGTTAAAATAATTAGGCTCAAATTGCTCCAATCTCGTTCGAATGTGTCTTGTCCACTGCGCGATTTTATACTTTTAAATGACAAATTACTTACGCTTATAACTACTTTTAATTCTTTTAAACAACAACAGTAATGCATGGAAAATTTACTCACAAGAGAACATTCCGATTTAGTGAATTTAATTGCTGAAAATGATTGCTAGTATTCGATTCAGCACCAAAAGAAACAGAGAAAAAGGTGGTGTTTTGTGGCAGATTGTATACAGGGTGGGAGAGAAACAGGCCCGTATCCAGGGGGTGTCTAGGGGGGACCGACCCTCCTAAAATTTTCACGGTAGGCTGGCAAGTGAACTATAATATGGTTATTTTCTAAAATATGGTTGGATTGGACCCTCCCTAACTTCAGCCGCCCACCCACACACATTTTGGGGCTGGCTACAAGCCTGGAGAGAAATAATGGCAAAATGCGAAGATAGAACGTAGAATCCAGTGCTTCTTTTGGTGCTGAGTCCAGTAATAGCAATCATTTTCAGCAATTCAATTCACCAAATCGGAATGTTCCCTTGTCAGAAGCTTAAATAGAGCACTAGAGATTTGTCTTTTATTTAGAGTAATGAAAAGTACAGCTTGCTGTTTCCAACTTTAACAGGCTCAAGCCCGTAGCTACGGGGTAGCAAGGGCCGCTTGAGTCTTTGCCCTTTAGAAAAACTTTCAGTTGCTTGTTTATATAAATGTACCTATGTTCTATTTCATTGCAAGCAAACTAAGAAAAAAGTTCCTATTGGTTGTGGGGTAATGTAGAGAACCTAATTTAAGATTTTAGTACTCCCAGTAGTTGTTTCTTCAATAGAAAGCAACGAAGTTTTTTTTTTCTTTAACGACACCATTCTGTTCTAGTGGAAGGTTCTTGACAACGATTCCTTGCATCATTAAGAGAGGAAGAAATTTAATCACTACTTGTTTCCAGGAATAGAAGTGCTTTGTCGGAAGCACGATTTCATTTATTCTCCTAATCTGGCTGCTTCGGTACTTGCACCGTTTTCATTCAATACAATTACGTATTCATTTTGTAATTCCTTTTCAATTTAGAAATTACGATAAACTCTGCTAATTGTTCAATGAAACTCATTTTTTTTTTCTACTGTTCCCCACGGGATGCAACTTTAGGGCAGTCTCATCTCAAAAAGGTGTCATTAAAGTGCTTTCTCGTCTCGGAAATTTTATCTTTTCTATTCAAAAAGAGCTCTTTCTCTTACCGTAACTCATCAAAAAACTTCTATCTTGTCTCATAAGCAATACTATTTCTTTGTACGTAGATTATTAAGGATAATCGTATTTCATAATAATAGCATTCATGTATTAACATAGGTAGACCAAATTACAGTCCGTAATCATTTTCCACTACAGGGTTTTATTGTAAAATCCTTTATGAACAGTATTTTACAGAATTACTACAATAACGTAAATTCTCTAATATCAGGTAGAGAGAGGTGACTCAATGCCTGAGCAGCCTAGGGCAGGATCTCCACAGAGCTCTGAGCAAGCTAAGTGGAGTATATTAGAATTCCCAATGCTCCGAAGCAAGCAGAGAGGAGGTTAAGAGTCACAGAGCTCTGAAGCAAGCTAAGCGACTGAAGTTAGGAATCAAGACAGAACTCTAAGCATCAAGAAGGAGAGTCTAGAGTTTCGAAGCAATCTAGAGGCTTTTGGTTGGGTATCCCCTGAAGCTTCAGAGCAAGTTAAAGGAGAGGTGACCAAATAAGACCGTTGAAAACCTCTCGGTTATATAGTGGCTCCAGACGAGGCGATAGTAGTCCCACGACTATAGTTAATGTCCCACGTGCTTCTGTTTACAACACCCAACATGTACTCCTATTTATAAGCAATAACTATGTGCATCTTAGTATGTAATGCTACAGCTGGAGACAAAACAGACAACAGCGACACTACCAGTCACATGACGACAAGGGAACAGCAGTACTATCGCCTCGTCTGGAGCCACTATATAACCGAGAGGTTTTCAACGGCAGCTACCAGTCTCATTTGGTCACCTCTCTTTTAGCTTGCTCTGAAGCTTCAGGGGATACCCCCAACCAAAAGCCTCTAGATTGCTTCGAAACTCTAGACCCTCCTTCTTGATGCTTAGAGTTCTGTCTTGATTCCTAACTTCAGTCACTTAGCTTGCTTCGGAGCTCTGTGACTCTTAACCCTCTCTCTGCTTGCTTAGGAACATTGGGAATTCTAATCTACTCCACTTAGCTTGCTGAGAGCTCTGTGGAGATCCTACTCTAGGCTGCGCAGGCGTTGAGTCACCTCTCTCTACCTGATGTTAGGGAATTTACGTTATTGTAGTAATTCTGTAAAATACTGTTCATAAAGGATTTTACAATAAAACCCCATAGTGGAAAATGATTACGGACTGTAATTTGGTCTACCTATGCTCTACCTACTCCTCCACAAGTAGAAGTTAACAATATAATATGAACTGAAATTAGTATTTCCTCAAAAAATTCTCATCCTACCCCCCTACCCCCACACACACTGAACTATCGATCTGGGTGCTACCCTGGACAGATTCTGCATGATAAATTATTTGTGAAACTTCACGAGGATATAAGTATCTTCAACTAGACTAAGTCTTCTGACTTGAACATTTTCGGTGAAGTAAAAGGTTTACCCTATGTCCCTCCAACTTCTAAAGTCGAAGATCAGAAAGCCTACTAAACAAACTTATTAGTCAGAAGAACAATACTTCTATGTGCCTCTGTAGGTACGATGTTCGCACTATTCATAGTAATACACACACAGATATATATATATATATATATATATATATATATATATATATATATATATATATATATATATATATATATTTATTTATTTATTTATAGTGGCAGATCCAGGATATGATCAAAGGATGAGCTAAACCATAGTTTGCTGCTTTATCCAGTGTAAAGCAGGATTGAAGCCCATTTTATCCAGTGTAGTCCCTATAGACTATATATATATATATACGAGGATAGATCAAAACGTAATGCCTCTTTCGCAGTAATTCTGTTTATATTACAGCTTTGAACTATCTATTGATAATCTATAGAAGTTTCCTTACTTTACTCTATCAATGTAATCTTTTCTTTCTCAGATTGGCTGATTAGAATAAAGGATCTGAAGGTAAAAGAAAGAGTAATCATTGAATTTCTGGCAAAAGAAGCTTGCCCACTTAACGAAATCCGTAATCGCTCTAAAATTCTTTATGAGCACGCTGTAATGAAGATCATCAATGTACTGAGTTGGGTTACGAAGTTTAGAAACGGAGAAACTGAAATTTACAGATAAACCGAAAAGCGGCCGACTGACAAAATCAGTGAAAGCTGCAAATCGAGAACGTGCTGGTGTATTAATTTGAAGAGACAGGCGCATTACTATTCAAAATGTTGCTGATGCATTGAACGTCTCGTATGGTTCTGCTTAAGGAATAGTTGCTCACTTGGGATATCACCAAGTCACAGGTTCAATGGCTTGAATGAAGTTAAAACTTCCTTAAAATCATGAGGCAAGAAGCAAACTACTGAATTGTTTTAGTAATAGTAATAGTAAAAAGTTTTAGTATTGAAACAGTTTTAATGCTTGGGTTCGACTATGTCGCAAATGTGTTCAAAATCATCCCTAGTAGCAAGAAAGCTTTCGGCCAGTTGGCGCGTGCTTGGCTTTTGGCTTTATACGCTTGCGTTGTAAACGTATGCTTTCATAAATCTGACTTTTTTTTTACTTGCAAGCGATGCTTTATACCCTTCGCAGAGCGTCATAGCATCACTGGTCGTGCATTGGCTATTGACTTGGCTTTATTGCGTCAAACTTGAATGGAACACTGAATGCAAGGTTACCCTCATGTAACTTCGTTACCGGTAATGGAATCCAGCTTGCTGCATGCTTGCGCGTTTTCCAATCAAGCTGGATGCAAGCTTGGCCAACTTGCAATTCAAGCTTACAGTAAGCGGTTTTGCAAGTTGTCTCTACTACTAGGAGAGATGGAGACTAATTTGAATGGTAGTTTTCTGTAGAAGACATTTCAGGCTATACTTCTTGCTGTTATACGTTCATTATTAGGTCTACATTAATTATGATACAGGAGACATTACTTTTTGATCAACCCTCGTGTATATAGAAGCATTAGAAATTGGAAATTTGCCTTAAATAAATCATTAATTTCTCTTTCTTAACGTGGAATGTCAAATAACAAAAACTTATTCAATAGATAATTGCTCTAGATTCGATGATAATTTATTACATGGCAATGTTAACTACTAAGCAGTTTTTTTTTAATTTGATAAGAAAGCATTAAAAAAAAGAGAATAGGAAAAATTCTTTGTTGAAATAGAATAGCTTAAAGCTATTGCGTGGTCTCATAAAAAGAGAGACATCAAATATGAAATACCTTTCTCCTGAAAACATCCCTTGGAGCTTTAATTAAATGAGAAAGTCCTTCATTATCCGAAAGCATTTTCTTTCCCTTATCCTCGTTGCTGTAATATTGACAGTATATATTCTCTTTTGCTCTTCTTTTCATTTCCTTCCCTACCGTAAAAACACATTATTTTTCAACTTTTTTTACAATCGCTTGAAAGGGTAAACCATTATCTATATAATGCATAATAAAGGAATATGTAACCTTCCGAAACGATTTACTTTCTTTCTTTTCCACCAATCTCTCTCTCTGTCTCTCTGTCTCTCTCTCTCTTTTCTAAATTTCATCTTCCAGCTGGATTCAGTGTGTTGAATATGCGATATGGAGCTTAACGTGGATCCATTTACTTTCCCTGTTCTTTTAATATACATATTTGATTCCTTCATATCAGTGGCGGATCTAGATCAGGGCCGGGGGGGGGCTAGGCCTCTGAGTTGTTTGAGTGACAAAAAATAATTTAAGCTATTATTTATATACTTTTAAAGTTTATAGTAAACTCATGATATACTTATCATAGTCTGGGTTCTATCTGCCCCCCTCCCCCTGTTTTTACCGTCTAGATCCACCTCTGCTTCATATCTACTGAGTTCATTAAAAAGTGTATACACAATGCAATAGATGGTATCTGCGTATTGTTCTCAAAGCAGAATAAAAAGTATTAAAATATATAGTATAATATTTCTACAAAAGATGTCATTACTCTCATGACTGTAGCATATGAGGTAAGAACCTTTCCTCTTATGATTAACAGTATTCTAAGGGGCTAGTGTTCTAGCGGGTCATGTCCCCTTCCCCTTTAGTTATGCCTATGCTGGCGTATATTTGAATTTTGAGGATCGGAAATTTGTCGCTGAAATTCAAGGTCAGTGAAGGACGTCGTGTATCACAGGAAATCTTCTACGCTAGAAGGGTGGGGACTTTGTTGTTGAAAAGTGAATTATCACTAGACTTCGGATTTTAAGGCAAATGCCTATTTTGTTCCCTTTATAGGAAGTAAAAAATACTTCGGATCTTTACGAATCATGAGGAATTAAGCCTATTAAAACACTTTATAAGTGCCCTAAAAATGCCTAAAATGGAGTTTAGCGCCTATTTTGGCCGTTTTGGCCTAAAAATGCCTAAAACTGCAAAAAATACAAAATTCCTGTATTTTTTAAATAAACTTTTTTTTTAGTGTTGAGTGAAATTTAATTGACAAATCTGAAGGCAGAGTGAGTGTGTTTGTCGAGGCTAATTTTAGTCTAACTCGTATGAAGAAGTGAAACGCAGAGGGTGGTTGTATGTAAAAAATTGTTTCTAAAAGTTGAGCTATTTCTGCTCAAGGTCAAGCCCATTTGTGAAAGACAAAGACAAACCATCCCTTTGCATCCTGCAGACACTGTACTGAAAGATCTCTATCTCTTTCTGTCTGTCTCTCTTTCCCCAGGGGCAAAACCAAAGCTATTGCTAAGTGCATATCGCAGTAACCAATATTCCCCTCCCTGCCGTTCTGCATTCTTGGAACTATTCCACCTTTTCTCTTCTGTAGCGGCTCACTTCAGCTCTTCTGTGATCCGTTCAGCTCTCTGGAATTTGGACAATAGTTTACACACACACATTCACAAATCAACACACAGCTCTATTGAAGCAAGAATCTCTTCGGGTCTTCGCTTTCAATATTTGGGAAAAACCAAAGTCCACGAACAGAAACGATTCATGAAGTGACGCGGTTCAGTTGACTGGAGTATCCATCCATGTATCATTTTCGGGTCAGTGCAGTGATTTATCTTAAACACGTAGTTCAAGAACGATACATCGTCTCTACAACGCATGAACAATTGGACTCAACGGCTTACAGCCCAGTCACAGATCTTGAGGATTCTTAAAAAGAAGTTTTGTATCATACGCAACAATGCCAAAGGAGAAGTCTTCAAAAAGTACCTTGATTCGCCAGTGGTTGCAAGAATTTCCAGATCTAACATACGATGGAAGAATAATCTTTTGTCCATTGTGCAGCAAGCAGGTAAGAAAAGCTATTTTTATTTACAGAATTTATAAATTTAATTAAATCAATTGTACACCCCCCCCCTCCTTGTTTCTGTATAGCTAGCTAAAGTAAAACCTTTATCAATGGGAGGTTAACTATTTTAAGAGACAACGTTACTGAGCTGCTGAACTCGTGAAAATCTAATTTACATGGAATTTAGATCAGTTAAGAAAAAACATAAAAATAATCCTGTAACACAGGAAAATCTTTAAAATGTAAAGACTTCTAGCAGCCTGCTTAAATGAAATATATGAACGATGGTTTTGAAAGTGCTAATGGAAGAAAGTGTCTAGACTTACACATTCAACAGTTTTAGGGATTCTCGGGGATCTTGAGAAAAGCGGACATGGCATTCTCGGTTCTTTCCGAAGGACTCCCCCCCCCCCCCGAAAAAAAGCGGTAAAGGTTAAAAACAATGTAAGTTAAAGTTGACATATTGTGTCAGTAACTCCAAAAGGGGTCCTCTTTTCGGAGAAAAATGTTTAATGCCAGCAATTACTCGACAGTTTCAGGAGCTTAAGAAAACATATTTTTGCTATCTCGTTTTTCAAAAGAAAAAAAAAATACGAAAGAAGTTAAGAAAGGCGGGATTCAATTTTTTTTAAATGCCAACAGTTCCAAAAGTTTGAAAGAAGAAATGTGCAATGCCAATATTGATTATCTTTAAAAAGTTAAGGAAACTGGATATATCCTTTCATCCCGAAAATATCTAAAAACGAGGATTTCAGTTTGAAAGAAAAACTAGAAATGTCAATATCTTGAAAAGCATAAAAGATAGGAAAAATGTTTAAAGGCCATTTTTTTTTTTTTTTTTTTTTTTTGTTATTTTTCTCGAAAAAGAAAGAAAAGATCTGTTAATAGTTAAATAACGGCGTTTGAGGTTCATAGATTGTCTCAGAACTTGTTTTACGAAGCAGAAACTTGTTTGTCTCTTTGTTTTTTTATTTATCAATTTTGCTCGAGGTGCTACTGTCTATTGTCTTAAGATGCTATTGATTTCCATCCATAGTTACAGACAAATAAATTCCACACAGGGGCAAGAAAAGAACAGTCTGACACTCGTCTAACAAGAATTACAATTGCGGATAATTTTATTTTAGGACAGATCTTAAGAAAGGAAGAATTTGTCTCTGATGTTCTCTCCCCAAAGCCAAAAAAAAAAAGGAATTCTAATCGATTGCTCTCTCTCTCTCTCTCTCCTGATGAAGAATATCCATACACCTTTTGTCGCAGGGCCGCAAGAGACAACTAATTTCCAAAAAAAAAAAAAAAAAATTAAAAAACGCCAATTTTATTTATTGTATCATGCTGATGTTCACGCTCAACTAAGGCATTGCTAATACTTTATTTTCGTTCTAACTTTGGTTTCTGTCAGTTGATAGTTGCAAAAATTTTGAATTTTTGAAATTTTAAAACGGCCCTTATTTTAAATTTTTGACAGGTCACTGATTTTCACACTGAAACATTTTAATCATATTTTGGGGAAAATTTGGTTCAAATCAGTTAAAAATTTTGTAAATTACAGTTTTAAAGAAAATTTTAAAGGGACGATATTTTGAAATTTTTCATGCAATTATTTTGGCATCCAAATCTCAAACAAAATATTGCCAAATTATGTTTTAATTTTTGCCAAGTTGGAGTGTGTCAGCATTCGAAATTAAATAAAATATAGTGCTTAAAATTAAATTAGTTACAGTGCTTAAAATTAAATATTATTTCTCAGATATTGATATACAATTTTATTGCTTCTGTCTGTAAATTGGGGATTATTCTGAAGTAAAATGCTCATCGATTAGTCTTTTATTTGATCTGTTCTGATTCGAAATGGGACTGGGGTATATTGGTCTTTAACGAGGTAGACCAACAAGTTTGCCTTTTTGTCAACTTTAAATCAATAATGTAACGTTCACCGATTAAAAAAAAAAAAAGCACATTACGACCAGAAAGGCAAGCAAACAGTGATGGTAGTTGTCGCAATTAGTGCTCTCAATCGGGTCAGTTCGGGTCGACTTTTGGTTGGACACCCTCGAGTAACGGGTCGGGTCAGGTCAGCCTAACTCGGGTCACGGGTCGGGTAGCGTTAGACCAACTCAGTTCACCGGTCGAGTCGGGTCACCCGAGATAGTTTGACCCGACCCGACTGGTGAACTGAGTTGGTCTAACGATACCAGACTCGTGACCCGAGTTAGGCTGACCTGACCCGACCCGTTACTGAGGGTGTCCAACAATAAGCTGACCCGAACTGACCCGTTTGAAAATACTAGTCGCAATGTACACGAAGAAAATTAGAGAATTTGAAACCGAAATTAAAGTTAAAACGCCACCATCTTCACTAGTTTTGTAAGAAGCATTTGAAAATATATTTCTAAGCGTTTTTTTTTTTTTTTTTTTTAAGGTTTCTCAGGAAAAGAAGTGCCACTTAAAGCAACACATTGATGGTGCTGGACATCTTGCCAAATCTAAAGCGAAGAAACAACAGAAACAGACACAGTTAACTCAGCCTTCTGGATCTGGATCTGAATCTGGAACTGCGAACACATTTAATGCGGATCTTGCTAGAGCCCTTGTCGCTGCCAACATCCCATGGAACACACTTCAAAATGAAACATTCCGACAGTTTTTACAGAAGTGGTGCCAGCAATCGATACCGTGTGAGTCAACACTCAGGAAAACGTGTTTGGATTCTGAATACAACAATACACTTGATACAATCAGAAAGGATATTGGCGATTCCAGCATTTGGGTAGGCGTCGATGAGACTACTGATGCATGCAATAGATACATAGTGAATGTTGTTGTAGGAAAACTTGATGAAGATGGACCTTCAACTCCTCACTTGTTAAGTAGCAAGGAAATTAAGAAAGTGAGTGCCCAGACAATTGCTTACACCGTGAACAAAAGTTTGCAACTTCTGTATCCTAGTGGTGTGGATGATTCTAAAATTCTTCTTCTTTGCACAGATGCAGCTTCTTACATGATTGCTGCGTTTAAGAACCTAAAACCTTTCTACCCCAACCTCATCCATGTTACCTGTGTAGCACATGCTTTTCATAGAATTTCTGAAACAATCAGGAACGAATTTCCTCAAGTCAATGCCCTCATTTCTAACATGAAAAAAACTTTTTGCAAAGCCCCATCGAGAATCGCTGTCTTTAAAGAAAAACTGCCTGGCATTTCTCTTCCTCCACAACCTGTCCTAACGCGCTGGGGAACATGGCTTGAAGCAGCTTTGTATTACGCAGAGAACTTGGACGCTATTGCTGGTGTTGTTGGCGAACTTCCTGGTGTGGAAAACATTGCAAGTGTTTCAGTTTTGAAGGAACTTTTCAAAGATCCCATTCTCAAAAGAGATCTTGTATATATCAAGTCAAATTTTTCATTCTTACCTACGACGATCACTAAGTTGGAAGCTACGGGAAAGCCACTTAGTGAACAGGTGTCAGTAGTTAACGAAGCCGAAAAGAAAATCCAAAGTGCTACGGGGAAAGTTGGGGAAAAAGTGCAGTGTAAGTGGGAAAGTGTAGTGAAGAAGAATGAGGGATTTCTTGTGTTGGCTCGTATAGGGAAAGTTTTGATGGGAGAGGATGAAACCATCCCCGACGAAGTGGAAATGAAAAATGTATCGAAATTTAAGTATGCTCCTGTAACATCTGTCTCAGTGGAAAGATCGTTTTCGGCAGCAAAGATGATCCTTACAGACAAAAGAGAGAGATTGACAGTCGAAAACTTTGAGAAACTGTTGGTAATTTACTGTTTCCAAAATTACGAATGAGCAAGTTGTGTACTGAATGAATCACCTGATTCACTGAAAACAAAAGATGTTAATAAAAAGGGGTATGTAATAATTTATACTATTATTTTTAGAGCCTATTTTTAATTTTTAGCGCCTATTTTCCTATTTTTAGTACCTATTTTAGGCGCCTAAAATTAAACTTTTTGGTGCCTAAAATTCCGAAGTCTAATTATCACTGTTCAACATTTTTTCACTTTGTATTTCTTACAGAAACGAAAATACCCGTTCTTTATTGATTTTTGGTCACAGAACGCGAAAATCGCACTTGAAACTTTCTCCTGGCTCAGATTTCTGAGTAATTTAGCGTTTTATATTTTGCATATAACACTATGGGACATTATAAGCACATGATTTGAAATTATTGTTTTACACGGAACAAAATGTCGTTCTTGACAAGTATTTGCTGCATATTCGACTTGGCAACGTTGTACGTTATCAACAGCTAGTGCGATTGTCTCATGAGTCACGTGAAGTAATGATTGCAAGTTGCAACTAGCTCCATTTATCCTCTCTAATCGTATTCGTGGCGTGCTTCAAGCAAAGTTTGGCAGACTGTTTGTGTTACTGGTAAAACAGCAGTTTGAATGTAGTGAGATGTTTTCATTGCGAAGTGTCAGTGATTCAAGGAAAGTGCAGCAATGCCCCGCGTTTGTAAAAATTCGGTGGAGAGTGTGTGCTACATATGTGCGGACGTGATTTGTGGTTCCAGGAAGCGGCCATTAACTGCTGCAGTGCGAAGAGCATATTTATTATACTTTGGGTGTCGTGTTGGAGACCAGGATAAATCATGGACTCACCACGTTTGTTGTACTAGTTGTTCATCTACTCTCAGTGCCTGGATGCATGGGAAGAACGTTTTCATGCGCTTTGCTGTGCTCGCCATTTGGCGTGAACCAACAAACCATAGTACAGACTGCTACTTTTGCATGCTACCCTGCTTGAAGAAACGTATAAATACGAAGAAGAGGAAGATCGAATACTCAGTGATACCATCTCTCATTCGTCCAATGGCCCATGGAGAAGGATTGCCTGTTCCCGATCCCCCGCCTACCACTCCGACGGAAAGTGATACAGAGAATGAAAGTGAAGGTGAACCTGCTCCACATACCAGTGACAATGATTCTTCATTTAAACCGAAAACCAACTATCCTGAACCACACCGACTCACGTAAGCGGAGCTTCATGACCTGATTAGAGATTTGGAACTGCCAAAGAATAATGCTGCGCTCTTACCATCTAGGTTACAGCAGTGGAACCTTCTGGAGGATACAGTTAGAGTATCAACTCTACGCGTCGTTAAAAAGATCTTGCAAAATATTTCTGCTGCGCCGATGAGTTAGTATTTGACAATGATGTTCCAGGTTTGATGCAGAAACTGAAGATTCCGTACAAACTAGAAGATTAGAGACTGTTTATAGACGTCTCCAAAACAAGCCTTAAGGCTGTGCTCCTGTACAACAGTAAGGAGATATCAGCATCAATCTCTGTTGCTTATACACCCTAGGTAAAGAAAGTTATCCCATGTTGGAACGCGTTCTGGATCTTACAAAATATCGTGAATACAAATGATTACTTTGTGGTGATTTTGAATTGATCGCAATTTTGCTTGGTCTACAGGGTGGTTATACAAAAGTAGTTGTTACATATGTGAGTGCAAAGAATGTGCAAAGAATGTCCATTGCACTCAAAAGGAATGGCCGCGACGAACAGCTTTGTTGCCAGGCGAAAAAAAATTCAAATGTACCTCTCGTGAACCCACAAAGCATTGTGCTACCACCACTGTACATCAAACTTGGACTCATGAAGGCATTTATGAAGGCCATGAATAGGAATGAACGTGCATTTGCATACTTGTGCCAAAAGTTTCCGCGTCTAAGTACAGAAAAATTAAGCAGGAAGTCTTTATTGGTCCGCAAATACGCAAGCTATTGTAAGATGAGGTGTTTGAATCTATTCTCAGTGTTGATGAGCTCCATGCGTGACATTGTTCCGCAATGTTTGTACCAGAATCTTGGGCAACCATCGAGCCGAAAATTACAAAGAATTAGTAGAAGAATTGCTATCTGCCTACGAGAAATTTCGGTGCAATATGTCACTCAAAATGCGCTTCCTCCATTCCCACCTTGATGTATTCCCAGTGAATTGTAGATCTTACAGTGATGAGCAAGAAAAGTGATTTCACCAGGACATTTCTGCAATGGAACGACATTACAGAGGAAAGTGGTCAGTTTCAATGTTAGCGGATTTCTTCTGGATGATTCCAAGACATGCTCCAGATGTTCCTCACAAGAAACAACCAAGAGACGGCGTTTTAAAACAGATACTTTAGGTAACTTTTACCAATACAGTTCTTGTCCTGTAGCGTTATATACAAAATGTTAAGAGTGCTATTACACCGATAGTCTTCCAGGAGGACGTTATATTTTTGATATTCATATTCAGTGTGCAAACATTTATAAGAGATGGCTATTTTTATTTCCATAATTATGTTAATGTTTCTTACTTTTACCTTTACAGTTTCATTATCATAGCGTTATATGCAAAATGTAAATTGTGTAATTAGTACTAAACCTGAATTCGGAACACGAATTTATTGTGTTTTTCGTGTTCAGCGCCTAAAAACTTATGAGGGACAGATATTTCAATTAACGTAATCATTTCAAAGTTTGGTGACTTTTACCTTTACAATTTAATTATAATAGCGTTATATGAAAAAGGTAAATTATGCAATTACCACTAAACCTGAGCTAGAAGCATATTATCATTGTCATTTTATTGTTTCGCGTGCAAGAAATTATAAAGAATAGCTATTTTTATTTCTGTAATCATTTCAATGTTTTGTGACTTTTACCTTTACAATTTCATTATTATAGCGTTATATGTAACATGTAAATTGTGTACTTACAAGTAAATCGTAGCCAGGATCACATTTTTTACTGTTAGTTTCGTGTTCAGCACCCAAAAGTCAATAACGGAGGACCATTTACATTTCTGTGAAAAATCTACTAATTGTTGGACTTTGTGCTTTAGTTACAAGCATTATGTTGTTACATAAAGAAAATAAAGTTTAATATTATGATATCTTTTTGATGTTATATGTTGTTTATCTTCTGTAATTTTGTGATTATTTTATGTATGTATATTTTGTTAATAATTGAGACATTACGAGAACTCATATTTATATAAATTTCTTTCTGTTTGTTACTCTACATCTCAATCTATAGGCTTGCTAACGAATGTTAAAGGATTTTGCTTACAGTCATGTTACTTTATCAGTTGTATATACATTAAATATAAAAACTCATCATTACAGTAAGTCCAGATACGTAGTTTTATTTAAATTCTGCCATTGAATAACACCTAATTTTCCATTCACGTATTTATGTGTATGCAAATGAAATAGCATAGTATTTTTAAGACAAGCAGAAGGGAAAAGGGTATTTGAAACAACAATAAACCGAAAGGTATTAAATCGAAAAGAGATTATTTCCATCGCTGTCAGAAAAAAAAACTGAGGTCAGGAAATTTATCTTTTAGCTCGTAACTTCGAGAGGAGAGAAAGAAAAGCTCTTTTGCAACAGCATCCATATATGAGTAGTGTCAGGCACTTTGACTTTGCTAAATCTCCTTCTTAGGGGCTTCCAAAAAGAAAAAAAAGAAAAGAAAGCAGCGATTGCGATTGGTTGATCTTTCTTACACATACTCACACAGTCTATCCACGGATCTAAACCAAATGTCCTTCATGGCGTTTCTGCTAAGAGAAACACATGAAGTTCGTAAACTTTGAAACGAGGCTGTAAAGTTCTGCAATCGCCTCGACCAGAAACAGAGAACAGTGAAAGAAGAAGGAACCGAAATACGTGGTGGGAGGGAATAGGGAGTTGAAAAGGAAGAAATAAATAAAAATCGAAATACTGTCTATATTATTCTTTTTAAAGACTTCTTTTACACCAGTTTTATGTGGAGCATAAAAGGACCTGGGGAGTATTCGGAGCATTTCTATTCATTGCCCACACAGATAAAAGTCTTTTGCAACCAGTGAAAAAAAAAACTCCATTGGTAGTAGATGTTTTGGATTCGCCCTGTCGCTTGTAACTTTTTCGTCTCTAGGTTCTAATTCAATACGATGTTATTTTTTTTCCTCTATCTTTTGGCAAAGAAAGAACATACTTAAGTAGAGGGTCCTCTTTGGGAAGAGAGGGTGGGTGGAAAACTAAGAAGTCATTCTGATGAAGCAGTTCACGCGCTGCTGATGGTGCGATGACCGCCATAACTTGATGTGATCTGCTGTGATGACACTCTTGTCAGCTTCAAACATTCTTCTAGCGATGATAATGATGATAATATAATTTTCGAAGATCTGAAGAAAATGTAAGTCGCATGCTATATACACTATTTTTCACACTGGTTTTCACAGAATAACCATGACAGTAAAAAATATATGAGTATATTTGTGAGGATACCAGCACGCGAAATTTTTAAACATGTTTTTGGGTCACTGTTTTACATTTGTCTATGACCAATATCTTACAGCTTTTGAATATGACATAGAATTGAACTTTGCACGTTCTAAAGTTTGAAGCTCGAAATTTGCATTTATCTATCCACTCCTTTCTATCCTTGTGTACTAAACGAAAATGAGATAAAAGGAGTTTAGTGATGTCTTAAGACTGCAACATTGTAAATGGTATTACTTCAGAGGATTTATAGATAACCTTCATCCATCATTTCAAAACTAACAAGTGAGGAATCGAATTCATGTTCCTTCTAAATGTAAAATAATTAAGAACGTTCAAAAATGCATTCATTATTATTACATGAGTCATCGCAACGTCAATAAGTTGATTATAAATTATTATTTTCTTAGCAAATTTGTTTGAGTAATTATAATAAAAAAATAAGAAATTTATAGCTAGTTACCTTCAATCTAATATTTTCGATAAAGTTAGTGGCTATGCGGTTAGCATACGCTCCTTTGGCCTCGGTTCGACTCTCGGTGGCAGTTCATGTTGTTCACGTAGTACGTTAAGCTGTAATTCCACGTGTCACATGACTTCGCTGCTGAAAGGAACCACGGAACTGAAAGTGGTAAGTGAGTTTTGTGGTGGACAAACACTTTGTACATATGTTTCCTTGGGCTTTTTTGTTCTTCCTCCTTTTGTCATACCACCATTATTATCTATTTCATTATTATCGTCGGTGCATAATCATTAGATATTAAACTCAAAATAATAAAAATAATAATGATAAATAATATGGTTGTGGTCAATAAATACCAGAATTAAAACCATAAGTGATAATACATTTCTACCACTTGTTCTGTTTTCAATACAGAAATGAAGTCGAAGAATGGAACCTATCTCTGCAACATAAAATCTAACTAGTCTATGGAACTAACCTGGAGGTTCAATGCGCGTTCACAAACGTTCTCCATTGGCTTTTATTCTTAACCAACTGTATACTGGTTTCTACTTTGTACTCCTATTTCTGCGAGATCTCCTATTACTCCTTTCATCTGCACATAGGTCTTCTTAATGCCGTTTCATGATAGTATTTCAAGTCGAAACTTTGAAAGCATTCCTCCTTTCTTCCATTCTGGCTACATGACCTGCCTAGCTGAGCCTCCTAGACTTGATAACCCTAACAATTTTTCGTAAACTATATAAGTTATGCAGTTCCTTGTTGTGAAGTTTCCGTCATTTCCCATTCCCGTTCCTCTTGAATCCAAATATTCATCTCAGGATTTTATTCTCAGATACTTTCAGTCTGCGTTCTTCTCTCAGAGTATGCGACCATGTTTCGCAACCATACAGCATAACAGGCCTGATTATCGTTTTATATATTTTAAGCTTCAAATTCCTCGACAAAATTTGCAACGATAAAAGATTATAAATTAAATAATAACACGAATCCCTGCTTTCAGTCGAAATTTTATTTCTTCGTGGATATGATTTTGGTCTGCATGCAACACTAAATTAATATAAGAAAATTGTTTCTTGCTATCTATCGCAATTTGAACGTCAAGATGATCAGTGTTGAAAGTGGAAATCGTAAATTTTCACCAATTCTGGTTTGAATAGAGGGTAAAAGATGGAAATGAAATTTAATTCTTGGATTGCTGAATTCATATCAAAAAGCAATTTGTTTCGATCTCTTACAGTTTTGGTCTTTGAAGACCGATATATTGAAACTGAAAATTGTAATGGACTTGTACCACTGTCAGTTTTAGTAAAGAGACAAGGATGGAAACAGAATCTACTCTTGCTGCACTGATTTGATTGAAAAAAAATCCATTCTAGCTATTAATTAGACCTACAGTTTTTGCTGTACGGTGATCAATGTTAAAACAGGAAATGATGTATTTCTATCTCTTCCGGTATGAACAGAGAATTATGGAAGAAGTTGGAACCCATTCTTGAGACGTTAAATCAATTCCAAGAAAAATGCTTCTTGCTATCTTATCATTTATTTTCACTGAGACTTCAAAATTGCACATACAGGGTATTACATAAATGTGTCACAATATTTTGGATACCGATTCCTCACATCAAAATAAGGAAAAAAGTTCCTATGAATCTGTGCTCAAAAATGGATAATTTCGGATATCAAAATAAGGAAAAAAGTTCCTATGAATATGTGCCCAAAAATGGATAATTTCGGATATCAAAATAAGGAAAAAGTTCCTATGAATCTGTGCTCAAAAATGGATAATTTCGGATATCAAAATAAGGAAAAAAGTTCCTATAAATATGTGCCCAAAAATGGATAATTTCGGATATCAAAATAAGGAAAAAGTTCCTATGAATCTGTGCTCAAAAATGGATAATTTCGGATATCAAAATAAGGAAAAAAGTTCCTATGAATCTGTGCTCAAAAATGGATAATTTCGGATATCAAAATAAGGAAAAAAGTTCCTATGAATCTGTGCTCAAAAATGGATAATTTCGGATATCAAAATAAGGAAAAAAGTTCCTATGAATATGTGCCCAAAAATGGATAATTTCGGATATCAAAATAAGGGGAAAAGTTCCTATGAATCTGTGCTTAAAAATGGATAATTTCGGATATCAAAATAAGGGGAAAAGTTCCTATGAATCTGTGCTCAAAAATGGATAATTTCGGATATCAAAATAAGGAAAAAAGTTCCTATGAATA
The DNA here is from genome assembly GCF_964235325.1 of Thermobia domestica. NCBI lineage: Eukaryota > Metazoa > Arthropoda > Insecta > Zygentoma > Lepismatidae > Thermobia > Thermobia domestica. The sequence continues at coordinate 68,633,437 of NC_137471.1, read as the reverse complement.
TGTGCCCAAAAATGGATAATTTCGGATATCAAAATAAGGAAAAAAAGTTCCTATGAATCTGTGCTCAGAAATGGATAATTTCGGATATCAAAATAAGGAAAAAAGTTCCTATGAATCTGTGCTCAAAAATGGATAATTTCGGATATCAAAATAAGGAAAAAAGTTCCTATGAATATGTGCCCAAAAATGGATAATTTCGGATATCAAAATAAGGGGAAAAGTTCCTATGAATCTGTGCTTAAAAATGGATAATTTCGGATATCAAAATAAGGAAAAAGTTCCTATGAATCTGTGCTCAAAAATGGATAATTTCGGATATCAAAATAAGGAAAAAGTTCCTATGAATCTGTGCTCAAAATGGATAATTTCGGATATCAAAATAAGGGAAAAAGTTCCTATGAATCTGTGCTCAAAAATGGATAATTTCGGATATCAAAATAAGGGAAAAAGTTCCTATGAATCTGTGCTCAGAAATGGATAATTTCGGATATCAAAATAAGGAAAAAGTTCCTATGAATCTGTGCTCAAAAATGGATAATTTCGGATATCAAAATAAGGAAAAAGTTCCTATGAATCTGTGCTCAAAATGGATAATTTCGGATATCAAAATAAGGGGAAAAGTTCCTATGAATCTGTGCTCAAAAATGGATAATTTCGGATATCAAAATAAGGGAAAAAGTTCCTATGAATCTGTGCTCAGAAATGGATAATTTCGGATATCAAAATAAGGGAAAAAAGTTCCTATGAATCTGTGCTCAAAAATGGATAATTTCGGATATCAAAATAAGGAAAAAAGTTCCTATGAATCTGTGCTCAAAAATGGATAATTTCGGAGTTATAGGGTACCGAAAACATGAAATAAGATAACTTTGCAAGTTCATAGCTCCACTACTATAAGATCTATCATAGTCGAGTCAAGGCATCACTGAGAAACTGGTATGAACTATCCAAATATCCATGTTTTAGAACTTTTTTTTTCTTATTTTGATGTGAAGATGTTTCAAATATTGTAACACATTTATTTAACACCACTCTGTATACATGTATATATGACAACAAAACTACATAAACAGTGTATATCTAAAGAAATAAATTATTATAACAATCGGCAGAATAACGTAATTGAACAAAAATAAATGTACACCAAGGAATATATAAAGCTTCAATGACACTCCGGTTAACAAGAAAACGTATCACATATCACCTCGGAGCACTAGCAGATCAAGAAAGGCTGTTTAGATGAATGGATCACCTCCTGGACGGTCAACATACGGAGTTTGCATCCACACAGAATTAAATTGTGCAATAATATGTAATATATTTCTTTCATAAAGAGAGATTATATTATAATTTTTGCAAATATTTTAGTTGATTTTATGCTAGTTTTTATATATTATACGAAAAACTAATTAATTGTGATAGCAAGCAGTGTTCGAAGTAGGCCAAGAAAAATAGTATACATTTCTTGCCAATTCTTTCATTTCTATGTATATCATGATATAATTATGTACTATTTAAAAATGTATATATGAGGAGAACAATATTCCTCATCGACCACTTAACAGGGAAACGTTATACCAACTTCTTTTTAGTGTACTGTAATGGTACTCATATCAGTTTTAAGCCGTTCAACATCAGTGGCATTTGCAGGGAACTTTATTAAACTAATATTAGTTGGGAGAGGGAAATGTGGATTTATGGATCGAAAAATCAGCTGAGCATAAAAAAGATGGCTTTTTAGACGGGGCGTTCGTTCCAAACCGCCGTTTCCTTAGAGCAGGGATGCAAATAAGCAACTAAATTTTACTAGACCAAGAGAAAAAACTACTAGCCCACATTCCACATTAGAAATCGTTTACTTAGCTTCGGTATGATATTAAATACTCGCCGGTACTCTGAACCACTCGCCCCGGGCGAGTGGTTATTTGTATCCCTGCCTTAGAGCCATCCTTGCCTAAGAGGTAGCATCTCAGGAGAAACCTTCTTCTGTAACGAAACTAGTAGTTACACATGGAAGAACTGTTTGGGAGAGGTTGGTTGCAAGGTCCATCTTATAGCTTAAAATGTAGACCTCAGATGGTCAGGTGTCTTTGTGACAGGTAAGTTTACGAATTATCATGAAGTTTCTTATACCACGAATATACTTTACTTTATATTTAGAAATAATTTATTTTTGTGTTTTGTATATAAACCATTACTTTGAAGATATTTTCAGTTTCAAAACTTTTAAAAATATAATTAAAACAATAACTTATAATACTTAATCCACTCATTTATTAATGTTCATTTACATTAGCCTATATAATATAGTCATCATCGTCCTCGTCCTCAAAGGCTTCTTTCATTAACAATTTTTCGATAATCAAAGCACGACACACTTCTTTGTTATTGAGAAGACACTTATGGTCGCACATCTTAACAACCCGATTATATCTGGTTTCCTGATCTGGTCTGTACCTTTTCCTTAAGCGAAGCATCATTTTGTCAGCTGGACCCCAATCAGATGTAGGCTGGAAACTAGCTGCAAAACTCTAAACCAATAAATTCGTTAAAAAGAAGATTCAGACTCGGAAATTAATACAGTGAAAGTTCTGAATAATAGTGACCGATGGGATGTGACTATTTGTTTCTAAATGAGAAATATCCCCAATGATGAGGTTACACTAACTTAGGTTACTCACAGCTCAAATGATAATTGTATGCAATGTACAGCAAATATATCTAACACAGTATGCGGCAAACCAAACAGCACTGAAATCATATCGTTGACATTTATTTATTTATTTATTTATTTATTTATTGTACAATATAATGAAACAAGAAATGTTGTAAAATGAATGTCAACTAAATGTTATTAAACATATATTGTAAATTTAAAAGGAATCACGCCTGTATATCATGTGCTCAAAATGTTGACCATTACGTAGCATACATTTTTCATAAGGGTCCTGTAGATCGATCAACAAGCTAGTGAACACGGAATGATGGAACGACAAACCAAATGACCGAATCTTCTCTCTTAGCTCCGGTATAGTGATATGGGGTTATCAGTTCGGAAAATTGCTTCCTTCAGCATACCCCATACGTAGGCATCTGGAGCCGTGAGATCAGGGGAGTGGGAAAGATATGAGAAATCCTTTCCACGGGAAACCAATCCATGTGTAAACTCTCATGATGAGAAAGATAAGTGACTCACTTGAAGTGGGCAGTAGCTCCGTCTTGCTACATCCATTGTCGTTGTAACGACAGATTTTTGATGCCGCAAAAACTGCGCAAATCATGGAAGAACGGGTCGATAATCAACTGTCGATTAATGTAGCGATCAAGGCACATATGACGTTCATCACTGAGCCAAATGTTGCTGATGAAATGTTTATCTTCATATGTTATAGCTCCAGAGCAATACAGTAGACGTGAACGTTCATCTCTTGCAGTGAGATGCTGCCCACACCGTATGATCGGAAATAGTGCTCGACAATAAACACATTCTCCTATGTGGTGAATATCATTATCTTTGCACCAACTGCACACTATAGTAGTCCACACACAACTGAGCACATATGTGGCGCTCACAGCTCATACCACATAGCATCTACGCGACATTCGTACGCGAATTTCAATACTATTTGTTTTGCTGCATGCTGTACATAAAACAAGAATAGTGTACACAAAAATGCAATTATATGCATACCAGTGACGACGCCAGAGGGGGGGCAAGAGGGGCGAGCTCCCCCCTAGTAGCTACTTCTGCCCCCCTAACTGCCACCTAGACTGCCCCCCCAGACTCCTACAATCTTTAAACATTCTACATGTAGTATTTTATATCAGTATCATAACCAATCTCATTGTCAAATTGTAGTCTACTTTCCATGCATTTACTATGTGGCAGATTAGTCCTCAAGCTTTCTTCTTTGAGCGTCTGGGTATGCACACATATTTCTGTTTTCTAATTAGCCCCTTTTGAGGTAAATTTTAGTTCTACTTCTTTCTTACGATTTTCAATTATTGTGCCTAGCGAACAATAGTAGATATGGTCGACTTGTTTTCTTCTCATTGGATCAACTTTGATTGGAAACAAAAGAAAGGTAAAACCAATTACGTAACTTGTTTGTATTTATCCAGGTTTGAAGTTTTCAGTCTCATATTTTGTTTTATTTAAAGGTTCTATACTTCTTTTTTCTGAAACATTATTCTCGGCTTTCAATATTCAGAGGATGTGCTTATAACAGCTTAGTTTGCAACTACCAGGCCTTAACTTTTTGTAAGGGATAAAAAAAAAGGTCTGTTTTGTCTTCATGCAAATGATAATAATAAATTTATGGAATGAAATTGATTCCCAATAAAACGTATTGTCGGAGTGCTGATCTTTAGTTAGTAATTGGTTTATACTAGTGCTCCCTTACTTATTTTGTTTCAAAGTACTGACGTGACGTCTACCATATTGACTAGGAACTGCTGAAAAATTCGTAGCCCAACCCAGAAGCAGTTCACATGGAATGGTGAAGTTTTACTTCTTCTACACTTCCCCCGAGAATCAATATACTACCTTGTACAGTGCTCCAGTTTTTGCAGAAAAGTTAAAAAAATCTGAAGATTCCTCGCACCACTGTCCGTAGCACTACCCCTATCAGATCTAAAATGGCATCCTTTCAAGTGTTGTTTAAGTTTGGGAAATAAGTACACGTAATAGTTAGACGGAGCTAAATCTGCGGAATAAGAATGATGATCTAGAAATTGAAATCCTAGATTATGCAATGTCAGTTGTGTTCGCAGGGGCTTTATGGACAGGTATATTCTCCTGAAGGAACATAATTCCTTTCTTTTCACTTTCCGCGGCGTTGAACTTTGAATTTTTCTTTCAGTTTTGTAAGTAATGTAGAGATTCTAGATTAATAACTGACCGTTGCGGAGGTAGTCGATGAGTACCACTCCATACTTATCCCAGAAGAATGTTGCAAACAGTTTCTCTTCCTACTTTTGTGTCTTGAAGTTCTTGGGGCGATGAAGAACGGAGTAGTATTACTCCATTGACTGTTGTTTCAACCAATAAAGGTACAACCATATTCCATCTATGGTTACTATTCGTGAGCGAAATTGATCAGCATTACGGTCAAATTGGAAGAAGACTTCTCTTAATGCCGTCACTCTTATTCTTCTGACATTTTTTGGGAACCCATTATGCCGAGAATTTGAGCATACCCAAGCCATTCTGAATTATGCTACCAACGCGTTCGAAAGAAATGCCCAGAATCTCTGACACAAGTTTTCCTGAGAAGGTAAAACTTGAGAAAGCGGGGTGCAACCAGACCTCAGACTATAACTATATACTCAGACTAGTTTACTATACACTTTAAAAACTATATAAATAATAGCTTAAAATATTTTTGTCACTCAAAAACTAAGGTGGCCTAGGCCCTCCGGTCCAGGGCTATATCCATCACTGGCTGAATGCTGCAAGAATAATGTCAGAAATTGCATCCATGATTTCGAGAAGAGTCATCGCTTTTAATCATCCTGGATGTAAAGCATAATTTGTTGAGAAATCGCCACGTTTATACTAAGCCACTTACTCCTTTACCACTGTATATAACGGAGGAGAGTCCCGTGGTGTTTCAATGATTTCCTAATTAATTTACTTCGGTGATTTTCTTTGGTGGAACAAAAATGTAATAACAGTTAGGATCTGGATGTTCGTGAAATTATTTGTTTGGGCACACATAATCACTTCAGAGGTCTGATAAACAATAAGAATTTCATTGTTAATATGAAAATTTGTATTTGTACATACAGAAATATGTTTTTCTAAACTACGGTTTCTTTTTTTTTTTTTTTTTTTTTTACCTAGTACCTACACTCCTTCTGGATTGGACTACGACATTTTCAGCAGCTCCTCGTAAATTCTCAGAGAGAGAGACCTAGCATATAGTACTAGACGAATGTGTTACTTGTAGCATACGCGAAAATAATTCAATTTATGTTCAGACTTCAAAAGTTTCATTGAAAAATATTTCATGTGCAGATGTTACTTATTTGTTAGTTACAAATTTTACTTGAAATAAGTTTAATTTATAATCATATAGGTCTAATATGAAAACAGCAACGAAATACACAATGTAATGTAAAATAAGTCAAACGTAATAAATATGTCATTTTTGGTATAGCAAATAGCCGCCCCCCCGGAAATGTATATGCCCCTCCTTTGCCCCCCTAAGAACTTAAAGCTGGCGTCGTCACTGATGCATACAGGGCTTCGTCTATAATTTACATGCAAGAAGGGCTTCAGTCCACAGCGGAAAACAATTTTATTACCATGGCAATGAGCAAAAAAAAAGTTTCCCTATATAGCATTCGATTAATGTAATTTTTATCTACATGGAAAAAATGGGGTTCACCTTGATTTAATAGTTTCAAAACTGCAATGTCTTTTTATGTATTTCTCAAAACTAAGCTTGTTTTCGGCCCTTTTTGTATTACCTGATTCAATTATTACTTGGTTATTCTACATTGTCAAACATTTTAATCTGCAAAAATTTTCTCACAACTGCCATTAACGAAAGTTCGTTTCTATTATCAATGATTTAAATTTTAGAATATGATTCCCAGAACTGTTCTTAGCTAAAATTGACCTACATAAAGAAAATATTAGCCTTCAAACATTATTTTCCGAACAAAAATTAACCACAATTGATTTTGATTTAGTTGAAATTTAATGTCCCCTTTCAGCATCCATGCTATAATAAAGCCAGAGTGAATAATACCCGGTAGTGATTCTGACAATTATCATTAATTAAAGTTATTCTTCAAACATTATTCCCACTGCAATCATTAGCTTAAATTGACCTATATAATCAAAATTTTAGTCTTCACACAGTATTTATCAAACCAAATTAACCAAAATTGATATTGGTTCATTTGAAATTTAACATTCCCTTTCAGCACCGATGCTATGATACCGGTTCAATCCCAGCCCCCGCCAAGTGAACTTTGTGGTGGACAAACACCGTGTGCGTGGGTTTCCTCGGAATTCTCCCGTTTCCTCCCAGTTTCTTCATTTCACCATTTCATTCATCACTCATCATCACCGTCTCCTTTAGCCTAACCGGCATAGCCGTGGGACGTAAAACTCAAAGATTTCATTTCATTTTTGCTATGGTATCGCCCGCAAGAATAGTACTCGGCAAATTCTCACAATTACCATTAACTTAAGTTCGTTTCCATTATCAATCAATCTGATTTTCTAATATTATTCCCACAACAATCATTAGCTAAAATTGACCTACATAATCGAAAGTTTAGTCTTCAATCATTATGTTTTATACCAAATTAACCAAAATTGATTTTGGTTTAGTTGAAATTTAACATCCCTTTTCAGCATCCATGCTTAGTACCGCCAGCGAAATAGTACCGGCAATGATGGTATGGCGTATGGGTCACGACATTTGCCGGGTCATCCGGTTCTGGGTATACCTGGACCGGTAATCCGGACAGACCCGATGACCCGAAGACCCAGCCTAAATATTAGCACGTTACCAGCCTAAATATTAGCATTGCTGCAAAATTTTATACTTGAGTAATGATGTTCTTTATTCGAACTCACACATTCATGTGACTGATTCGCGGTATGACATTTCTTAACCAAGATACCAGTTCGTGAATATTTCAATTATAATTTTATGTTTATTTGTCTTCTCCATACTGAAAAATAATACAGTGATTTTTGAACATAGGCTGCACAAAAGAGTTAGCAAAACACTGTTGGGGATCAGTGGCATCTTTTATAGTTTAAGCGACAAGTTTCACAGTTCTGTTCGATTAAACTTTGATGATCCTTTATAAGTTAATCATGTAGCTTATCTCATCTGTAATTCTTATGAGTTTATACGCTGATAATCCTTGTAGATTTATTTCAGTGCAATACCCTTACACAAGCGAGAAATAAAATTATAGATCTTATAGAAGACAGAGAGAGAAGAGAGAGTCGTATTCCTTAAAATTGCATTAGATCCATTCAGATAATACCCATATGTATGGTGTTGTTTTGTTGTCTTTAGGTCATACTAGATCTGCCCGCGTCACTCCAGGACATGGTTCTATCCGGATTATCAGATCACTCTGGTTCATGAACCTGTTCCAGTCACCAGGTCACCGGATCATGAATCACTGGTGGTGAACATGGATCTGATTACTACTGGGTGTTCCGATCACGAGTCACGAAGCCCGTGATCTGTTTCATTATTGGTAGCAATCTCTCTTGCGTGAAATATGTGTACGCTCAGAGGAAATTCTAGCTAAAATTAGTGTGCATGATCAAACAGTTTGTTCCGCAAATATTCATAATCAGCTTAGTAATTGTGTTGTAATTGTATTAGCAGCTTTTCCTAAGTTGATTATATATATATATATATATATATATATATGCGTGTGTGTGTGTGTGTGTGTGTGTGTGTGTGTGTATGTGAAATTACATATGTATGGCGTCTTCAAATTGCCACTTGACTTCTTTAACACTTGTCGGACATATCTGTCTTAACCTACGCAGACAATTCAGAAATAAGTTCTAATTACCGTATTGACCCCAATATAAGCCACACGTTTTGTCCAAATTTCAATTGTGAAAAATTGTCTTATATTCGCAACCGTACAAACATTATGGCATATCGTCATGTTGTATATTGTTAAAAATATACTGATTACTCATATTACCAAAAATAGTCAAGTAGTGACAAGAGTGATGGCGATGAACAGACAAATTTCGTGCCCAACAAATACTGTATAGCAAATTAACAGAAAACCACTTTTACACTACATATAGCAAACAATTGTAACCTTATTTTTCAATAACGATAGTGTCTTTTATATACACTGTTTATTTTATGACAAAATAAAATATTCACCTCTTTATTTATATTTCCCTGAATTTAGCAGTAAATGATTATTAGTATTTCATTTACTTATAGGCTTATATTTAATATATTAGATTTAATTTTTCCGCTCGTCGAAATTTTAGAAAAATGAAATGAAATGAAATCTTTAAGTTTTACGTCCTACGGTTATGCCGGTTAGGCTAAAGGAGACGGTGATAATGAGAAATGAGTGAAATGGTGGAATGAAGAAAGTGGAAGGAAACGGGAGAACCCCGAGAAAACCCACGAGCACGGTGTTTGTCCACCACAAAGTCCACACGGCGCGAGCTGGGATCGAACCAGGGACCTCAAGTACCGGAGGTGAACGCTCTACCACTGAGCCACCATCGAAATTTTAGAGTGCAGCTTGTATTCAGAATAGGATTTTATAATTTTTTAGTTTACGTGACTGTAAGGCTATGACATAATTGAACAAATCTAATACTGTACTCATAAAATACTATATTCTTGAAATACTTACATCTTTATATTTAAATTTAATACATTTATATAGTCCGAGGAGTGCAAAAGGAAGAAATGTTAATAATATTCCAATGATGAACATAATTTTCAAGTACAATGGTGCACCTATAAGTGTTTTGGAGAAAAACTGGTAATTGACAGTTATACTTCCAGCCTGAAAAAAGGTAATGAATATCAATTTTAAGTGTAATGTATCCTAATCACAAAACGGAGACGTGTCAATATATACTAGGGATGGGAAAAACCGGTTTTTATAAAAACCGAAAACCGGTTTCTAGAGAACCGAAATCCGAAAACCGACATTTCGTTTTTTAAAAAACAGTTCGGTTTTCTCCAAAAACCGGTTCGTTTTTCACCGAAACCGGTTTCGGTTTCTCCAAAACCGTTCGGTACTTCACCGAAACATGTTTCGGTTTTCTCCAAAACCGGTTTCCGTTTTCTTCAAAAGCCGGTTCTATTTTCACCGAAACTGGTTGCATTGAAACTTATGCAAAACACATAACACTATATCTGTGGAAACGGAATCGGTTTCTGGAGAACAACGAAACACTGTTGTGGTCAGAAATAGAACAAATTCTGGGAAACCATAACCGGTTTTGAAGAAAATCGAAACCGAATCCGGTGAAAAACTGAACCGGTTTTGGAGAAAACCGATATCCGGTTTCGGTGAAAACCGAACCGGTTTTGAAGATAATCGAAACCGAATCCGGTGAAAAACTGAACCGGTTTTGGAGAAAACCGATATCCGGTTTCGGTGAAAACCGAACCGGTTTTGGAGAAAACCGAAAAACCCTGTTTTTGTGCCCACCACTAATATTATACATCTTAAAGTGTGATAGAGAAAAACCAATAAATGATAGTTATACTTCCAATCTCAAAAAAGTGACGAAAATCAATTCTAACTTCAATGCATCCTAATCATAAAATGTAAAGGCGTCAATATGTGCATAGTTGAATGTGATGGAGGAAAACTAAGTGATAGTTATACTTTCAGCCTGGAAAGAAGTGACGAAAATAAATTCTAACTTCAATGTATCCTAATCATATAACGGGAACGTACTAATATGTGCGTCTCACTAGTTTATAATAGTAAACAGTCACGTTAGTAGGAACTTATCGCTGCCTGATTGACTCTCATAGATGTCGCTAGTGCGTATCCAATTTGCAGATTTAAAACTATTGTAACGATTTAATTGCAACTTAAAAACTGTATCGATTCTATTTAATTGTTTTAAAAATACAGGGTGTTCCAAAACTCCCTTAACAACCTGCTGGAGACGTGCATCACAGAGATTGGTATGATTTGACGATATAGTAATAATGTATGAGTAGGGAAAATTTGATTGCTCTGGGTAACTGTGACGGTGGTCATCTTGGTATACGCCATATTGAATTGGATAAAAATAGAAAGGTATACTGTATGTGTGGCACATTAGTACAGGGTGTAGCCAAAACTCTGGACCTGACTAAATATTTGAGAAACTGTAAATGCAGTCGATTCGAAGTAAAATGGGATCATTGTTGATAGGAGAGGGAAACATTATGACGTGGTTACGGTTGTCGTCCGCCATCTTGATGGTCGCCATATTGGAATAAACTTGTTTATTTTAAAGGGCAACATGGTCATGTGTCATATTAAACAACATCCTCGTTCGAAGAAAAATTCAACGTTATATTTTTTTTTTCCAAAACCTGCATTGGTTTTGAAGTTGGATGTCGACAATGGATAGTTAAAAATAATGGAAACTTCATCGACTATCCAATTAATGGAAACGTTTAATAACTCTTTCTTGAAGCAGTTGTTTAAAAATGACATTGTTAAAGATATTTGGAATTGTTTTGGGTGGAAGCACAGAACCACAAGTGTAGAAGAGTGGCGTAATTTTCCTCAGTTTGCGCGTGCGGGTGTGGTTTTACCGGAAGCCACGTACTCACAATATATCCTTGACACAGTTGCCTTTGAAAATCCGAGTGTCGCAGCCACTTCCGAAATCGAGCCACCCAGTCATCTGACTCCTACGATTTGACCATAGTCAGATGCACTCAGATCCTTCGTCCTGCCCATCACACGCTGCACTGACACGGATACTGAGAAAGGAAGCACATGGCAGCAGTACACCCGCAATGAGTTTCCTTCACATGGACTGGTGGAGCTTCTGCAGGGCTGTTTCTGCAACTGTCCTGCCTCTAATTCAACTGATGATCAGTGTATATCTTGTGAAATAAATGTAAGGAACTGTTCAATAAAATACAACACATGGTCTTTTGTTCAAAACAGCACCCATCAGATGGGGAAAAAAAGGTTATCAATGTATTAATCCCTGTTATGAGATAATCCCTGTATTTTTGTGATATTCAAAGTATCTCACTGATGTGTACAAAGAAGTGTTCTCTACAATGGATAAAATGAGATACTGACCATTAGTGTTATTTTACACTTAAAATTCCAGATTAATAACTGGAATTAATTCCATTAATAATTAATTCCAGATAATTCATTAGTACTCTTTCACAAACACTACCATGTCCTTAAATACTAGTAAAAGTTCTTATTACACCTTTCGACCCTTTGTACTTTGTAAGTTAAAATCATGCTTAATTAAATGCTCTAATTAATTAATTAATTTAAATTATTATTTTTTTTTTAAAGTTTGGCTACTATCTAAGATGGAGTTACACAAATATTAGTGCTTAAATCTAAATATTATGGTCACTGCTCTTAATCTAATAATAAACAGAAAAACGTGTTCATGTTCATCATAATCACTATCCAGTTTTAAATAATTAAATTGCAAAATACATGTCAATAGCAATGACATCGCCACAATATATTACTGTAGAGGAAAACACATATTTGATCAAATCGAAATATAGTCATAGCCCTTGTTATACAGAGTGTAACCAAAAGTTTGGACCGAGCTAAATATTTGAGAAACTGCAACTTATTTATGAATTAGGGTTGAACAATACTGTTTCAGAGTAAATTATTGAATATAACGTTCTTTAAGAAAGAGGCATTAAGGGAAGGGACATTCTAGGAATGAATCACAGCATCCATTGGAATTCCCATCAAGGGCCATTTCGGGATCAGATTTTCAATATTTTCATAAAGGGACGTTTTGAGATAGTTTGTTCTAGGCATTCTTCAAACTTACTGCCATAAATAATACTTACCAGATATAGTGCTGGTAGAACATCCCAACAGACGATCCAAAAAATATTTGGTACTATTGATGAATAGAAAGATATATCATATATCAGTCTGTTGCTTCCATAGATCCAAAATATTACAATAGCTTCAAAAGCTCCCACAACTGACAAGTTAATTTTGTCAGTAAATGTGTGAATTAATTCCATGTTCGTGATCCATCCCTTTAAATAATTAAATTATATGTTGTCAGACATATCCTTCGTAAGGAATAGCGTATAAGAGAAAATGGGTACAGTGAAATTATATTTTTTTACAGTACATTAAATTTTGTTATTTCGGCAGAGAAAGCAAGCTCACATTAGTTCACTTGTAGAAATATATTCAACCCTTTACCGACAGATATCTTAAATCAATCTTTCTTTAGACACAAATAAATAAATAAATTTCTTTTTTATATTATATTGTAATACATAGAATGACACATTTCAATAATTAACCGCAAATGAGGCTTATAAACTTTATATATATATATATAGATAGATAGATAGATAGATAGATAGATAGATGATGGATGGATGGATGGACAGATAGATAGATATAGATATATAATACTCTTACTTACCGGTACGATCAGCTGCATGTACTGTATATGTGCCCTATGGGGATACTGTATATCTATCCCTTTGGGGATCCCATGGTAGAATTTGTACCATACGGGGTGTTTCATGGTACATTGCTTTATAACTCTCCTATTTGAGCTTTTTCGTCCGTTTTTTTTTTTCAAGTCCAGAGGCATTGTAGAAGACCTTACGTATGGTTTCACACCTTCCTGCGTCGAGACATAGGAGGTGATGACGTCATAATTCTAAAATATATTTTTTCTTTTAATATTGCGGGGCCGGTCTATGTTCATTATTTTTTGGCGGGCTTATTTTTGCACGTAGAAGATTGAATTTTTTTTACAAACATTCAGTCCACAGAGTAGTATGTGCCAGATTTTTTTTTCAGATTTCTGCGTTAAAACAGGGGGGATCCAGAGGGGCAAAAAGTTGAAAAAAGGGATATTTTTACCAAAAAATCCCTTTCTTTGCTATTTTCCCGCCTTAGATACATGATGGAGACAAGTGAATGGTACCGCATGAAAGGCAGTTCTATTCTGAAGAGAATGATGTGCGACACATGACCCTAGGGTAATTAGGGAAGTGTCAGGTAATTTTTATCAAAATAACCTTCTGTATAGGGGAATTTTGGACATTTTCGGTATTGTTTTTTCCGGACTTATTTTTGCAACTAGAAGATTAAAATTGTGCACAAACATTCAGTCCACCGAGGAGTATTTACGAGATATTTTTCGTACTTCTGTGTTAAAACAGGGGGTACAGAGAGGCTAAACGTTGAAATGGAAAATTTTTACCAAAAATCCCTTTCACGTGATTTTCTCGCCTTAGATACATGATGGAGACAAGTGAATGGTACCGCCTGAAAGGCAGTTCTATTCTAAAGAGAATGATGGGCAAAACATGACCCTACGGTAATTAGGGATGACTCAGGGAATGTTTAAAAAATTCCCTCTGTATACGGGAATATGTGACATTTCGGTATATATTTTTTGGCGGGCTTACTTTTGCACCTGGAAAATTGGAATTGTGCATAAACATTCAGCCTCCGAGTAGTATTTATCAGATTTTTTAGATCTCTGCGTTAAAACGGGGGGTCCAGAGGGGCTAAAAGTTGAAAAAAAGGATATTTAGACCCAAAAAATCCCTTTTTTGGGATTTTCCCGCCTTAGATACATGATGGAGACACGTGAGTCATACCGCCTGAAAGGCAGTTCTAAGCTGAAGAGAATGATGGACGAAACATGACCCTAGGGTAATTAGAGATGTCTCAGGAAATTTTTTACCTGAGATCATCGTGTTTTACGGTAATTTGGGGCATGGTGGGAATTCCTTATAAAATTTCTCCCGCCCTTAGTATTCAGGATAGAAACTTTAAATTTGGCACACACATTCAGTATACCAAGTACTATTTATCAGATTTTTTTAGATGGCTACGTTCACACAGGGCCGCTCCAGAGGGGCCCAAAGTGCGAGAAAAAATTTCCCTCCGAAATTTTCTCTTTGACCTCATTTTTCCCGCTCCTGGTATATGGTATGAGCATGCAAGTGGTACCATTTGAAAGCCAGCTCCATTCTGAAGAGAATGAGGTATGAACCATGATCTTAGGATAAATAGTGACGATGCAGTAGCTGCTCGACTGAAAGTCTAAAAAATAGCCCCAAAAGCCGGGTACCGGAAAGGGCTATACATGATTATATTTAAATAATGTTCACTATTAAGTCATACTGTTCTCTTCAACCTTCTCTGGGTAGTTTGGGACCTCATCTTTAAGCGGAACAACACGAACACGTATGTCATTAGAGAAAATTATCATGTTGTACTCGATATACGGTATGCCTTCTACTCTTGCGTGTTGGCTTACTGGACCTAAGCACTATCAATTACAAAGTGAAACAAAGTGTGACACTTGATCGTCAGCTGGGCTCTGACAACTAAATCATCAGCTACGCCAATGTCTACTCCATACCCATACATTACACATTCAGCATCTATCTGCCCGGTAAGCTAGCATGAGAACGTTCTGTTTAATTACAAGTGTTATTATTGGAAGTGGTCTCATTAATACCTGTAATCACTTTTTCTAAAAATAAACTTTGAGTCATGACAGTAAATCTCTACTGAAATGCGTTTCCACCAGTGTAATTACGAGGTGTTCAAATGAAAAGGACATTGTGGGTATAATCGAAGTCTGTATTTAAAAGTAATCACCAGTTGTCTCAGCAAAACTATCCTACTGTTTCACGAATCGAAGGATTCTCTGTTCCCAGAATTCCTATGGCTGTCACAGCAGCCAATCCTCCTTTGTGTTCTTTAGTTCGTCGTTCGAGTTGAAGCGCTTTCCTTTGAGTTTTTTTTTTTTTTTTTTAAGCGGAATAAACAGATTGAAGTTGCAGGGCAAAATGTCCGGTCTGTAGGGCGAATACTCAAATTGCTTCCATTTGAACTTATCCAGTACACTTTGCGTGATCTGCGAGACGTGTGAACGAGCATTATCGTGGAGCAGAATCACTCCCTCAGTGAGCAGCCCAGAACATTTGCTCTTGATAGACTTGTGTAGGCTACGCAGTGTCTAACGGTACACGTCATTGTTAACAGTTTTTCCGTGCTCGAGGAATTCGGTGAGTATCGTACCTCGGACGTCGAAAAAGACGCTTGGCATTACCTTGCCTGCTGAGGACACAGTTTTGAATTTTTTAGCGATGGTGAAGACACATGCTTCATTCCTTGCTGCCTAGCTTTGTCTCTGGCTCAAAGTTATGGCACCAGCTCTCGTCACCGACAACGATCCGCTCAAGAAATGCGGGATCTTCATGATACTGGAACAGGTGTTGCAGTACTAGCCCAATACGCAATTCCTTTTGCGATTCGTTAAGCATCTTCGGAACCCACTACGCGCATACTTTCCAGTAACCCAGCCTGTCATGCACGATTATCCACACTGTTCCAACGCCGGCCCTCGCCATCACTGCCAATATTCGCATTGTGACACTCCGATCACTTCTTACCAGGGAGGCTGCAATAGGTTTGCCTGGCCTGGTCTCAGGTCATCACTCAAACACTCCCGGCCTTCACGAAAACGGGCACTCCACTTCCTCACTGACTTACCGGGCACACAGTCTCTCCCGTATATGGTCATTATCTAGCGATGAATATTGACCAGTTTAACCCCTCCCACAGTCAGAAATCTGATAACATCTCGCTGCTCCTCAATCGTCAAATTTTTCAATGTGAACGCCATGATTTCCTCAGATTCAATTTGAGAGAACACACAACAGCCCGCGCTTGTGAAAGGTCGCAGCGGATTCTCTCCTGCGTTATTTAAGAGGCACCCACGCATGCTTACAATCACGACAGGCACTACATTGTCTTCCTTAGATGTCGCACTATGTTCTACCAGTCCCTTGTAGACATCACATAATGGAACTAATTGTGGCGAGAGTGTTCTACATAGTTTTCGGTGCTTCAATGGATCCACACATAAAACTCTTTCAACGTTTCTCTGAGGCATGAAAATATATTGATAAGCAGAAATTCTACACCGCAAGTCAGACCCCAGTAAAGTGTCAACTAATATTTCTTCGATCAGCAATTGGTACACTAACAACCCAGAGATTATTACAAATAACTTCCGCGACTTGCTCTCATGTTTCTTGGCAAAGTTCTTTCAGGCGGTATCACATTCTACGTTCATGGAACCTAGCATTGTGCACGATGAATGGGAAATTGTTTTATTGCCTGAAGCTATCTTTTCCGATCACATCTCGTGATCTGAAAAGCTTCGCGTCTTTAACATATTTGTCGTAGCAGTGAATTTGAAAACATGATATTCTTCTCCCCTTTGCTCTTTCAGCTAGAAGGAATGACCTGAATCTCTTAAGACGCATGCATTCCTACAAGAATGTTAATGCAAAAATTGCAGAAGTAGCAATGCACAGTTTTTTACGACATCTGTGGTATTTGAGCGAACCATTTATCGGTCTCAGATTCTTTGATCTGAAGTCCTCGCAGCAGTGAAAATATACATGGTTACGGCCTTATTTAGGAATGGAAATGAAGGGGAAGAACTTATGCTCTTAAGATATATGGGGACCACGAAGGATAGAGCCCTTACTGACTTAGTTTCTAGGAACATCAGAAAGCTGTTTGAAGCACTGGAGATCACGGATTTTTAACTAGAATACCCTGAAACATCTTAAATAAATGATACTTTCCTTTAGTCTCAAGAGCGTGTGAAAGCTGTGCATGTTATAAATAATCTGACAGAACAAGAAATTGCATTGATTCAAAACTTCAATGGAAAGCTGACCATTCAGGAAGATGAGGCCCAATTTCTGCTCCAAGTTATAGAGCAGCACAGAAAGAAATTTTCTCGCCCCAAGCAAATTCATTCTGAATCAAAGCAATTTTTGTTCGCTGTGTTGAATATACTTTCGCAAACTTAAATACTGTAAAAAAAAATACATTCATAAAATACAAATATTACTAATGGATGTTTCCAAACAAATTTTTGAATTTCATAATGTTTATATGTTAATTTTCAAATTTTAGTAGTTTTAAGTGAATTTATGGATGCGTTCAGCGACCACTAAATATTGTGTAATTGTTTCAAAATTTTTGCAGTATACATTTGAGATGACAAGAAATGAAATTTGACTCTGAGATCTTTAAAAATGCAAAAGTGAATTTTCGTTGCCACCCTAATATATATATATATATATATATATATATATATATATATATATATATATATATATATATATATATATATATATATATATCGGGTGTTGCAAAATAAGTGTTACAACTCTTGGGAGGTGACTCCTGCCACTGAGACAAGAAAAAAAGTTCTCTTGAACTTTCGGCTATCGGACATAGTTTCGGATCTACAACGTGCCGAAAGCGTGGGAAAATGACTTTCGGACGCCAATAGTTCGGAAATTATGCAACGTAAAGAGGGCGGGTAAAAACTTCACTGAAGAAGTCATACCTGCTGTATTGAATTTTGCATGTTTCACAATCCTACCATGCACGCGCAAGGGATTCCCCAAAGGAACATAGGGATTCCCGGATAATCTGCCAAATGAAAATCGGTCTAAATGGATATGAATTGATAGGGCTTCTACCAGGTAACAATAATTCGTTTGTATTAAGTCGATATCTAGAACAAATACAAAATGGCGGACACCTTCATGCCCGTTGTGTGTGGTTGCATAATCGCCAGGTACGGACGTTCTGAGTATTAAGTGTAGCGAATTTGTACTCAAATGCTCTAGAAAGATATCTGGAATGTCGGTAGAGCACAACATATGAAGCAGGATGATTCACATGTGTGGAAACACGTAATGAAAAATACCCAGAAATGCACTCATACTAAGTAAACCTGATTTCAAAGCGCTGGAAATGTAAGGATTAGCGTCAAGAACATGAAAGCTATTGCCAATTCACCAATAATATTCCATCAATCTGGTGCAATATGATGTGCACGGTTGCATACTAATAAGGATGAAACAACTGAGGCCAAGTTGAAATTGTGCAAGGGGACTCACAAAGGAACTGGGTAAACTAAATGAATGTCACTAGTGGGATCACATGATCGATATTGAAATGTGGGCAATGTGTTTGTTGATATTAACATGTAGCTAATGGACAAATGTCAACATGTCCCACTACTGCTGGGACACCGTCCCACGTGTGAAAACTAGGAAAATAACGTTGTACATTCTGCTATTACATTTGGTCTACTTTTTGGTAGAACGTAACTAGAACACGATTGTATCAATGTCCTTCTGTTTGGGAGATTGTCCCAGAGTTGACACATGAAAATAAATCTCTGAATCCATGGTTCAAATTCTGATAGAGCGTGAAAATAACAAACTTGTATCATGTCCCATGTCTCACGTACTCGAAATATAGGAAAATACCTTTAGAAATTCGTATCTTACTCACAGTGAACATGGCAAGACAAAGACGAAAATGAATCAATTTGGCACATATAACACTACGGCTGGAACACCATACATATGGAAAATAAAACGACATGAGAAATAGGAAGAAACGTCTTAAAGCTCTGATTGTTTACAACTGTGCAGCAGGAGTAACAAAATGAATCACACAAGCATGTCGGGATGCTGTACAAGAGCGCTTGCCAAACAAAGTGAGTGCTTTTCAAAGAAATGAATACAGAGAAAGTGAGGCTCCCTCGAGCCTCAGGGCTAGAGCGCTCGCTTTCGCTCGCTTGGTTATAGTTTCCCATACTACTGCAAGCCCAAGGCCTCAGATTCAAGACCCGAGTAGTTATTTTCCTATTTTTCGCACGTGGGACGGTGTCCCAGTAGTAGTGGGACATGCTGGCATTTGTCCATTAGCTACATGTTGATATCAACACACACATTGGTCACATTTCAATATCGATCATGCGATCCCACTAGTGACATTCATTTAATTTACCCAATTCCTTTGTGAGTCCCCTTGCACAATTGCAATTTGGCCTCAGTTGTTGCATCCTTATTGGTATGCAATCGTGCACATCATATTGCACCAGATTGATGGAATATTATTGGTGAATTGGCAATAGTTTTTATGTTCTTGACGCTAATCCTTACATTTCCGACGCTTTGAAATCAGGTTTACTTAGTATGAGTGCATTTCTGGGCATTTTTCATTACGTATTTCCACACATGTGAATCACCCTGCTTCATATGTTGTGCTCTACCGACATTCCAGATGTCTTTCTAGAGCATTTGAGTACAAATTCGCTACACTTAATACTCAGAACGTCTGTACCTGGCGATTATGCAACCACACACAACGGGCATTAAGGTGTCCGCCATTTTGTATTTGTTCTAGACATCGACTTAATACAAACGAATTATTGTTACCTGGTAGAAGCCCTATCAATTCATATCCATTTAGACCAATTTTCGTTTGTCAGATTATCCGGGAATCCCTACGTTCCTTTGGGGAATCCCTTGCGCGTGCATGGTAGGATTGTGAAACATGCAAAATTCAATACAGCAGGTATGACATCTTCAGTGAATTTTTTACCCGCTCTCTTTACGTTGGATAGTTTCCGAACTATTGGCGTCCGAAAGTCATTTTCCCACGCTTTCGGCACGTTGTAGATCCGAAACTATGTCCGATAGCCGAAAGTTCAAGAGAACTTTTTTTCTTGTCTCAGTGGCAGGAGTCACCTCCCAAGAGTTGTAACACTTATTTTGCAACACCCGATATATATATATATATATATATATATATATATATATATAGTTTGCAGCGGACCCCAGAATTATAAAAAAACGTTATAATTTCCGAACAAATGTACATACGAAAATGAAATTCACAATACACGTACCTTGCTTCATGCTGAATACATGACCGTCACAGCAAGTGCTGAAAGTGTCCTCCCTGGACGTCAAGACATGTTTGTACACGGCGTTCCATATTTGAAAAGTCCGATGTAGAGTCTCCGGTGTGATCTCATGAATCGCATTCTCAATGTTGTTTCGCAACTCTTGTAGTGATCGTGGGTTGTCTCTGTAGACACAACCTTTAAGGAAACCCTGTAAGAAGAAATCAGATGGTGGCAAATCCGGGGACCTTGGCGACAAAATCCTTTGCAGATTATCCTGCCACCAAAAAAGGACTCAATTTCTGCCATGGCCACGTTGTAAGTATAGCATGTTGCTCTGTCTTGTTGGAAATAACCGCGACGGAGTTCTTGATCGTCCAGCTGATTCACAAATTCACTGAAGATGTGTAAGTAAACTTGTATGTTTACTGTATCTTAAAAGAAGATGGGTCCAATGATACGCTGTCGGGAAATTGCACACCAAACTCCCACCTTCAAGGGATGAAGTGGAATCTCATGGTACACATGCGGATTTTCGGCGACCCACACCCGAGTATTCTGCGAGTTCACATAACTAGAGAGATGGAACCAAGCTTCATTTGTGAACCAAGTATAGTCTAGGATTCCTGGATTGTCATGCAACAAAGCTTGCAACCAACGACAATACATCACGTGCTTTTTCCAATCTGTATTCTTCAACTCCTGGACGACTGTAACGCGATATGGAAACAGCTTGGTTCTTTTGGCGGCTCTTTGCACAGTTGACTTTCACATCCCTACCTCTTGTGATAATCGACGCAGGCTCTTCTTAGGGGACTGCAAAAGGCGTTGCCGCACATTATGTACTGTCTCCTCGGACATCCGTGGACGCGCGCCTCCGTGTCCCGTAAGCAACGTTCCTGTTGTTTCGAACTTGTTCACCAAATGATGTATTGATGATTTCGATGGTCCTTTACGGCATCCAAATTCACGGCAAAATTCACGTTGAACGGTCTGATACGATCCCGATATCCAATATTTTTTAACAATGAACACGCGTTCCTGTACGGTGTACAGAACCATCCTCGCGATGCAATGACTCGAGTTACACTAACGCACGCGCACCACGCCAAGCAGCACTTTCCCTGGCGCCAACTATCGTCTTTGTTTTGACGTGTGCGCTTCTGTTCAACCCTTTCTCGTATTTATCATGAAATAAGGTACGTGTATTGTGAATTTCATTTTCCTATGTACATTTGTTCGGAAATTATAATGTTTTTTGGGGTTCGAAAGCTAGTGGGACGCACTGTATTTTGTTAAGCTGAATCCAACTTTCAAACTCTCAGAACGATTGACCTTGTCATTTTTATGGGAGAATAATTTGAGCGATTTTGAGCGATTCTCCCAGAATACAAGTAACACAGCCATACAAAAAAAAAAAAAAGTTATGTGCAGAGGACCTCAGAATATAGATTCGCTGTATTATGTTACGCCGAATCCAAATTTCAAAACCCCAGGAAGATATTGACCATGTCAATTTTTTAAGGGCGAAAATCTTGAGCAATTTTTGATATGGAAGGCACACATTTTTCGCCCGTAAAAATTGATACGATCACTCGCCCTGGGGTTTCGAAATTTTTATTCTGTGTTACAAAATGCATTTAATTCATTTTTTGTATGGTTGTGTTACATGTACCTTCCCTATCCAAAATCGTCAAGTGTTTTGCCTATTTTTTTAAAAAAAATGACACCATCAATCTTCCTGAGGTTTCGAATTTTGGATTCTGTGTAACAAAAACATCGAATCCATACCGTGGGGTTCGTTGCACAGAACTTTACATTTTGTGTGTGTGACTGGGTAATGTTTAGCTCTACTGTTCATAACCATTAACTCTACCATTATATTTGTAAATACTTATACTAAAAGACTACAATAGTTTTACTTACAGCTGTTACTGTAGTTAATGTCAATAATGCACTAACAAAGCAAATCAACACTGGCAAAAGGGCTTTCATGTTTCTCAAAGTCGGATACACATCACATAAACTTTCGCACCATGCCATCACATAGAATGCCTGAAACAAATATTATATAAATAGTTTTCTTCATGTTAGCAACATACTAATGGCTAGGGAAACCATTAACATATGCTAGAAATATTGTTAGATATCTTCTTGGTGAAACTAGAAAGAGGTAACAAATAAGATAATCGTTCGGAATGTACAGAATAAGAATTAGTAATTACGTTTCACAATAGATAAACTCCCTGGAGCATGCTAAAAAGAAGGTTCCTTCTCTTGTGAAGTAAACTGAAGTAAGGTTTTCACACTAAATTTCACTATGCGCTAGTGAGCCTAGATATATCAAAATCTAAATTTTAGCGTTCTAAATGAAAACTAAGATAGAGGATTAGAATCTCCCCCGTTAAATTGCCATTCCCTCATTCAAAAGTACTTGACATTGTAGGGGGAAAACATTAAACAAAAAAGTTCATTCTTATTCAAAAATACCTGAAAGTGCATTTTCAGGAGGTTCAATTTTCAAAGTATTCTGAAGGTGGAGCCCCTGCTCCCCTACTATTCTCACGGGTATTTCATATCACTAAAGGCACGGTTGTGGACTGTGAATCCTCAGGGGTATTCCATATCACCAAAGGCACGGTTGTGGACTGTGAATCCTCAGGGGTATTCCATATCACCAAAGGCACTGTTGTGGACTGTGAATCCTCAGGGGTATTCCATATCACCAAAGGCACTGTTGTGGACTTTGAATCCTCAGGTGTATTCCATATCAGTAAAGGCACGGTTGTGGACTGTGATTTACAGCACCCACAACTGATTTTCAAAACCCAGCACCCTAGAACTACCACTGTTCGAGTTCGTTTGGTTCAAAGAAATTTTTTAACAGGCCAAGTGGACACAAATTTATTGGACATTGAGCGAATTTAGAATGAATGTCAGTACATGATTTAGCACATATTCTTGCTTCTTCATCCATTTTCGTCTGAAGCTTGGAGTTAGTATATGGCCTCGAGCTTTATCTCTATGCATACAGGCCTTATTTGCAGCAGTACTATAAAACCCGGAATTTCCGTTTGATAAATTTGAAGTAGATGTCTTTCTAATAATAAGGCCCGTGACTTGCAACTTGACAAGCTGTCTTAACGTAACTGTCATTATAGATATACTCTGCTATTATCATGAGACACTTGGAGAAACTTTACACTGAGAAAAATCCGTTGTCCGGACAGCAGTAGAGTGTACAAATATATGTAATCCTTTTGCTTACCACAGAAATCAGTACGGAGCATACGTTATCCATATGCTACATACGCACTGCCCTTAGATGTTACATCATGCCATTGCAGAATGAGTGGCATCTAACAATCTTCCGTATATTATATACATATGCGTATGTTATATTCGTTAGCTATATGTTATACACGTCTATTTGTATGGGAGATACTGACCGTCTATATTGTTTCATACGGAAAGTATGTATAGATGGAACATTTATACGGAAAGTATTATAAAACATACGTTTTCAGTTATATCCTTGCTGTACGTTAAGTTCAAAAACTACAAGTTTTACACACGTAACATATGTTTTTACGTATGCCACATACGACTTTTTCTCAGTGCGCTTGTATCACTTTTAAAATATGTTTCTATCCTTGGCCTGAAATGATACCCAAACTTTGTTGAAGTCATTTAAATGCACATTATCTCCACCTAATGCAACAACAAATCTCCACTTTTCACAGAACATGAAGCATTTTTTTTTTTTTTTTTTTTTTATCGAGAAACAATAACATATACTACTTTACTAGGTTTAAATCCTGGTTAATAATAGGGTTTACAGTAGGCTGTGTTACCTCTAATTTCAATGCAATGAACATTTGTGCTGCTTATTTAGACCGAAAACGAAGGGTTTGTGTTTGTGCAGGATATGACTGATAAATCGTTGATTGACCTGTTTTCTGCCCTCAGGAATTAGACCCACTCTAGCCTTATCTAAACACACAAAATAGCTCTCTTAGAAATGAAGCATTCTTACGTCCTGAATGGATGGATGATCCGCACATGAATATTTTGTGTTGGAAAGGGCAGTAATACAACCCTTTCGGAATGGTTCTATTTTTGGCAGCATTTTACTTCCTTCGAACACAATGACACTACAGCACACATATATATCACTCTATTAAGGTGTTATTCACTAACATAATTCAAACTATGGAGCCACTTTCACATTGGAATCTTAATTCCAAGAATCGCAAATGCTCTATTTACTATATATATACGATATATATTTAATACTTAAAAAGATAAAGTTATATTTCATTAATATTTCATTCATCCCATTTACATAAAGTAATACTTTCACTTCAGTAATACCACGAACTGATAAAGAAGAAGGTTCCTCAGGTAATCTATTAGGCACCCCCACAGTACATAGATCAAAATTAGACTGGAATGTGCATACTATGCAAATACGTTAAAAAAAAAGCTACCAAGAGCAATTGTATATGTATTACGTAAAAGAAAGATGTCTGTAAGTAAAAGTCTATAAATCATTGTATATTGTGCATATTCGGCTCATTTTTAGTACAGGACTTTTTGGGTTGGGTAATCCTTCCGAGGCACAAACTATATTTAAATGGCAAAAGAAAGCGATAAGAGCAGTAACAGGAATTGAGAAATGTCCTTGCAGACATTTTTCAAAGATTTTGAAATAATAGCCATTCCCTCCATGTACACTCATGTCCAAAATTATTGTCGCATGTCTATAAAATATGTTGTTCTAGGGATATAGTTTGATAACGAATTCGCCCGGTATTTCTTATAATGTTAGTATACGAATAATCGACAAAGACATGTTTATGGAAAATTTCATGTCAAAAGAGCAGTAAATAAGAACAATAAAACAAAAATAAAATGTTCATGTCCATTTGACAACATTTTATTTTACTCATTATAATTTTCGTATTTATAATTCTTTTTCTATGAAATTTACCACAAATATACATTTCCCGATTATACACATAGTATCTGTATTAAAAGTACCCTGCAAAATCATTATCAAATTATATTGTTACAAGAAGACAGTTATAAATATGCGACAATAATTTTGGACATGAGTGTACATGTCTCCTGCAGCATCTCATCAATGGAAAAGTAAATCAGCTTCTGTGTAGACGCAATTTGTTTCGCATATTGTGTGTAATTTCTGAGGGAAACGAAAATTTTGCACTGTGCTGATACAAACCGATATGTAATGTTGCTGTTCTTGTTTTGTCATAAGAAATAATAGTAATTTTGGCATCATTATCATTATAATTATCATACGTATTCTGCCATTATTTGTAGGACACTTGCCGCAATTGAGAAGCTTCCATGCTCCACTGTCTTCCGCTAAGCTCTTCATCTTCACGAACAATTTTTCTGCTTTGATATCGTCTATTAATCGTAGTCTCCTTCGCCCCCTCCCTCTCTTTCCTGCCACCATATCCTTTAGCATGTCCCTTATAACACAGTTTCTTCTTAGCCAATGTCCCAACCAGTTTCTCTCCTCTTCTTAATAATAATAAAGCTGTTTTTCCTCCCCCCACCATTTCTAGCACCCCTTCATTTGTTTTCCGCTCCACCCAGTTAATTCTTTCCATTTTTCTCCACATCCACATTTCAAAAACTTTCAATTATTTTTTATCATTTTGGTTAATACCCATGTTTCTGTCCACTAGCGGATCCAGAAGGATCGTTTGGGAGGGGCGGTTCGCTTCCTGGAAGATGTGTGTAGCCTCAAGGTGACCAGAATTTCAATTTGCAAAAATGGAACGGATATGAATCCGCGGCTGGAGTGTGTGTGTGTGTAAGCCTGATTCCCAGATTCTATTTTGGGACCCGAAATTGTAAGGTTATTATTATTATTATTATTATTATTATTATTATTATTATTATTATTATTATTATTATTATTATTATTATTAATGAAAGATATTCTTTCTGTAGATTTAAATTAAAAACCCACTTCCGTTTCGGAGACGTGGCGGTGTCATGATTCACTTCACACATAGTCACTGCAATATATCAGATGCACTGTCTTGCACAGTACTTGCACAAAAGAAAATACTGTATTGACGATAACATTCATTTTAACGAAAGAGTTTACAATTTGCTCTAATCATTGATATTTTGAATGACAATGTGGGACAACATTTGGAAAAAAGACAGGCTCGGTCTACGCATAAATAGATAACAAAAGTATATGCATAAAGCATAATACAAAATTCCTCTCTATATATATTTCTGGAACCACAAAACGTAGTATAATTATAGATGTGCTTACAACAATAAAATTATATTATACTAACCTTCGCCTAAGTGGAGCTTGGCCCCGAGATCCCCAATTTGCTCGGCATACGACCTCTCGCAATATAGCAAATGCTCCTACTTGCTACTGTGGCACAATATTTCGCGTTCTTCCTTCTGTCTTTCATATATAAAGGTAACTAAAAAAGTTCTGTCGTTTTTTCTTTTTTTGCAAAGGTCTGTGTTCAATTGGCCCTCACACCGTGATTTGAATGTGAATGGAGATAAGGCGAAAGTCAGTTGTTGATGTGGATATATCCAACATACTACCTGATTGTGGCAGTTCAGTTATGCCGTAAACTTGGGTAAGGACAAAGTGAACATGGGACCTCCACAGAGCATCATAAGGGCGTGTATGCTGTACGAGTTCAAATTATTATCAAACACCGCTGCAGCGGGGCGGAAGATATGTCAGACCTTTGGTGAGGATGTCGTGACTACGCGGACAGTGCAGTCACGGACGGTGATGAAACATTCGAAGACGCACACGTGCCGGAAAACCAACAAATGTACAAAATGAAGATCTTCAGGCAGCAGTTGAGGCGAACAGAGGCCAGACATGTGAGGAGCTGGAGAAACCATTTAGCAGTACCTCCATCAACTTGGGAAGCACTACAAGTTGGGTCGATGGGTCCCACATGATGTGACTCGGGGCCAAAAGGCAACGCGAGCAGACACCTGTCTCGTCGGAGGGAAGAGCTATTTCTGGACAGGTGTTGACATGTAATGAGAAGTGGGTCCTGTACGAAGCTCCACGATACCATCATCATTGGTTAGCATCTCATGAACCATTCCAAAACAGCCGAAACCACCACTGCACCAAAAGAAGGTCCTCCTGTGTGTTTGGTGGACTGCTCGCGGCACCGTGCAACGGGAACTGCTACCAGCTGGTAAGAGCATCAATGCAACTGTGTACTGTCAGCAGTTGAGCCGTGTTCAGGAAAAACTCTAAACTTTGGAGCCAACATTTCTGAATCGCAAAAGACTCCTCCTGTTACAGTACAACACTAAGCCCATGTGGCTAGGATGACCCAGGACATTATTCTACACTATGAATGGGAAACACTATTGCATTCTCCATACTCTCCGGACATTGTACAGTCTGATTATCACCTGTTCTATTCCTTGGACAATCACCTTAGAGGACGCCAGTTCAAATCTCTAGTAGAGGTGCAAAATGCACTTAATACCTTCTTCACTTCACGGCCCACCAAGTTCTACCGAGATGAAATCCATGGCCTTTGTCGTCAATGCTGATGGGGACTCTTCTTGATCTTTCAGGTACGTCTTAGGTGACATCGATGTTCGAAGGTGGTGGGTGATAAAGCGACAGAACTTTCTTGTTACCTTTATAGAAATGGATTGAGCTAAAACTCTGTCACGAAATTCAAACACCTCTTAAGGCATTTTGTGAACCACCTCCACCTCTTTTCCTTCCCTTTTACGTTAAGTGGAAAAAGAAGTGCTCAAATACATGTTGAATTATTTTAAATAAAAATCAAACTACGAACTTTCATGTTTCTAACAGTAAGGGATCCTGAAATATGTGCATCTTATAATAATAATAATAATAATAATAACAATAATAATAATAATAATAACAATAATAATAATAATAATAATAATAATAACAATAATAACAATAATAATAATAATAATAATAATAATAATAATAATAATAATTCCCACCCCTTTTTTATTTTAGGTAAAACATCAAAAGCTCTGAAATACGTATTGAATTATTTTAAATGGGAAATCCAAATACGAAATTTCAAGTCTCTAAGCTTAACGGATTCGGAGAGATGGCCATCTTATTAAAATAATTTCCACCCCATAATTTCCTTCCTGTCTTTGAATTTCCATATCAATCAACCAACCAACCGAAAAGTCTTATTTCAGATTCAGAGAGCTGTTCGGTAAGGAACGCTGGAGATTCAATATTTCTCTTTATTCAAGGTAAAGGTAATTAAAGTTTCGGAACCCGAATTCCATTTCCACATCCTTTTTCTAGGGCACAATTTTAAAGTATACAGTTTTAGTTCAAAGAATGATGCGTCTTGCCCTTCTTTCTACAGTTGTTCGTCCAATGAATGAATAATATATCGCTCCTTTGGGGCTTATGGTGACCGTCTAAAGGAACTATGGATAGAAGTATTCACAATTCAAACATGTCTGTATTAGGTACTACTAAGTACCACACATTTTGATTAGACTCTGCCAGGCTTGTCGCACAAATTGGATTAGTCGGGAAGTATTTCCCAATGGTGAATGCTGGAAGAAAATAAAACCTTTGGAGGGGGCGGTCGCCCCCTCCGCCCTCCCCGTGGATCCGCCAGTGTTTCTGTCCCATACAGTACAATACTACACACCAAGCATTTTGTCTTTTTCTCAACTCTTTATTCAAGGTCAATAGTCTTTTCTTTCTCCTGAAGGTTTCTTCCGCCATTCTTACCGTTCTTTTGTTCATGTCTGCACTAATAATATTACTATCCGGTTAACGAAAACTAGTCACCCGTTCTATTTTCTCTCTTAATACTTTTATATTTGACATCGTCCGCTTCGTTCCAATCACCATGGTTTTGTCTTCCTAACATTTTAGCATAATAATTAATAATAATTTATAAATACGTAGTAATAAAATGATATGATAATAATATTAACTATTTGTAAACGGCCGTAGCATGTAAGTAGACAGCCAATCATTCTGTTGAGAATAAGTATTGTATATAAAACACAACAACTGGGCAGAGAGAATGGATATAATTTATTAGCTTTACTTGCGTTTAATTTATCAGCTAAGTCTTCAATATCCAATCATCGGCTTAGATGGCTTTTAGGCCATTCATTTTTTTCGGCTCTGAAGAACATTGACAGCCGCCCTTGAATCCTTCAGACACTATTAAAAATAATTCCTTAGATTTGAGAAAACGTTTCTTATCTGTGCATCAAGACAATATTTTCTTAGAAACGAGGTTTAGCAATTCTCATTCATAAGGAAAGTAACAGTATATTTTCTCGTTTCGCTTTATACAACCTCATCTACTTTTCTTCATTTCTCATTAATGAGAGTTTCAAACACTTGTTTCTAAGAAAATATATTTCCAGTGCACAGATAAGAAACAGTTCCTCAGATTTAAGAAAGTATTTTAAACAGTGGAGATAGGTGTGGCATATAACCATAAGTCGATCGTTCCGTTCAGGGCAGGTTTAATATAAAGACACAAAATCCGAAAGGAGAGGATAGGTATGTTCCGTAAGCCTATTTTGAGGTCAATTTGACAAATAAATCAAATATAATTAATAATAATATAATGAATGATAATATAATATAATCAATATAATGAAACTTCAATTTAAAAATTGTTTATCTTTTTCGTTTCTTTGTCTCAGAAGAAAGACTGATTTAAACTAGGCGTCCTTATTGCCAAATACGTTATTCTACGTATTGCAATATAAGAAAACCAGTTTGGATATACGTAGGTTGTTCAATAGGTAAGTTTCCCTAAGCTGTAAAATATTTATTTTTTTAAGATACATTTGTAAAGTATAAAGCTGTCTGCGCAGGTGGATCCTTCCTCTTCTCTCTACATAGGCCCAATTCAGGTTCAGGCATTCGTCTCAGCGTTACACCAATTTGTCCAAACCCTTTGCAAAATAAATCAAGGTTATGGCTATTTAGCACTCTCCTGACATTTTGCTTTACTTTTTCATCGCCAGTTGACAGGAGGCGAGGTCGCTTATGTCGAACCTGAACCCTTCTTTAGGGGAACGAAATTCGACATATGCGACCTGGTCTCTACTTGACGATAACGCCCACCCTCCACTCAACACGCAAACAAGACACAAAATTGAAGAATTAGTATAGGAACTGCTGTCCCACTCTCTGTACAGCCTCCATTTAGCGTCGAGTTCTTTCTTCTTTCTGCATTGCAAGGTGACGTTTCAAAACAGATGAAAAAGTAAAGCGAAATATGAGGAGAGTGCTAAATAGCCAGAGCCCTGATTCTTTTGGAAAGGGTTTGGACAAATTGGTGCAGCGGTGAGACAAATGTCTGAATCTCAATGGGGATTATATGGAGAGGTGAGGAGGGACCCACGTACGCTTTACTAATATATCTTAAAAAATAAATATTTTTACAGCTTAGGGAAACTTTACGTCGTTGAAGATGTGAACCCTGGTATGTCCAATTTTTGCGATTTTGAGTTTTTTTTTTTGACTGAAACCTGATGTCAAAGCAATAACCTGTGTTCTACCAAAATCTCGTGCGTCACAAGACTCCGATTGCTGAGAAACAATCGATTACAATGTTTGCTTGCATGTCTATTGTTGGCAACTTCAGGTGATACCTCGTATATCAGTGAGTTCAATGTATTAGCCATATGTGCCGTGATGAGACCAGTTGTATCAACGTGTTTTTAAAGGATAAAACACCTTTTAGAAGGTCTGAAATGTTAATAATGTGAATAGACATAGAGACGTTTCTTTTGTCTCCTGAAAAACTAATAAATTGGACACGAGGTATCACATCTTCAACGACGTTGTATTGACCAACCCAGGTGTATATATCTAGCCTCTGAAGAAAGTTTGATTTAAGATAGTCGTTCCTAAAGGAGTAACACTAAGTCAACTTACTACACTAAACATAGAAAAAAATTGCTAAATGATTTGAGTGACATCACTGATGACTTGCAGTAAGTACTTTAGAAACAAACTTGGATAAATACATTTTTCTTACTTATGATCCGCGATCTAACTGCTATGGAAACATGTGTTCTTATATCTAGAGTTCTTACTTGTTTATGCTATTAGTAAATGTTCTGACGCACCCTGATAAGTATATCCAACATGATAGCAATACCAAAGAATCCTAAACAACCAGCTTGAGCATACAGTTCGTATGTCAAATACAATGAAATTGATGCAAATGGATATGTGTACACTGAAAATTAAAACCAATAATCAGAGAATGCTTAGAATTCATATTCAATTACGATATTTAATAAACTATTAATTTAGCATTTACTTTATTTTTCTATTATTTATTTATCGTATTTTACAACAAAACAGATCTATGATATTTCAGTGCTCAAATTTTTGGATCGAAAGATTCTCTATATTTCAAGCAAAACTTTTTTGTAGGCCTTATATCTGAAGAACTACATATAGTGTAGCCAAACCCAAACTATCACTTAACTTAGTATGAGGTTCTTATTCCGTGAAAAATACGAAAACTCGATTTAGGGGCTGCTCAAAAATTTTGTAGCCCCTAATTCAAAAATGCATCAAAGGATCAAATATATTTCAATCAAAAATATTTTGTACGACTTATATCTGGAGAACTATATATAGTGTAGCCGAACCCAAACTATCAGTTAACTCAATATGATGTGCTTATTCCGTAGAAAATAGGAAAATTTGATTTTGGGGCCGTTCAAAAATTTTGTGGCCCTTGATCCAAAAACTAGTTATTGGCCAAGATCACAATTTTTGATCCATTCTTTGTTTTCCTAAAATTCTTGTTTAAACAAATTGCAAAGGACAAAATTAAAAAAATAAATAATAAAAAAGTATATCTTTC
The DNA here is from genome assembly GCF_964235325.1 of Thermobia domestica. Taxonomy (NCBI): domain Eukaryota; kingdom Metazoa; phylum Arthropoda; class Insecta; order Zygentoma; family Lepismatidae; genus Thermobia; species Thermobia domestica. Next base: position 68,601,004 of record NC_137471.1, on the reverse strand, counting down.
TAACAGGGTTAAATTCCTCCGTCATCTTTGGTTTTCAAATCATTGACATATGTAGTGATTTTTCTTTTTGTTCTCTGAAATTATCTGCAATTTTAATTGTCCTTTTTTACTGTTTTTTTAAAAAAAATATTCAAATTTCTCCTTCAAATCTATTTTTGCAAGAATTAATAACAAAAACCTATTTCCAGTAGAAAAAAACCTACCATTAGAGCCAGCGGCCGTTGAAAGTAGGGTGCAAGACATGATCTGAATATTTGGATATCAATGTTAGTTTTCCTGGTTGATTCTAACATTTTGTTTGACGAAAGGTTGTGTTACTAATAGGATACTACCTTTTTTCAGTTAAAATACCGTATATCGGAAATTTTATATTTTATTAATTAAACTGACAAGAGCAACGCAAATAAGTACTAGCCCTCTGTACCCTTACACAGCGCAATTGTAAGAAGAGATGTGATTCCTTGCTCATGAAAATCTTAAAATTCTGTCTGGAAGATTGTATGATCAGATTATTTAATAACAAATTTGCAAAAGAAATAAATACAAAGAATAATATTAATCATAGTAATGAATAATGAGGTTTCTTTTGTAGAATTTATATTGAAACTTGGGATTAATGAACAACTTAGACCCTATACTTTTAATTCCACACATGCTATTAAATGTGTGCTATTACTGTGGGAAGTGAAAGACAGTAAATACTACAACCGTATGCTACGGCATTTAAAGAAATATGCAATTGCAATTAAAACGTAATTCCTGTAGTTTTCTTAACTCCACGGGAAGACAAGTAGCCAATACGTACTCACGCAACGGCAAATATTATATGGCATCATTTTTCTCTATGAACCTATAATACATGCAAAAACTTTACATTTCCAAATAAAACTATATACATTAAGGGATCACTTCAAAGAAGTGGGGGCGCAACTGCCCCTCTTGCTAAACTAATCGCCACCCCTAATTAGTGCATTATATAATAGTAATACAAACAGGAGAAAGAGAAAGGTAGTCATCATTTTGTTTTACTCTGGGGCGCAGCTCATATATATTGAAAAAGGGTTCTCTACTCATTAATTAAGGAGAAGACCCCCGACTTTTATGCACTAAAATCCTGAAATATGCACTGAAAAGCTTGAAATTTTCTATTATACATACAGTAATATGCTCTTAAGAAACAGCGTATTCATTCCAGATTTAATTGTTCAAAATATTTACCGCTAAATGTTTCTCAAGATTTTTTTTGTGTCAAACATCGTCTTTCTTTATTTGTCAAAATGAATTTATAGGCCTAAATGGCATTCCAACATCAACAAAGTGGATGGGCAATTATTTGTACAGGAAATTCGAAAAAAAAAAAAAGACTTACTGCTCTCACACATGTACTGGGTAATTGACTCGATTTGTCCTAACCTGAATTTGATCTGTTCACATTATCCAATTTATCTTGAAGGTTTTTTTCTCTCTCTCCAGTTTCGCCTCGTTCGGAGGAGGTTGTTTCCTTAGTAACTTGCACAGGAATGTATATTGAGTTTCCAGAAAATTAATTCTTTCAACAATTGTATCGTGGCGGACATAAGTCTTTGACCAGATAATGGCGACTGTTTTGAAACAAATGCAGAGTATGAGAAACAAATCTGTCATATCTGTAATTTCGTGTGGAGAAGAAACAAACTTGTGAACGAAAGGTTTAAGAACAACTCAAGTTATTAATATCAACTTTGTCGAAGATTATTCACTTATCATAAAAGAAACACGAAAGACGTTTTGAATCGAAGAAACATAACATACAACTTTGCAAGCGGAGGCTAAGAGACCTAACGTAACAAGAATAAAGGCGAATCGTTTACCGCAAAGTGATCGCGGTTCAGTTGTCAAGGCGTTTCACCAGTAATCTGGAGGTTCTTGGTTCGAATCCACGTCGGGATTTTTTTTTACTTTAGGATTTTTGATGGATCGGCGATTACATATTTTTATTATATTAAGATATTTGAATACTCGGATGTTTCAATACTTGAACTATCAAAACTTCAGGAATAATAATAGTAATAACAATAAACTAATAATAATTATTATTATCTCGTAGAAGATTAAAAGCTAGGAGCTAATTATCGCTCAGGTTATAGCATTAAAGCTGAAACGTGAGATTTGAATAGAATATTTCGGTTTTGTTTAATGTTGCCCATGAGAAGAGGAATTTCTCATCTCGTTTCTGAAACAAACAAAATAACATGAGAATTAACACTTTACATAAGACACGGGACAAGGCTAACTCAAATCATCGTCTCGCTTTGGAGATGAGAATCGAGACGAGACGAAAAGTATCGTAAACATTTCTCGTCTTGTCTCGACTCTCAAAATAGTGTATGTTTATTCTTTAAGTAACAATTGCTCTGTAGACTGAATCTTATTAGCCATTTTATTACTTTGTGTTTCAGAGCTCATTTAATTATAGTCTGTGTAGGTATTTTGTAGCAAAGCTTTTATAATTACCTCTGCATATCCTAAAAATTAGTTTATTATATACTTTACTGTTGCGTGATATTCAGTTATTTTTATTAGTTATTTTCCTTGAAACATACAGTAGAATACTTTCTACATGAAACTAGTGGAACGCTTTAGTATAAAATTTGGGTAGTTGCAGAGGGGTGCCTTGAAGGTGCCGGACCCTTTCCCCGAAATCAATACTTTTAAGTAAGTTTTGCCAAATTTGAAGGCAACTCTAAAACTTTTAATACATTATTATTATTATTATTATTATTATTATTATTATTATTATTATTATTATTATTATTATTATTATCACTATTACTATTATTACTGAGGTGCTGTGAATTTAATGGTTTATCCTGTTCCATCCAGCCCCTACCTAGTAGGCATTGCGCTGGACAAACACCGTGTGTGTAGGTTTTCTCCGGATTCCGATTCCACCCACTTTCTTTATTCCAAAATTTCTGTCATTCTCATCATCGATGTCTTCTGTAGCTTAGCCGGCATAATCATTACTTAAAAACAAATTTTCTTAGGGCTTTTGTGAGTTCAGTCGCCCTGTTTTCTACATGAAATTTGCCTGGAAACATTCCGTTTAACATTTAGCTAGTTGTAGGGACGTATGCAGAGGGTATGTCCTGATGATCCTGACACTTCTCTCCAATCCCGACAATTTTGTAACTTTTGCCTAACACTAGGGGCGATTTTACAGATTTTAATACAATCTGTCCTCATACGGAATTTATCTTCTATATTATTATTATTATTATTATTATTATTATTATTATTATTATTATTATTATTATTATTATTATTATTACAGATTATGCCTGTTAAGTTGACAAAGACTGTGATTAAACCAGGTGAATTATGATGTACGAATTGGTGGAATAAGAAAGTGGGAGTGTCCCGAGAAAACCCACGAGCACGATGTTGTCCGTCTCAAGCTCACTTGCCAGATACCCTACCCATCAGATATTTTAGTGGGCGGGGTCTCAGTTTTGATTCCAGGTGGGAGAGCCTTTGAAATATTAAATGTCCTCGATATATCTGTGTTCGTGTCCCTGTCGTTCAAGGTTAGTAGAAATAACTGTGAAACGAGAATAACCGAACATAATAGAGATAAATTATGGAGACATTTTCGGTGAATCAGAAAAAAGAGTGGTCTGAGGCTCAAGATTAAAGATTCGAATTACTCTTAAAACCACTTTGTTCTTCATGTTCTTGCGTGTTTGTAAGTCTTATTTAAATTTAAATTTGAATTCTCTGCACTATAGTATTTTATCATGCCCGAAATCAGTGTTTCATCGTTAATAAAATATTGGAATCCTAAACGTGTGCAAATTGCTACATAGATGATTGCAAATTGCTTAGGGTAGTGGCTTGAGGATTCGTTTCGTAACTTAGGTGTCCGCGGATCGATTCCGTGTGAGGAAATTAAGAAAAATTAACATTTACAATGTTGATATTTCTGACGTATATTAACATGAAAAGTAGTCAATTTTTCTCATTCTTACAAGTTAAAGTTGAAACGACTTCCTTCACAGGGTAAATACTAACAACATGACGTCACAGTTTACAATCTCGATTCGTACTCTCTGAAAACTTAGCGTCTTTAGCAAACAATTCATGAATACATAAAGTATGAGTCATAGATGTGTCTGAAACGTTATTGTTTCATTGTGGAATTGTTTCTAAGTTCTTCCACTGTTACTGGAAATAATAATAATATTTTCGCTTGCCATTTCTAACACGTTCCATATATCTGTTCAACCAACATTTGTAAATAGGAACTATTCTTTTTCTATATTTGTATGCATATTTTGTTAAAATAACATTATAACGCATACATAATCCAAAGTCTTTTACCCAAAGAAAGGGCGTTACTATGTATCGTGATGAAGACAAATTCTACTTAGTTTCTATTAAGGCATCCGAACGTTTGATTGTAGTATTGTCCAGGAGCTGACACCTTTTTCCCATTTCTTTTCCTTCCAAAGTATATATTATAAGGCAATTCATCCTTATTGGGGGTCCAAAAAAATTATTTTAATTTTTCTTAACTTCAGTATGCTTGTTTGCATTTTAATCGGACGTAATATTGAGGTCTCAAATATTCTGTAATAATAATAATAATAATAATAATAATAATAATAATAATAATAATAATAATAATAATAATAATAATAATAATAATAGTAATAATAATATAGAAGGTAAATTTTGTATGAGGACAGATTGTATTAAAATCTGTAAAATAACCCCTAGCGTTAGACAAAAGTTACAAAATTGTCGGGATTGGAGAGAAGTGTCAGGATCATCAAGACATACCCTCTGCATGTGTCCCTACAACTAGCTAAATGTTAAACGGAATGTTTCAAGGCAAAATTTCATGTAGAAAGCAGGGCGACTGAACTAACAAAAGCCCTAAGAAAATTTGTTTTTAAGTAATGATTATGCCGGCTAAGCTACAGAAGACATCGATGATGAGAATGACAGAAATTTTGGAATGAAGAAAGTGGGAGGAAGTGAAACCCGGAGAAAACCTACACTCACGGTGTTTGTCCAGCAGAATGCCTATTAGGCAAGAGCTGGGTGGAACAGAGTGAACCATTAAATTCACAACACTTCAGCAATAAAATAATAATAATAATAATAATAATAATAATAATAATAATAATAATAATAATAATAATAATAATAATAATAATAATAATAATAATAATAATAATAATTATTATTATTATTATTATTATTATAATAATAATAATAATAATAATAATAATAATGTATTATAAGTTTTAGAGTTGCCTTCAAATTTGGCAAAACTTACTTAAAAGTATTGATTTCGGGGAAGGTGTTCCGTACCTCTAAGACACACCTCTACAACTACAAAATTTTAAACTAAAGCGTTCCACTAAAGTTTCATGTTGAAAGTATTCTACTGTATGTTTCAAGGAAAATAACTGTAATAAAAATAACTGAATATCACGCAACAGTAAAGTATATAATAAACTATTTTTTAGGATATGCAGAGGTAATTATAAAAGCTTTGCTACAAAATACCTACACAGACTATAATTAAATGAGCTCTGAAACACAAAGTAACAAAATGGCTAATAAGATTCAGTCTACAGAGCAATTGTTACTTACAGAATGAACATACACTATTTCGAGAGTCGAGACAAGACGAGAAATGTTTACGATACTTTTCGTCTCGTCTCGATTCTCATCTCCAAAGCGAGACGATGATTTGAGTTAACCTTGTCCCGTGTCGAATGTAAAATGTTAATTCTCATGTTATTTTGTTTGTTTCAGAAACGAGATGAGAAATTCCTCTTCTCATGGGCAACATTAAACAAAACCGAAATATTCTATTCAAATCTCACGTTTCTGCTTTAATGCTATAACCTGAGCGATAATTAGCTCCTAGCTTTTAATCTTCTACGAGATAATAATTATTATTATTAGTTTATTATTATTCCTGAAGATTTGATAGTTCAAATATTGAATATCCGAGTATTCAAATATCTGAATATAATAAAACATATATCATCGCTGATCCATCAAAAATCCTAAAGGAAAAAAAATCCCGACGTGGATTCGAACCAAGAACCTCCAGATTACTGGTGAAGCGCCTTGACCACTGAACCGGGATCACTTCGCGGTAAACGATCCGCCTTAAGTCATGTTACGTTAGGTTTGTTTGCCTCCACTTGCAAAGTTGTATGTTATATTTCTCGATTCAAAACATCTTTCGTATTTCTTTATGATGGTATAAGTGAATTATTTCTACTTGTTCTTAAACCTTTCGTTCACAAGTTTCTTTCTTCTGCACACGAAATTACAGATATGACAGATTTAATTTTCATATTTTCTATTTGTTTCAAAGCAGATGCCAATACCTGGTCAAAGACTTGTGTCCGCCACGATACAATTGTTGAAACAATTAATTTTCTGGAAACTCAATGTACATTCCTGTGCAAGTTACTTAAAGTTGCTAAGGAAACAACCTCCCCCGATCGAGGCGAAACTTGAGAGAGAGAGAAAAAAAACTTCAAGATAAATTGGTTAATGTGAACAGATCAAATTCAGGTTAGGACAAATCGAGTAAAGTACACAGTACATGTGTGAGAGCAATAAGTCTTTTTTTTTTTTTTTTTTTTGGCACATAAGTGCTTCGAACTTCCTATACCACTGTACAAATAACTGCCCATTCACTTTGTTGATGTTGGAATGCCATTTAGGCCTATAAATTCATTTTTACAAATAAAGAAAGACGATGTTTGGCACCAAAAAAATCTTGAAGAACACCTAGCCATAAATATTTTGAACAATTAAATCTGGAATGAATACGCTGTTTCTTAAGAGCATATTACTGTATGTATAATATAAAATTTCAAACTTTTCAGTGCATATTTCAGGATTTTAGTGCATAAAAGTCGGGGGTCTTCTCCTTAATTAATGAGTAGAGAACCCTTTTTCAATATATGTGAGCGAGCTGTGCCCCAGAATAAAACAAAATGATGACTACCTTTCTCTTTCTCCTGTTTGTATTACTATTATATAATGCTCTAATTAGGGGTGGCGATTAGTTTAGCAAGAAGGGGCAGTTGCGCCCCCACTTCTTTGAAGTGACCCCTTAGTGTATATAGTTTCATTTGGAAATGTAAATTTTTTGCATGTATTACTGGTTCATAGAGAAAAATGATGCCATATATTATTTGCCGTTGCGTAGTATTATTATTGCTATTATTATACCTGAAAATTTGATAGTTCAAGTATTGAAACATCCGAGTATTCAAATATCTGAATATAATAAAACGTATGTCATCGCTGATCAATCGCCATAAAAATTCCTAAAGTAAAAAAATTCCCGACATGGGTTCGAACCAAGAACCTCGAGGTTGCTGGTCAGGTGCCTTGACAACTGAACCACGATCACTTCAAGGTAAACGATTCGCCTTTAGTTAGGTTACGTTAGGTTTTTTTGTTTTCGCTTGCAAAGTTGTATGTTATATTTCTTCGATTCAAAACGTCTTTCGTATTTATTTTATGATGATATAAGTGAATAATCTCCGGCAAAGTTTATGTTAATAACTTGAGTTGTTCTTAAACCTTTCGTTCACAAGTTTGTTTCCTCTCCACACGAAACTACAGATATGACAGATTTGTTTCTAATACTCTTCATTTGTTTCAAAGCATTCGCCATTACCTGGTCAAAGACTTATGTCTGCCACGATACAAAAGTGTATATGAGTGAAATTAATATCTTTATAGACAGTACTATTTTCTAATGCTAGAAAAGAATATAAAGGGTGGGTAAAATGCTAGAAATGCTAGAAGACAAGTAAAATATAGTCCTCAAAACCGGATCGGCTTATAAAGATGATCAAGGTATGGAAAGCGAGATGTGTGACCAAAAGTTTGCACACCTGTATCCCGTGTCTAGCCGCATCGAAGCGTTCAAGACCATTTAAATGGATAGTTCCGTTGGAGGTGTGTGAGTGATGGCGTGTCGCATAGAGAATAGGAAAGAAAATTTCAGCGTCCATTGTTAAAACAAAAGTTGCTTCCGAAACGGCAGCCGAGGAAAAACGTAAGATTCTGTGCGGTAAGTATTTTTAGCTCAAATTGAACCATATTTTTATTGTTCATTAAGATAACCATTGCGCAACAATTGATGCAATTCAGTAATACATCGTCTTTCTCGTTAGCTGCTCACAGTTGAACGTTATGCGAAAACTTATGTCTTATAAACCGGATCTTGAATTGTTTTGTAAACAGGATCATGTACAAGAGCTTCCATACAGTGGATAAGCAGAAAGCATTTCTTTTCCTTGTTAAACAAAAATATTTTTATTTTAAAAAATAATGTATTTTTAAATTTTGATCAGTTGTATGGATTTGTAAATAAATACGTTAGGACTTACTGTTATTTTTAGTAGAAAAACATAATTCTCTTCCTCATAAAACGTGGATCAATCTTAATACACATAAAAAGTTTTTGCACTACATGCAGGATAACAAATGGATAACATATTTAATTTTATATCCCCCTACCCCCATTGATAGTTTTGGGTGTGGACTAGGAAGTCCGTGGAGGAAGACTATGTTGGTGCCCGAGGAGAAAAGACTTTCCTTTGTGGAAACTGCTTTGCTTCAGATAGAATCTTAAGAAGAAATGATCCACTGCGGCTCGTGTAACACATGGTTCCATGAAGAATCTGTTGGTGCCAGAGGGAAAAAAATGAATTCCTTTCTGGACAGCGCTTTGTTTCAGAAACACTTAAGGAGAAATGACTGTAGATACTAGGAAATAATGTAATTATGGATTGAGCTAATTATTACATTTTGCTTTCCATTTATTATTCATTTAGATTTTTTTAGTGTTTTTGTGCTATTGAAATTGGCTATGATCCACTTAACAGGGCATATTATTCATTTTAAAAAACAAGTTACTTAATATCTAGTTTTCGTACATGTCCCTTGTTTTGTTTATTATACATTTCTGATTAATTGGAAACAAACAAAACTTCTTTTTTCAATAAATAATGTACCTTTCTATCATACGAATGCAAAAACTTTTTTATTTGTATTGTTTCCTTTCGAGTTGCTGCTTTTTCTCTTGAAAGTGATCCGGTTTAGAGGTCTTGACTCTACATATTGAATCGATGTCCAATACTCATTAAATTACTGATGTTGAATGTTTAAGAGCGTTAAAATGCTTCGTAATTTCAAATATTTGCAGAAATATGCAAATACCATTAAAATATGTTCTAAACTTCTAAATACATACAGATGCTGATCAGAAAAATGGAAACACCTGAACGAAATTGCAACTTACCAGATTAATATGGTGTCGGGCCACCTTTTGCCTTCAGAACAGCCTTGATGCGACGTGGGATGGAGCCATAGAGGTCGTAAATTGTAGCAAGTGGAATTTTACACCATTCCTCGTGCAGGGCATCGACCAGTTCTGTGAGAGAGGATGGAGGTGGAAATCGTCACCGGAGTCGTGTTTCCAAGACGGACCACAGATATTCAATTATGTTGAGATCTGGGGATTGGGCAGGCCAGGGGAGGTGTTGAACTTCATCCCGATGTTCCTCAAACCACGCTGCAACAACGCCAGCTGTGTGAATGGGTGCATTATCATACTGGAAGATGGCGTCATTGTCCGGGAACAACATCCAGACCATTGGATGCAAGTGGTCTCCTAAAATTGCGACATAATCGTTGGCAGTGATTCGTCCGCTAAGTGTGACCACAGGACCCAATGAAAACCATGATATGGCGGCTCACAGCATCACCGAGCCGCCGCCATGTTTCACAGTTGGGCGGAGACACTGCAGATCATAAGCTTCTTTGGGCGTTCTCCACACATAAACACGGCCCGTGGTTGGGAATAGGGTGAAGGATGACTCATCCGACCATTTCACACGTTTCCAGTCCTCAACGGTCCAAGTTGCATGGTCGCGGCACCATTTGCGGCGTGCGAAAGTGTCCCTGATGAGCGGTTTGGCCCGTGCAACACGACCCCGTAAGCTCATGTAATGTAATTCGCGGCGGACTGTGATTGTCGAAACAGGGTGGAGGAGGTGCTGATTGAGTTCGTCCGTCACTTGCTCCGCAGTGACACGACGGTTCTGCGTAACAATGCGCTTTAATACCCGGCGTGACCTGTCACTCATGATTTTCTTCCGCCCACTGTTCCGCTTCCCCGATGTGGTTTTCCCGTGTGTTGTGTAGGCCATCATCACCTTCGACACTGTCTCACGCGACACACCTAACACAGTAGCCACTGCCGTCACACTCACTCCACATAACCGCGCACCAACAATTTGCCCTCTTTGAAACTCTGAGAGGTCTCCCATTTTACAGTACCTCCGTCTGCTGCAGCCACTGGACACTGCTGTTCCACTGCGCCTGACGTAGTATGGAGACCGACCTAACACACCACCACCAGCGGTTCGGCGCTGCGGGCGCCACGACACCACTGCCAACCTATAATTCTGACGTGTTGCCAACTACAGGTGTTTCCATTTTTCTGATCACCATCTGTATTTGCATATGTGCATATTCATTTTTAAAGAAGTAGTAGATCTTCAGTATTCATCACGTGAAGGTTTAATTGAAAGTAATTTAGTTTCATTTAGTGTTGAATTCCACAAAGAAAGTAGTATTTTGTATCCTGAGCATTATAGTAACCCGCTAACCTAAACAGCATTGTAGGTAGTCTAACAAACAAGGATAATATTCATAATTACTGCCATGGAAATAATCACATCGGGAACTGGCATATCATGGCAGATCATATCTTGTGATCAACTTGATGTACAGTTTCCATAAACAAACTCGATTTCAACTTTTGATCCTATATGCATGGGCTGCGATTAGGGGGGAAAGGGGGGCAGTTGCCCCCACTCTTTTGAAATTACCCATAAATGTATATAGTTTCATTTGAAAATATAAAGTTTTGTATGTATTATAGGTTCATAGAATAAAAATGGTGCCATTAAATATTTGTCATTCCATGAGTACGTATTGGTTGTCTTCCCGTGGAATTAAGAAAGCTACAAGAATTGCGTTTGAACTGCCACTAAAAAATTGTCCAAAAATTAACCTATTGGAGCACCACAATTCGAGCGTACTATAATTTCTTCTTGCAAGGGCTCGATGTGTTAGCCGCTCTGGAACTAACTGAGATAACATTTCGCAAGAAAAAAGTTCTTCACAAGTTATTCTTTAATTGCACAAAAATCAACAGTTCCTAAAAGGTATTTTGTTCTGTCTAATAATAAGGAATATTTTGATTTGATTTTTTTTAGTTTAACATCCTGTTCAGCAGCGAAGTTATATGAGAGGTGGACTTAATGATCAACGTGGAGTCCGAACCACGTGAGCTCTCCCGGGAATCGAGCCCGGTCTCCCACGTCAAAAGCGTGTACGCTATCCGCTTAGCCACGAAGGAGCTCAGTAAGGAATATTAATTTTGCAGGGTAATATAGGAATTTATGGGTGTACATATACAGTTTTGTATGTACCATTAAATTTATTAAATTTAGCATAATTCTAGGTTTTAGGATTATTTTGTATAACTGAAATGTGGAGTGATTAAGTATTGCTGAGTTTTGATATATTCCAAGAAAGTGAAAACTGTACTTAATGGCAGCGAACATGTTTTGGGAAGCTGCAAAAGTATTTCTTTATATGTCGTAGCATATGCTTCTAGTATTCACTGTCATCCTAAGAGTAATAACACATATAATAGCATGCGTGGAATTAAAAATATAAGTTGTTCATTAATTCCCAGTTACAATACAACTTTTGTAAAACAAGCCTCATTATTTATTACTATGATTATTTGATTAATATTATCCTTTCTGTTTATTTGTTTTGCAAATTTGTTATTAAATAGGCCCCTAATCTGATCTCACAATTTTCCAGACAGATATTCATGAGAAAGGAATCAAATCTCTTCTTGCACCTTCGTTGTTTAAGAGTACAAAGGGCTAGTATCTACTTGCGTTACTCTTGTCAATTTACTTAATAAAATATGAAATACGATATACGGTATTTTAACTGAAAAAGATAGTATCCTATTAGTTATACAACCTTTCGTCAAACAAAGTGTTACAAGCAACCAGGAAAACTAACATTGATATCAAATATTCAGATCATGTCTTGCCCCCCTCCCCACTTTTAACGTCCAACCGCCGCCACTGCCTATATGTACATCTTGGCCAGTAGTACTTGAAATTTAGGATCTTTCGGACGGATACACGCAAACTAAAATTCTTAGAAGAGCTTTATTAACAAGTAAACTTTTCACTGGTAGTATATTTATTGAGAAAGGTTCTGGAATATTAATAGAAAACAAACAAACGTGCGGAGTTGACTTAAATCTACTTATTTCGGTAGTCTTGTAACGAATAGTGTCACTTTTTCCATACATGTTAATAGCAAAAAGTACCCAAAGACGATATTAAGGAACAGACCTTCTCCTTTTTGAAGTTGTCAAATTTACGTGGGATTAAACTGCATTCTAAGTTATTTCAAATATTTTTAAACTATGCCTGTGGTGTTTTCACAAATTCCTCTTCGCATTTTCTCTGGGTACGATCTTGGTTGTTAGTAAAATAATTAATCTTATTTACCAAATTCTCCAGTCTTTATTTATGAGGGAACGCACCTATTTTTTGGTACTATACCATTTTGAAGGAAAAATATTTTCACCGTATATCATAAAGATTAAAAAAAAAACTTATATTTTAGCAAGAGTTTACGATGTTCGACTAACTTTAGGAAACTATAGGCCCTTAAGCTGCATAGTTTCAACACCAGTCACAAGTTTCGGAAATGTTCCCGAGTTCGAGCGTCATCTGCACCCCACTCCCTGAGTGGTGCATTGAGCCTTGCCAGTACGGACTATGTGGAGTTAAATCACACGAGAGTCGACTGTTTATCTAGTAAGATGTGAACTTTTCGTGGGTCGCGGAGATACGGGATCTCCACTGATTGCCAGTCCAGCTGTGGAATCAGTTTAGCAACTGCCCATATTATCCAGGATTGTGGAAGAACTCATAAAAATCGAATCAGACCTCTTGATGTTATCTGTGACGCGTTGTGCAAGGACCTTAGGAATAACATGTAGTTCGGGGTGGAGGGAGTCATTCCAACTTCCGACGGACTTAGAAGGCCTGCTATGGTCGCTCATACTCCGTCCCAAGCGACAGTAATTAAAGTGTAGGTCGTCTCTGGAGCTACTGGCCTCGAATGCTGCGTACCATCTAAAGTGTCTCAAATACTCTCGTAACCCATTGGTTCGGAAGTATGTAAGAGACCTTTCAGGACATTGGTCGGCTGGTGCCTCAAACGAGCTAGCCGTTCTCGTTCATAACACTACTCTTGAAGGTGCAACGATCTTGACGCGAATAAAAAAAAAAAAAATTCGCTGCTTCATTACTATGACACTGCTCACCAGTGGCGTAGCACACTTTCCACCTCCCTCCGCAAAGTATAGAGAAGGGGCCCTAGTTGTAAAGCCGACAGAAGTAAGGTTGAAGTTCTACTTCTTTAAACCTTTATTCATCGCAAGACTTCGGGGCCCCCTATACCTCGGGACCCCCCGCACTGCGGGGGTTGCGGGGGCAGCTGCTACGCCACTGCTGCTTACAAAGCAATCCATACAACGTTTCGGGGTGGGATAAAGGGAATTCTACTCTGATACACCGTCCATCATTGTACGAACTTTGGTTGGTGACCATCGATCTGTATAATGTCTCCTATATCAACATAAGCGCTTATTAAAGGAATGTAGAATGTCACATAGTGTATGAATAACCAGAAAAAAGAATGAACACTATGAAACAGTAAGCTGTATCTAAACTACCTATTAAAACACTGAACTATGTGAATGCTATTAGACACCGTGAGGAAACAAAGAAGATATCAAACAACACACAATTAGAAATACTTATTAAAATTAAAATAATCAAGCTCTCTCTATGAATATGTAAGATGCATTTCATGTTTGAACATATTCTCAAAGAGAAAAAGTAACAATTATACGCCGGTGAATGCGATAAGTTATAATTTTGCTGTGCTCCAATCACTACATGGATCATAATACCAATAAGACCCTGCTCCCTCCTAAGCAAAGTCACACAAGATATGATCCACTTTCTCTATCACACATACAAAACACGTCACTTGATTCAAGCCATACTCATGCTAATCAACTTATCTTGTAGTCACAATATTAGAAATATAACTAACTAAATCATTTGGATTCTTTCATACCAATAGTTCCAAATGATTTTAACATCCCTGCAGTTATTGAAGTATTTAATAACCTTAGTGAGCATATGACACGAGCTTCAAGCAGCACATTTATTAATTAATGGTGTTACTTGTATAATACTGCCAGACAAATATTAACGAGCATATACCTACTTCAAAAGAAGCAGTACAATGTAATATCCTTACACTTTAAGAAATAGCATTATTTTAATATAAATTAGGAATATGTTAGCCAGGACTTCCAAAAAACTACAATACTTACTCTGTGATGCAAACTGTTCCGGACTTCCGCGATATACTTTAACAAGGAAGTCAGCTATCATGCACTGGTATACGTAAACGGACAAAGAAAGTAACAATTTAAAACACTCGACCTGAGTTGCCGTTAACGTTGGATTACCTTGAAAATTAATGTATGAACCAAACAGCATAATTATACCTGTTGCCAGGCACATATTATCAAGTACAAGGAACATAGCATCAAACCATGCCTGAAATGCAATAAATGTTATTAGTAGAGACCGGATGTTAGGCAAAATGCCTATTCTTTAATATTAAAGATACGATCAAAAATAACATTTTAAAGTTTATATGGGGGGTTATAGTTTCGATTTAAGCCAATTTTATTTTGTCTATTTTGCCTATTTCGACCTTTACTGCCTAAATAATTGCTTTAGTGCCTAATGTTGCCTATTCTATGCATTTTCTTCAAATTAAGCCTTCATTGGGAAAAATGTAATTTATATAACATAAATAATACACACATATATGTGTATATTAGGTGTTTGTAAACACAAGCACGTGGTACGTTGCAATATATATACAGAGTGAACTTCAAAGATGTGCACATACTTCGGGAAGTGATTAGTGATATCAAAAGAAGACAAACAGTCCTCGTGTATTTTTCACAGAGTGCCAACTTGAAATCGAAAATCGAATCCTGACAATTGGTACGAAACCGAAAGATGTGCGCATACTTCGAAAGGTGATTCGTGACATGAAAAGAAGGCAAAAAGTCCTTTTGAATGTCACGAATCTCCCGAAGTATGTGCACACCTTTATGTCTCGTTCCAATTGTCAGGATTTGATTTTGGATTCCAAGTTCGCCCCCTTGTCACTCCTACACGACGTGGAATTCGACAACATGCAAAAGAACTTTTTTGTCTTCTTTTGATGTCATGAATCACCTCTTGACGTATGTGCATATCTTTCAGGTTCTCCCAGTATATATGGAATGCATAACAAGCTTTGTTTTTATATATACAATAAAAGAAGATATTAACAAAGAAGTGTTTCTATATTCTTTGAACATTATCTATGACTTGAATCTATTTTTAATTATATTGAGTATTTATCTTCATATTTCGAGTTACATTTTAGTGCCTTTTTTTTTTTAATTTTTAGTGCCTATTTGCCTGTCTATTTTCCAGGTTTTTAGTGCCTAAACATCGGGTCTCTAGTTATTAGTATTACTGTATTTATTTATATTGCTAGCTAACTTTGTGGATAGAAAAGCGTTAGCTTTTATTTTGCAATATTAGAATACAGTTTTTAAATACACTAAACCTATGTCGGATTTAACGATTTTGAGTCAATAGACTTCTGACTTAACGGACAGAATTTACTAACATAGCAAATTTGGTTGGGTGAAAGAAACTGTTGAGGCAAAAACTTTGACCATATTTTTAAAATGCAATTGTAATATAGTCGTGATTTCTACACAGGAAAATAGTACCACACTGTTGCTTGCTAGAGTTGCAACTTCTGTTTATTCGTGATAATTTGTGAAACAAAGCTTCGGAAAATTCCAATCCCCATGTTGAAGTCTGGGGAAAATGTCAGGGAAAATTATATTAAACGGTGAATAGACATGGATGATTGTGACCCAGGGTATCAGTTTCTTAGCTAGGAGGTAATAGTAGAAAATTAGGGACGGCCAATTCCGAAATTTTTACTTTCCGGAATCCGGAAAGTAAAACCGGAAAAATTCCAGAACTCGGAAAATTCAGATTTCGGAAACATTTCGGAATTCGAAAATATTCCGATGTCGGAAAAGTACGGAATTCGGAATAAGTCCGAAATTTTAAAAAATTCGGAATTTTGAAAAATTCCTGAATTTTTCGAATCCCGGAAACTAAAATTTCCAATTCCGGAAAATTTTGGCCATCCCTATAGAAAATGTTGTAAAGAATCAGAACAGGCCATATGGACATCATAATCACATACGTAAAGAGATCTTTCAGATCCGAAATTGTCTGCTTATTATAAGTATAGGCTATCAGGCAACTTAGGAATTTGATTATTCAGAATTAAATTGAATTGCTCTTTATTTCAGCGGGCGAGGTTCAGGCGGAGGCTGCTCTGCCACCTGATATCTGATAAGATTTTTCCCATCCTTCTAATGCCTTGTTCTATGGCGTTTTTGTTGCTAACATGCGCATTAAATATTTTATATACATTATCTTACACAATTTTTAATAACATAATTCGCGATTTAGCAGTCTTCAGATTTTACGGACGTACTTTTGCCCCAATTATTTTATTAAATGGAAGATTTACTGTATCAAATTGAATTAATACTTTTATTTTCTGTTTCTCTAATTCTGAAAAGTACTTGGGAAAAGATTCTTGATTAAGGCAAGGAAATGGAAGTGTTGTTGTAAGGGATACTTTTTCGCCAGATGTAAGCAATTGAATAAGACTTCGTGTACCCAAGGATGTTATTAAAAAGAGGATCTGCCCATATGTATCTTCATCCTATTAACGCAATGAAGTCAAAATAAGAACAGAGCATCGGCACGTCTGATTGGATACTCTCGTTTCCGCCGTCTAATTAGCTACTTTCCTTTCCGCCATGAATGTTGGCTCACAACATTGCGATCTTATTGGGTGGAGTGGGCAGAATGGGGGTGGCGAAACTGTGACGTATAGCTTCAAAATTTTGTTGTATGGGCATATCCTCTATTTTATAACATCCTTGGTGTTACCATTCCCTTTCTCTCCCTCAAATTCACTTTACAGAGGAGACAAAAGAAGAAGAAAGAAAAGAAATAAAGGACCTGGTAGAAGAAGAGCATATTTCACATTTACAACTTTTTAAAGGAAAAGGTAGGTAAAGTTTTCTGAGAATATAAAACTATAAGTAACTAACTGCGCTCCTTTACCTTTTTTTTTTTAGAAATTAAACATTAAATACCTTCAGAAATGTCTCTGCAAGTATTCACGTGATTTTTAAAAGGAAACAAAGCTACAATTTAAAAAATTCAACACAAACATTTTCTTTTCCATATCTGTTTCATTAGAATATTTCCTAGTTTAAACTATAGCACTGGCGGATCCAAGGGGGGGCGAAGAGGGCGACTGCCCCCCCCCCGAAGAGCTGGTTTTTCTTTCAGCATTTATCGTTGGAAAATACAAATATGGTCTTTTCCCGACAGATTCACTCTGTGTGACATGCCTAGCAGAGTCTAATCAAAATGTGTAGTACTTAATAGTACTTAATACAAACATATTTGAAGTGTAAATACTTCTGTCCCTAGTTCCTTGAGGCGGTCACTATAAGCCTCAAACGAGCGAGAATATGATTCATTCATTGGACGAACAGCTGTAGGAAGGACGGTAACGGCTCACTCTTTGAGCTAAAAAGCTATATTTTAAAATTGTGTCCTAGAAAAAGGATATGTAAATGGAATTCGGGTCCTGAAACTTCAAGTATCTTTACCTTGAATAAAGAGAAATATAGAATCTTCAGCGCTCCTTACCGGAAAGCTCTCTGAATCTAAGACTTTTCGGTTGGTTGATTGATTGATATGTATTTACGTTGTTTGTCAAATGCGATGCTTTACAGAACGAGAACTAGAGTTTAAAGTTGGATCTTAACCACTGTAGTACTTTCGATGCTTACTCACCGGGAATCAAACCACACAACCTCATGCATCAAACATCAAAGATACGTTCGCTAGCTACTGGATCAACAAAGAGGGCCGTGACTTTTGAGGTTCAACACGAAAACATTAGGAAAGAACCAGCGATTCATTGTGACTTTTAATGTCATTTCTTCTTTCCTTTGGAAATAACACAAACTGTTATATAAAAGACGAAGTCCTGAATGAATAACTGGTCGCACAGGCCAAACCACTCAAGCTAGAAACTTGAAATTCGGACAGTAGATAAGATTTGTGATGTAGGATATTACTAAAGAAGGATTTCTTGGAAATTCGGAGAAAGGAAGGGAGTGGCCATCTCTCCAAATCCCTTAAGGATGGAGACTTGAACTTTGATACTTGACTCGCTTTTCAACGTTTTTTGATACTTTACTAAATTGGAGAAAAAGAGTTGAAAAGAAAAGGTTACGGGGATTGCAATTATAATAATAATATATCAATATCTAAGAATCTTTAAAGGTTAGAAACATGAAATTTGGTGTATGGACTTCTCACTCAAAATAATTCAATACGTATTTCAGCGTCTTTAAAATTTTACCTAGAACAAAAGAAAAGGAAAAGAAAATAATAATAATAATAATAATAATAATAATAATAATTATTATTATTATTATTATTATTATTATTATTATTATTATTATTATTAAATGCCCATATCTCGGGATCCCTTACAGTTAGAGACATGAAAGTTGGTAGTTTAATTTTTCATTTAAAATAATTAAACATGTATTTGAGCGTTTTTGCCACTTAACGTAGAAGGGAAGAAAAAGAGGTGCGGGTGGTTCACTAAAATGCCTTTCGAGGTGTTTGGATTTCGTAACAGAGTTTTAGCTCAATCCAATTCTATATGATTGAAATGATAGCTCAATTCTATGTTCTATATGATAGCTCAATCCTATATTCTACATGATAGCTCAATCCTATATTCTATATGATAGCTCAATTCCATATTCTATATGATAGCTTAATTCTATATTCTAAATGAGACGAAAGGAAGAACGCGAAATATTGTGTCACAATAGCGCGTAGGGGCATTTGCTATACATATCGTGCGAGGCCGTATGTAGAGTAAATTGGCGGTCTGGGAGCGAAGCTCTACCTAGGCCGAAGGTTAGTATAATATAATTTTATTGTTGTTGTAAGTATGGCTATAATTATACTATGTTTCTAAGAACTGCATTTAAGAAATTACCTAATAGAGCCAATTTCCCAGTCCTAGTCTGGTCTAATGCTTTTTTCTTTACATACTCAATTATACCACTGCAATAGAGGTGTATTCGGACAAAATACCGTATACAGAGCATCATCCGAAAGAACATTTTCAACACTAAAAAGGTTAAAGACATGGCTACGATCCCGGATGGGTGCAGATCGACTTAGCAGCCTGGCACTACTACATACCTACCGAGACAAACGTAGATTACGATCATGTCATCGACAGATTTGCTAGGAACAAGAAAGGACGTAGATTTGAATTTGTGTTGTAACTTTCACAGAGATGGACTGCAAGGTGATTAAGTCCGTGGTGTGGTTTTGACCCGTCGTGGTTTTGGCCCGTAATTATTTTCAATTCGTGGGCAATCCCCAAAAATCATGGGTATGAGTCTAACGTTGAACTCCTTCTATGTACTGTATCTGAATCGCAAACAAAAGCAAGAAAGATGAACGAACTCGAAAAAGTTTTTGAAATTGTTCTTTTTAAATATTTAACTGAAACAAAAGGGCACAACAACAATCGTAAAAAATATTTACCGGTATATAGACTATATTATATTTTTAATAAACAATACATATGGTATTTGTTTGTTTAACGACCCACGGTTGTGCCAGGAGGGCTAAAGGAGACATGGACCTACTGATTATAGTGGAATCCGAACCACTTTTTTCGTTCAACTGTACCCCCACCGGGAATCAAACCCAGGATCACTCGCACCAAAGGCAAGCATGTTAGCCATTAGATCAAATCTTATTATATCTGAGATTAAAGAAAAACAACAAGTTTGTTGCTGTACTTTATTCTGCATTGGTGATTTCGTTTAAAGGTGAGAATTTTTCAAAATTAAATTTGAATTTTTTTCAAATATCCGATATTGTCAAATAATATCGCCAGTCGAAATGTTAAAGGAAATATAGTTTGTGTGCAGTAATGAACGGAAACTTCACTTGTTTCCTTCATTTTGTTTTTTTACTATTTATCATTATAATGGCTTATATTATGATTCTATATAATTGTAATTCATATTTTAATTCATGTAAAATTTATACACATTTCGTGCTAGATCATCAGACAAAATTTCTGTTGAGTTTGTGTAAGAGAAAGTTTAGTATTGATATATTTGCTATTACATTATTTGCAAGTGCGCAGGCTAGTTCTTTTAAGGCAAAAACCATAACATTCTTATTTACGGGGAAAGCCACGAAATTCATGTTTCGGCAATCACTATTATGGGTAATAATCACGGAACCACTAAGCATCCTTGGAGTTCAGTTTGATTTTTTTTTCAATTTTCAGTTTGCTTAATTATATCTGATATAAACAGAAATGAAAGCAATATGTAAAGATTGCTCCCCTATTTTTTGGCCCAGTTGGAACAATGTGTGCCATACACTTTTAAACATTACTTTATAATTAATTATTGTATTATTTTATTACACCAAGAAATTGACATAGAAATATCGTGTCTTTTGTTATTTGTTGACATTTTGTATTATTCTTTATTCATGTATATTTTTGTTATCTATTTTTGCGTAGACCGAGTCTGTCTTTTTTTTTTTATCTGTTTTCCTGCAATTGTTATTCAAAATATAAATAATTAGAGCAAATTTTATGTTCTTTCGTTAAAATGAATGCCATCGTCAATACAGTATTTTCTTTTGTGCAAGTACTGTGCAAGACAGCGCATTGATACCGAGCGGTGATTAGTGAATCATGACACCTCCATACCTCCGAAACGAAAGTGCGTATTTAATTTAAATCTACTGAAAGAATATACTTTCATTTAAAAAAACTTACAAATTCGGGTACGAAAATAGAATCTGGGAATCAAGTTTGCACCCCCCCCCCTCCAGTCCCGCATTCATAAGCGTCCGAGTCTTGCAAAAGAAAAATTCTGGTCACTATGAGGGTACGATCATCTTTCAGGAAGCGAACCGCCCCCCCCCCCAAACGGTCCTTCTGGATCCGCTAGTGAACTATAGTATACACATCTCATAGAGTGTTTTTTGAATAACAGTTCTCCTAGTAGTTCTTTCCGCTTACATATTCCAGAGAAGTCCTCTTCGAAGATGTATATGTAAGAAGGATAGTGCAAACAGAGGAGGTTCCAGAGCCTTGAAATCATATATCAAACCAAAACTAACTTGTGAATGCAAGGTAAGTGCCCATTAATTTGTTTTGTTAGTATATCTATTTAATGTATACTTCTCCAAAATATAATTGCGCGACTGAATTTTTCAAAGTTTCTTAAAACTGTCAGTTTGCTAA
The DNA here is from genome assembly GCF_964235325.1 of Thermobia domestica. Classification (NCBI taxonomy): domain Eukaryota; kingdom Metazoa; phylum Arthropoda; class Insecta; order Zygentoma; family Lepismatidae; genus Thermobia; species Thermobia domestica. The sequence continues at coordinate 68,579,281 of NC_137471.1, read as the reverse complement.
CAACGTGTTCGAAGTAACAGGAGAGAAGATAATAGAAAAACTAACGAGACTTCCGAACACAGCTGACACTTTTTGCTTGAAATACTCAGCTCTTCTTTTGTTGTTTAATGAAAGGATATTTTTAGAACAAAATAGTACCTTGGTAAATGTAGAAAATTTTGTTAATGAAAACATGACGCTTTTCGACCAAAAAAGAAAAAGAATCCTGAAAGAAAGAAGGGTCGTTAAGGAGTTCATTATCTATCAATACAATAGCAGACAATTTCTACAATTATGAGGGCGCTGTGGCTCAGTGGTAGAGCGTTCACATCCGGTGCTTGGGGTCCCTGGTTCGATTCTGCTCGTGCCGTGTGGACTTTGTGGTGGACAAACACCGTGCTCGTGGGTTTTATCGTGGTTCTCCCGTTTCCTCCCACTTTCTTCATTCCACCATTTCATTCATTTCTCATAATCACCATCTCCTTTAGCCTAATCGGCATAGGGACATAAAACAAAGATTTCATTTCATTTTTCATTTACAATTTCTACAATTGTTTCAATAGCCATGCGTGTTAAGTAGTTTCCTTTTGTGGTTTGTGTGTTGCTGTTGTCAATATAATATTTTTGACCCTAATTCGAATCCCACTGAGTGATTTATAACTTTTCTGGGTGGTTGACAGTTTTCTAACTTTAGCAAAAATAAGAAATCGCACAGGCGTTAAGGATTTTCTATATTTCAAAATTTAATTTCTCCGTAGTGTAAGTCACTTCTTATATCAATCCATAAAAGTTTCTGAACTTGAAAAAATTGGAATTCTATTGAAAAAAGATAATGTCCTCATTTTTATTCGACTCTTCAAACATTAAGGGAAAATACTTTATTTTTTAAAATTTCTTCACTGATTACCATGAAGAAACACGATAATAGCTAGTTACAAGTAGTCTCTTTATATCGATTCAGTATCATCGGAATACGTTCTACGTCCGCCATCATCTTTATAGAAAAACTGAAAGGTATAGAAATGTGTATAACTTTCGGTTTCAATTCTGATTCTTTCGGAATTGAATTGAATTGAAAAGGTTGGGGTGGGTGCGCCGACGACGGAGGTCTTTTAACACCCATCACTAGATAGGAGGACACACAGTAAACGCGAAGAGACACAAACGCATACAGCTTAAAAAAAAAAACGTACTGTCCGTAGAAGAGGTCATAAGGAACACACTAAAACAGTCACACAGAGCACCAAGCTGAGTGCAGAAAAAGAAAAGTACAAGATAAAATAATAAATCATGCATGAAACGTTACAAGTGTGCATCCACATAACAGAACACTGCAGTCACAGAGGCACACAGAAAAGTCAAATGGCTGATAAAACTTGCTGATGTCGCAGAAATCGGAACATCTTCAAGACGATGACAGGATCATCTCTGAGCAGAGTTCGGAGGTCAGCGGGCAGGCCAAACTGAGCACGCACAGGCGCACGAGACACGCAGTCCAAAAGAAATGACGAATAGTCAAGCGTTGACCACAGAGGTGACAGTCAGGAGGAGTTCTCTGTAGAAGGTGTCCGTGTGTCAAATGACTATGACCAATCCGAAAACGAAGCCAAAGTCCTCTCTTCCAATCGTGAAGGGCGGGAGCTCGACGACCAGACTCCAAGACGGGGCTTCACAGTATGGGATTTGTTGTTGATCTGCTAATCCCATGATGACTGCCAGCGCTGATGCAGAAGACGAGAAAAGACGTGACGAACATTAGTGCTGGAAACAGGGAGGCGGCAACGACGACCATGAAGAGCAGGCTCCTTCGCAGCAGTGTCGGCCAGCTCATTTCCAGGAATGCCAACATGGCTTGACACCTAACAAAACTGAAGATCATAGCCCTCAGCAAGTAGGCTATGGCACTGAAGTAGTACTTGCTGGACAAGTGGATGCGGAGACGAGACATCGGGAAAGCTATGAAGGACACTGCTGGAATCAGAGCAGATCACAATAGCACGAAGCTGGCGGCGACGAACATGCTGAAGAGCTTCCAAAATGGCTCTGATTCTCTCGGATCAGAAACGGAAAAGATAATGTTTTCATATGGATTCAGAATTTGAACAATTACTTCCGTCTTCGACTTTATCCCTCTATTACAACCAGAAGTTATAGATTTACTACTTTCGGTTATTATTTCTAAAATCCATAATTTGGAAATCTACCTTAGTTTCACAACGGACTACATAGATCACTTCTTTATTAAAGGGAAAAAGAATTGTACTGAATAACAATAATTTAACTGATTGTCAGTTATTATCACTGATAGAACTTTGCAAGTATTAAACTCTATAACTAATTTCTAAGAAATCGACTAATTAGTAACATTAGCATACTATTGTTTCTATAATCGTTCTGTACTGTTTATTTGACCCAAGAGGGCATAACTTGAAAAGAAAGGAATTTTTCATCGTAGTAGTCATCTTCTTCTTTTTGAGTGAATTCTACACCAATTCAGGTGTGCACCCAGAAATTTTTGTTGACTTGTTATATTGGACCCCCACTATGTCTATGTAGTATTGAACTGGTAAGTGATTGTAAAATACTTCCACCTATATTTTGAGAAAATATGATACAACTGGATTGTTTTTACAACAGAAAGAATACAGATGCTGTGTAAAATCTAATGTTCATGCTCCATCAATCATTTTCCTATTAAACAAGTATAGTTTTATTAAGCTGACATCAATGTTTTGCTATATCGCTCCGAAACAAGGTCGCTTACTCTGAGGGAAGAACGTATAGACTGAAAGTATTTGAGAACAAGATACTGAGAAGAACGCTGGGACCCAAGAGGAACGGGAATGGGGAATTGCGGAAACTACATACCGTTTCATTACGAAGAACTGCATACCGTTTACCAAACATTGTTAGGATCACTAAATCTAGGAGGTTCAGGTGGGCAGGTCATGTAGCAAGAAGGGAAGAAAGTAGGAACGCTTTCAGAGTTTTAACTGGATGTTCAATTGGAAAACGACCATTAGGAAGACCTAGATGCAGATGAGAGGACAATATTAAGATGGATCTCGCAGAAATAGGAATACAAAAAAAGAAACTGTATCCAGTTACCTAAGGATAGAAATCAGTGGACAGCTTTTGTTAACGCGGCATTGAACCTCCATATTTCATAGGTCACAAAGTTGGTCGGTTAGCACCATTAGCATTTATTGCACCGTAAGAAAAAGTAACTATACACAATATAAACTCTCTAATGTGCAGATTGGCGAATTGTCGGTACACATAAGATAGTATAAATGTAGGACTTTCTTAAATAAAAGATTATTACACAATTTTAGAGCATCATTTTATTTTTTATGATCATCTTTTACATTGTAAGCGTACATAATTGGTAATAACTACAAAATTACAATATAGTACTACTGTGTGTTTGTAGAATATGTGTGCCAGTAATTTCCAATCTGAACTTATTTCTGAGAAGTTGGATATACATCAAATTTTTGTTTTTACTAATTCAGGAGAAACATTTCGTATGGCATGTGAAGTCTGCTGATTTCACTTTCAATGTTTTGTCATATACATAATAGTAGCAATTTAACATATTTTTACCTAATTATGTTTCTATTATTAGTAGTAGTATTAGTGTTATATTAGTTTACTTCTGGAAACCCGTAAAAATATATATAACAATTTCGTTTAGTCTATGTTTGCAATCCGGAAATTAATACATCACTATTTTCGATTATTTACGTTTTTAGCTCGTGTTGTTTAGAAAACAAAATGATGATCATCACAGCAACGAGAAGGATATGACGTCGTCACACTATTTTAGTCGATTAATGGTAACACTTACACATGTAAAACTGGGTTCTAGGATGATTCGGCGTAGGACGTTTCGTTGTACGTACATTACGGTGTTCGCGCGTTTCTGTTCAAGGGCGTTTTGGTGTACAAAATATTTGAGAGTATTAATCATATACTTGTAATGAACAGTCATGAAGTATTATAGCATAGCAACTATGCAATAGTGTAAACTGGTTAATATTGAGTCAATGACAACATGATAATACGATGCAAATACATCCGTGACGATAATTTCGATTCAGAGGTGTCCATAGGAGAATTTTATACAACAATAATACTCAAATTTAATTCAAATTTACTGCAAAGTATTCAGCGTCATTCATGAATACAAATAAACCTATTGTATAGGGTGCCCGGGAAATAAGGACGAATTTGAATTTCGCACCATTTTGTCATATGACGGTTGGCAGCCGTGGTTTTACTATGTTTGTTATCCTCTATCCTTCCGATTAGTAGCCTGTGTGGTGAGCATTGTTGGTTGATGTTCATTTCGGCATGGAGCGTTTGATAACAAAGCAATGCATCCAAGTGATTAAAAGTTATTACAAAAACAAGAAAAGTCCCACGGCAACCGTTCGAGATTTGCATGTGACACTTGGACGCAATGTTGCTCCTACTGAATCATCAGTTCGGAAATTGGTCCTGATGTTTGAGACCACGGGCTCAGTGTTAAATGTTAACCAAACTCGAAGACCGCGTTCTGTTCGAACAGAAGAAAACGTTGCTGTCGTGCGTGACAGTGTGATCATAAGCCCTATGAAATCAGTTCGCCGACGAGTTCAACAATTGAATTTATCGCCAAGTTCACTGCATGAAATCCTATCGAAAGATCTGAGAATGCATACATACAAGATTCAACTTACACAAGAGTTGAAGCCTACAGATCATGGAAAGAGACATCGATTTGCTCAATGGGTATTGGCTCGACAAGCGGAGAACGAGAACTTCACGACAAGAATAATTTTCTCAGATGAGGCACACTTCCATCTCAGTGGGTGCGTTAATAAGCAGAACTGCAGAATTTGGGGTACAGAAAATCCGCAAGTGGCTGTAGAAGAACAGATGCATCCTCAACGCACGACTGTGTGGTGTGGGTTCTGGGCAGGAGGAGTGATTGGCCCGTACTTTTTTGAAGACGATGAGGGAGCTGGCGTCACTGTGAACGGCGAACGTTACAGACATATGCATTCAGATTGTTTTTTTTTTTTTCCAGTTTTGGATGTAATGGAAATTGAAAATGACGATTTTTGGTTCCAGCAAGATGGTGCGACCTGTCACACATCCCGTGAAACAATTGATCTGCTGAATGAAAAGTTTCCTCAAAAAATTATCTCTTTGCGAGGAAATAGGAATGGCCTGCCAGATCATGTGATCCTACCCCTTGTGACTTTTTTTGTGTGTGTGGGGGGGGGATTTGTGAGATCTAAAATGTACATGAACAAACCACAGACAATACAACAACTGAAGGATGAAATTAAGAGGATTATTAACGGCATCACACCAGATGTTTGTGAACGCGTCATCGCAAATTTCAATGAACGTATTGCTCATTGCCGTGCAGCCTTGAGTGGTCATATGCCGGATACAATTTTTCATACATAAATGTGAGAAAATTACCTAATGTGTATGTAGACATAAATGTGTTTATAAAAAAAAATTCAATATATTTTATATTAGTTTTATAGCATTTTAATATTCGTCCCTATTTCCCGCAACGCAATAATAATAATTACAAACTGAATAATACCTCAAACGAATTTTGTTGAAAAAATAAATAAAAAAAAACAGTTTACATAGAATCACTAAATTTAAAATCTGAAATTGTATGTCATTCCCTTTAAGAATGCAATTACATCATCAAGTTTCTAATTTGTACAAATGTTGCTCAGTCTCTTTGTACCGTCGCGGTATTTTTTTTCTGGCTTCATGTCCGCCAGTCATTTGTTCCATTCGAACTGACTAAGAGATTCCTCTCTTTGCAGAGTATCTAGGAACTTCCATAACAAAGCGTGCGCAGCTGCTACGTTCGACTGGAATCCCTGATACCAATTTCTTTGTTATTGTTTGTTCTGGATACTTCCATCACTGCTGCACAATGATTTTACATGTGTATGAGATATCTGAAAATACATTCATATAGTATTACTAAACATGTCCATAGTACAAACTTACTATATACATATAAATTGGAAGATAATATATTTATTCCGTTACATACTGTAAAATGCACACAGTGTCAAGTAATGTATCTACTGAATAATACCTTATTCCTTTTATCTTATTTAATTTAAGAACATATAAAGGCATCTGAATAACCTTTGCCATTAATTTTACGTGACAAAATTGCATTCTAGTCCTGTAGTCAAGGACGAAATCGAACAAAATGTGACAATTGATTTATGTAGACTACACTTACACAAGCACTTACCTTGGGTTTTGTTGACTTCCACTGTCAAATGGTTGTCCAATATAACAAACTTCAAAATTGTGAAATATAGTCTGCAATGTGTTTTCTAAATTTCGGATAAAACGTCAAAAGTACTAGCAACATCCTCTTCTGACACAAATACAAGGTCAGATATCATTTTGCATGACGAATTCTGCGTCACTACTGTACAATTCCTGGAAACCTTCGGCCTGAAGCTTCTTCATACATCTTGCATAAGGTAAAAAAAGCAAGTATGAATTTTGCACTGAAATGTCTTCTGGAAAGCAACTATAACACCCATCTCCATATCAAGCATAATATGCTCAGGATCTGCAGATAGTATAGGTGCCTTCCATTTCAACTCAGGCAAAAAAATATAAAATTGTACCATCACCATCTCAGATATTGTTGAAACTTTTTTTGTAGCAACTAGACATGTTTTTAAGAGACCCATATTTTTTTGTTTTGTCGAAAAAAATTTTCCCGCCAAGTAAAGGGCCATCAAAGACGGGGAGTACAATTTATGAATTGTAGAAGTCATGGAAAATGGTCAACTTCGAAGCCTCACCATTCGGCTATGGAGATAGGTAGAGTTATAATTCTTGTTGTGGTATGTACATAGGGATATAAATAAACTATATTTTATTATAGTTTGGTTTGCACATGCGTATCTTTTTGTACATAAATTAACAAATGAACGTCAATTTATCTGAAAAGTCGAAGTTTGTGAATTTTTTTCGAACACTTCCGGTTCGAATTTTAAAATTCTGTTTTCATGGTTGGTAAGACCTGGTTACCCGCTTTCCGAAACATTTTTTGTATCGCTTCTGTGTGCAACCGTTTTGTCACAAAAAATTCGAGAAATTGTAAAATTTTCAAAAATCGCCATTTTTGGGCGCCATTTTCTCGAAAACACCATCTTTTAAAATTCTGAAATTTTGTCAGATGGTTCAACTTTACATGAATAATAAACACACCAAATACCATTCTCGACCAATGCTTCATGAATTAACTGCAGCCTTTTAAAGTTAGCGAAGTTTCGTTAACTTTGATGTCACAGTTAGCAACACTGGGAACAATAAAAGTGCAATGATTTGATGATGTTTGTGGTTCACATTCATTAAATGAAGAATAAAAGGTTTTCTTGACTGTTTTTTTTTTTCATTATTTTGATCAAGAAGGCTCTCTGAAATAGTAAAATGGGCCTCCCCCTACTCCTCCGTTTTCTTAAACCGAAATAATCTGAGGTGGAAATTACGATTGCGAAACGCACAAATTTCAAGTTCACTTACCTAAAATGGTCTTCGGAAACAAAATTTCACTGATTTTTTTTTATTTTTGTATTTTTTACATGGACCAATCATTTGCTTGATTGGTGTCTAATAGCATGTAACCGTGCAGGTGCTCCATAGGTGTTGGCTCACTCACAACTTGTCCAGGAGTGGATCTAGGGGGAAGAAACTTTTTTTTTATATTTTAAATATAAATAAAACCGATCTCAGAGTTTGGAGCTCGTAGCTCTAAGTAGCAGTATACCCCCTCCCCTTCCAGAAGTCCGTCCTGGATCCGCCTCTGCGTAGCACATTGTCTATAGTCACAAATGCTGAACGTCCATGTGGAAGCATAAACAGCACTTCAACTTCACGTAATTCATGATTTATTCATAATATTTCTGCTACGCACCACTGGTTATCATACATATATGTATGTAACAAAAGTTCCTTTTTGCAGATTTCTTAAATCTATACTTTGAATTGCAGAAGTTCGATTTTGGGGGAAGCATGAAGTTAGTTCATGGTGACCCATTACTGCCATAAAAACTTCGCCATTTTCCGAAAGCCAAAGATGACTTCGTTGAATACCAGTTACCGGTCGCATACTTTCCCTTTTTTTCTTCCGGAAGTCGTCGAATTCAGTTCCAGGCAACTAAATGAGAGTAATACCCAGAGTTTGTACTTGCACTATACTCACGAATTCTTCTGCGGTTTTAGTGGGGGCGTGGTGGCTCAGTGGTAGAGCGTTCATCTCCGGTGCTTGGGGTCCCTGGTTCGATCCCAGATCGTGCCGTGTGGGCTTTGTGGAGGACAAACATCGTGCTCGTGGGTTTTCTTGGGGGTTATCCCGTTTCCTCCCACTTACTGCATTTCATTCATTTCTCATAATCACAGTCTCCTTTAGCCTAACCGGCATAATCGTGAGACGTAAAACTTAAAAGATTTCATTTCATTTTTTGTCTTCTGCGGTTTTAATACTGTGTATCTGTATTTGCCTAAGGTTATGCCACGTTGCCACATTCTTTACACCCCCCCCCCTCCTCAATACCGTCGCAGAGACCATGCATGGCCGGTTTCACTGCAAAACCACGGCTTTATTGGACCTGTCTGCATCTCGAACATCTTAAATCGATTTTTAAAGTGGGATGCAGCGCCATCAGAAATCACTGACACGGTTTGGGAAATTGTAGTCACTTATTTTCTCGTATTCAAACCTTTTTCTATAAAGTATATTTTCGCTTTTCTTCGAGTATTTTTAGAATCTTGTCTATGGTTATGAGTATATGAGCCGAATCGTGTGTTTTATCGTCGTTTATTACAACAAAACTGTCAGGTGTTTCATATTCCGGTGATAACTCTGAATTTCACTTTGCAGAATAACAGTCCAGTTTTCAGTGAAGTCCACATGAAGTAAAATAGAATTTGTATCTTGAAATTTTATACGGTGCTTTTCGGTAGCAATTAATTCTTGATGTAGTTATGAATTACAATTCTTACAGTTAAACAAGCAATGTACGATACGAAAACAGAAAGTGTCAGTTTTTTTTTAACGAGATTATTGTTTTCCCATATGGCATACGTAACACTTTCATTTTCATCAGGATCAATAATTAAAGATTCCACACTTACTCCTTCCACTCCAGGACATTCACCACATTTTTGAAGAAGACAGTTGTCATTTTCTACGGATCATACTACTAAAAGAAATAGGTCACTCAAGACAGCTTCAATACAGGCAGCACCTTTGATTTGTAGCAACGCAGTAGCAGCTAACTTAAAATTTGCACAATACACACACACACACACACACACACACACATATATATATATATATATATATATATATATATATATATATATATATATATACACTTCCCTCGCAGGTTGCGGACTGACCCACTTTAGTCGAATACTGTAAAATTCCGAGTGACCCATTCTTATGTTGGGATTGTCCTGATTAAAAAGTCAGTAAATTTCTTTGGAACGCGTAAGAAAACGTTTCGATTTGTTTTAACTTTTTGCCCTTTTTCGATCACTGTAATGACATCGCACTTAATTGAGACTTTATCTGGAGCATTCCAAATCATCATTGAGGTAATAGTTCAGGCTTTTTGTAGATCATCAGAATTTATTGGATGGCCATTTCAAGTAAACTTAAAATTTGTGTGTTTTGTAATCGTAATTTCCACCTCAGATTATTTCGGTTTAAGAAAACGGAGGAGTAGGGGGAGGCCCATTTTACTATTTGAGAGCCTTCTTGATCAAAATAATGAAAAAAATAACAGTCAAGAAAACCTTTTATTCTTCATTTAATGAATGTGAACCACAAACATCATCAAATCATTGCACTTTTATCGTTCCCAGTGTTGCTAACTGTGACATCAAAGTTAACGAAACTTCGCTAACTTTAAAAGGCTGCAGTTAATTCATGAAGCATTGGTCGAGAATGGTATTTGGTGTGTTTATTATTCGTGTAAAGTTGAACCATCTGACAAAATTTCAGAATTTTAAAAGATGGTGTTTTCGAGAAAATGGCGCCCAAAAATGGCGATTTTTGAAAATTTTACAATTTCTCGAATTTTTTGCGACAAAACGGTTACACACAGAAGCGATACAAAAAATGTTTCGGAAAGCGGGTAACCAGGTCTTACCAACCATGAAAACAGAATTTTAAAATTCGAACCGGAAGTGTTCGAAAAAAATTCGCAAACTTCGACTTTTCAGATAAATTTACGTTCATTTGTTAATTTATGTACAAAAAGATACGCATGTGCAAACCAAACTATAATAAAATATAGTTTATTTATATCCCTATGTACATACCACAACAAGAATTATAGCTCTACCTGTCTCCATAGCCGAATGGTGAGGCTCCGAAGTTGACCATTTTCCATGTCTTCTACAATTCATAAATTGTACTCCCCGTCTTTGATGGCCCATTACTTGGCGGGAAAATTTTTTTCGACAAAACAAAAAAATATGGATCTCTTAAAAACATGTCTAGTTGCTATAAAAAAAGTTTCAACAATATCTGAGATGGTGATGGTACATGCTCTGCCTGAATTGAAATGGAAGGCACCTATAATTTCCACGATTGCTTCCAGGAACTTAACATAGGCTCTCTCAGTCTTTATTATTAGTAGAGCATACAATACCGGTATAACCAACGAATCACGATTGACATGTATGATATATAGTTCAAAAAATGGAGGAGGACACTTTAAACATTCCATCAGCATACCAATATGACGCTCTTTACAATCTCTCCATTCCTCTTTTAGTTCCAAAAACCAAGAATCGCTCATCGTCATCTGTACCAGAATCAAACCACAAGGAAGTACACCCCGATTTCGTCACTTAATATTTCTCAGTATAGCAATTTCCCTCACATGTTTTGGCAAAGGAGCTGGACAACCATTTACTGATCTTACCATCTTGAAATTATACAATAGGCATAATAACAAAAAATACAAACAATAATACAAATAATATATTCACAATATTATTTTACAGTATGGGGTTTTTCCGATACTTCCCCAAATTGAATCGCCCACCGGAAATCTTGTTCACAATTCATAACTGTTTCATATGTTTACAAGCTCAAGTATTGCTTACATACCTCCTCAATATAAATATTTTTCAGCAAATTAACAGTACGCCATTACAAGTGTAATTATCAACAATTGGAAAATAGCCGACAGATCTTACCTGAGCCTTCTCTTTATGCTGTCAGTCTTTATTACAAAGGTAACCAAGAAAGTTTTGTCGCCTTTTGTGGAAGTCTGTGTTCAATTGGCTATCACACCGTAAGTTGAATGCGAATAGAGATAAGGCAAAGGTCAGGTGGTGTGGGTATATCCAACATACTACCGGGTTGTGGCAGTTCAGTTACACCGTGAACTTACGTAAGGACAGAGTGAACGTGGGACTTCCACAGAGCGTCATAAGAGCGTGTATGCTGTACGAGTTTAAACTGGGGTCAAACGCCGCTGCAGCGGGGTGGAAGATATGCCAGGCCTTTGGTGAGTATGTCGTGAGTACGCGGACAGTGCAGCAATGGTTTAACAAGTTCAATGACAATGACGAAACACTCGAAGACGCACCACGTGCCGGATGAACAACACACGTACAAAATAAAGATCTTCAGACAGCAATTGAGGTGAACTGTGGCCAGACATGTGAGGAACTGAGGCTACAATTCAGTGTCAGTGGAAAAACCATTCGCCAGTACCTCCATCAACTTGGGAAGCACTACAAGTTGGATCGATGGATCCCACATGATTTGACTCCGGGCTAAAAGGCAACGCAAGCAGAAACCTGTGTTTCTTTGCTGTCTCATCTGAGGAAGGAGCCATTTCTGAACAAGGTGTTGACATGTGATGAGAAGTGGGCCCTGTACGAAACGCACGACGCCGTCATCATTGGTTAGCATACCGTGAATTGGTTGCAAAGCAGCTGAAACTAGCACTGCACCAGAAGAACGTCCTCCTGTGTTAGATGGACTGCTCGTGGCATCGTGCATCGGGAAATGCTACCAGCTAGTCAGAGCATCAATGCAACTGTGTACTGTCAGCAGTTGAGAAGTGTTAAAGAAAAACTCAAAACTCTGGAGCTAGCATTTCTGAATCGCAAAGGGACCGCCCTGTTACAAGACAACATCAAGCCCCTCGTGGCTAGGATGACCCAAAACACCATTCTACGTCTTGGATGACAATCATCATTGCATCCGACATACTCTCCGGACATTGCACAGTCCGATTATCACCTGTTCCATTCCTTGGACAATCCCTTAGAGGATGCCAGTTCAAATTCCTAATAGAGGTACAAAATGCACTTGATAGCTTCTTCGCTTCACGGCCCACCAAATTCTACCGCGATGGAATCCATGGCCTTCCAGAACGTTGGCAGAGGGTCGTTAATGCTGATAGGGATTATTTTTGATCTTCCAGGTAAGTCTTTGGTGACATATCGATGTTCGAAGGTGGTAGGAGAAAAAGCGACCAAACTTTCTTGGTTACCTTTATAGCTCATTTGTGGCAATACACACGAAATACATTTTAAATCTCAAATGTTTTCACAGCTCTATCCTTCATTGCGGAATATACAAAGCCTGCTTCCACTTTCGCTGAAACTGGAGCACGAAAATGCTCATTTACTGTGACAATGTCATTTAAGATATTAATTCGGATTTACGTAATTTTTTTTTTCTACACACTGCCAATACACCTGAAATAAAATTGATATAATTGAAAAGTAAATTTAGAGTTCCATTTAAGAGCCAGATTCATAAAATAAATGAAGTAGCCTCATTATAGCTTAATACACAAACCAATATAATGAAACATCTTTGGTTACTCAACAAGATATATTACTACAATATTAATCCATTAAACAATGTACTTTATAAATTATATTAAACAATGTGTATATGAATAAAATGTTTCCATAATTAAGTGCAATACGGCTTTAAACTGTGCACCAATCATACATATCCTAAATATCTTATTGATACATATAATTTAAATAAACATACCTAGTCTTTGTGATAACGTCTTTCCTTCACGTACGTATATCCCTTATCAACGAACTTCTCAACACCGTGTTTGATTTTCAAACAATTGGCCATTATGATAGTTATAGCTCTAATAAGAAGAACGTTGATTCAGTTGAGTATACAATTGGATGATAATATAAGGGTCTAAACATCCAATCGGAATGCATCTTGCTCTCAGGACAGCCAATAAAATTGCAACTAAAAAATGTAAACAAAAACTTGATTCTGATTGGTCGAAACTGGAAAATGTTAATAAATTTTTGCTTCTTATTGGGCAGTGAAGTGAGCACAAGGAAAATTACTTCACGCAGAAGGTGTATGGCAGCCATTAAATTTTTATTAATCTATATTTTCTTTTCTATGAATTTATTTCAACCTGACGAATAATTCTCCTTTTAAACAGCGGACATTTCGGTGTAAAGATTGGAACTTTTACAACAAACCAGCCTTACACCTAAACGTCCTTACACCGAGACAACCATGTCCCGTAAAAGTGACTTACAAAATGATGCTTCATCTCCTCTAAATATTTTTATTTCCAATAATGGATCAAGAAAGAGTAAATTTTTACTTTGGGTCATTACATATGAAATCACCAAATCTGAAACTGAAATGCTGTTCATATGTTTTCAATTTTCCTTGACAAAATTCGAAGAAATTGGCAACAGTAACAATTCGGTTATCCACTGGCCTTTTTAAACTAGTATGTCGAGATAGACATTTTAGCGTCACACTTATGACATCGCAAACACTTTTGCCGTGGCTTGTGGCAAAATAGTTCCATTCACAGGTGAGTCCAAAATCACCCATAGAGGCATAAGTTGACAAAGTTATTTTAAAAAATATAGATTTTATATCAGGCTGCTGATCCATCTCTAAAGTGGATAACGTGTTTAATCTGAGGAAAAACATCGTTAACGTTCTTCGAAAGAATAATTTGGAAAGCATAAAATGTAACTGTATTGTAACTGCATGCTTCTTTTTGATTGTCTGGGTTTTACAACGAGATACTCGGTTGTTTGAAATGCTTCAACAGTTTCCATATTATAGATCATGATTTTGGAACTAATGACAGAATCTGAGTCCTTCCAGCAATGGTACTTGAAGTTTCAAGCTTCTGGCACAATTCATTTATTAAATCACCTCTGTCTTGACAATTATAAACATTTTCAGCATGGAAAACAGGAAACAACCATTGGTAATTTGGGGATTTTGTGCAAAAAGTGCCTAAATCCGCCCTCGACTTACAATGTGTCATAATTTATTTTTCTAGAGCATACCGAAAAACACCCTCCTAATTTTTTTATATGTTAGAGAAGAACACTAGATCTGCTCATTTTGAAAATTTGAGGTTGATGTTAGGTGGGCCTTTTTCAGAAATAATTGCCAAATTTTGACATTATTTTTTCTTCTTTTCTGTCTTCGATGGTGAAATTCATATACTTAACCCTAATTATTTGGGAAGTTCATTAGTACAATGTTTCAAATGCTACAAATTCTAAGATTGTTCTAGTGAAAACCATTTTCAAGTAGCTTAAATATCTCCAGAGATCTAGCGGTTTCAGTACTTTAAGTCGAGGGCGGACTTAGGTGGTTTTTTTTTTTTTTTTTTTTTTTTGCACAAAACTCCTAAATTTCGAATGGCTTCTACACGAGTCCCCTTTTAGGTAGAGCTGTAAAAGTTTACAGGTGTGTTATGTTTGGGTAACACAACATTTATACAAAATTTGAAGAAAATCTAAAACATACGAGTCACCTTGATTTGTTGATTTCATATGGAATGGCTCCTTTTCTTAAACAGCCTATGGCGCCCTATGGTTTTTACCCGTATAGATTGGGCTCTGAGGCAAACACTCCACTTGCTCCACCCACGGTACGGCCTTTCCTATTTAAATAACATTTTTTTGAGGAAACGCTATTCACAGATAAAACTAGTTCAATATTTTGATCTAACCCTTTCAAAGGATGATTCCTTAAGGACCGCAAACAAGTTCGTTTGATGGCGGCCCGGAAATCAATAGGTTCGTTGTTAGTATATTAGATCTTTCTACGGGGGCCCCTCGTCAGAGTATAAAAAATATTGGCGTCCTTGGTAAGTGTGCTTAGATTTTGCCATTGCGCTAAAGACAGAACATAGATTTACATAGTGTACGGTATGAGTTGGTTTTGTTTGAATTTAGAAATAAGTGTAAGTGAGCACTAGTTAAACTTCACAAATTCTTTGTGCAAAAAGCTTCTAATTATATCATTAAATAATTCGCTGTGTCTATGAAAAGTTGTCAAGAAACACCAGGAATAGCGACATAAATTTAACGAACTACAAACTTAAAACTAGTGGAATAGCAATAACTGTGGAACTAAAATTTGGAAAAGACCGAGATATAGATTAAGCATTCGCTAGAAGTTTAACTATTTGGCATAATTTCAGAATACTTGAGATCGAGAAAGAATGGCTGCGTCAATTGAATATTTTTTTTTCTACGGGGTGCAAATTCACCCATTTAGTACACATCCATCACACATTATACATATATTAGGGATGGCCAAAATTTTCCGGAATCTAAAATTTCACTTTCCGGTCCGGAATTCGAAAAAATCCGGAATTTAGAAAATTTAGAATTCAGAAAAATTTCGGATTTTTTCGAAATCCGGAATTTTCCGAATTCCTTAATTTTTTCGATTTTACTTTCCGGAATTGCCATCCCTAATATACTGTATATACATGGCATCACAAACTACTCCTTCCCATGGTGTACACGTATCCCTGCCACTTGTTTTATAGTGTACGGTCCTACTAGTTTTGACGGGAAAGCATTCGGTTAATTCTTTGATCTATGTACGGTGACACTTGTATAGGAGGCCATACATGCAGACACATACATGAAGAAATCTTCCAACATGCATGAAAAATGATAAAAACCACAGGCAAGTTGATCGTGTATGGCCTCGTTCATTCATGTTGAAAGATTTCAAAATGTTCTGTAAACATGCATGATGGTTTTGCCGTTCTTCATGCATGGTTACCGTGTATGTGCTTGTTCATGCAAGTTGGTTGTTTTATATTTAGGTCCGCCAATCACGACAGCTGAAGAAGTCGCGTGACTCTTTCCTTCGTAATGCTAAAGTCTTTAAGTTGGACAGCAAGTTGGTACGTGTGGGCAATAAAAAATTCTTCCAACATGCATGATGAAACAAATCTCTCATGCAAGTTGGTCATGCAAGTGTGTGCATCTATGGTCCCCTTATGCCACGTGAAGGAGCGGTTTGTATGGCAGTTATTTTCTCAACATTGAAATTAAAAGTGGAGGTAGATTTCTACCGATTTCGGCTGTAGTAGAGAGATTAGAGTGAAGACGTAATCTAATCTTAGGACGCATAATTGAGTGTAGAAAGCCATTTCTTAGTATTGACTATTATTTTTAATCTATAGTGATGGACATTAAAACCAGAAGTGGTCGATTTTATACACAGAAAACCGCTTGTCGCTATTTAATACGATTTTCATTCTATGGCGTCCAGCATTAAACCCGAAAAAGTTATTTATATCTGAAAATTTCGGATAGAGTAGAGGCAAAGGCGGATCTAGAAGGTAAAAAGTTGGGGGGGGCAGCCAGACTCAGACTATGATAGGTATATCATGAATTTACTATACATTTTCAAACATATATTAATGATAGCTTTAATTATTTTTGTCACTCAAAGCTGGGGGGCTAGGCCCACCCGGCCACTGGCTAAATCCGCCACCGAGTAGAGGTTTTAGAGAGAAGATAATATCTATCCTTAGAACACTAAATCCATTTTTAAAAAACGCTTCTTGCTATCTCTTATCAGTTTTGATCTGTGTAGAGCAACTGAAAGTTGTAATGAATTTCTACTGCTTCCGGTTTTAGTAGAGAGTAAATAATATTGTAAAACTCTGTTCCATATAGGTTGTAGGTAGAGCGTTAAATAAAAGAGTGTCCGAAATCGACTCCCACTACCGGCTTTTATTATAAAAATTCCACTATAAACAGTATTTTACAAAAATAATACAAAGATAATTTCTCTATACTTGTAAGGTAAGATATAGGTAGTCTTTGACCGAGAGGTCGCAGACAGGATCTCTACAGATCCCCGAAGCAGGCTAGGCAGAGTGGCGTTAGGGACTCAAAGCTCCGAAGCAAGCAGTGGGTTGGTTAAGTGATCACAGAGCCCCGAAGCAGGCTAAGCGACTGAGGTTGGGATTCCCGACAAAGCCCCGAAGCAGGCTAGACCAGGAGAAAGGAAACGCCAGAAGTCCCGAAGCAGACTAGAGGCTTGGGCTTAGGTTACTCGTAATGTTCCGATGCAAACAATAGAAGAGGCAACAGAGAACTGGTACAGATCCGCTGTCGGCCATCAAATTTATAGAGTCCCCAGACGGCGGTGGCTCTGCTGCTCCATTGTCGTCGTATTCTTCGTGGAAGAAGCCAGAAGTCCGTTGTCTGCAGGTCGTAGTGGATCCACATGGTGTGTAATATCCTCTCGTAAAACCATGTGGTGATGTTTATAAACATAAGCGTGAAGAGTTGCTGGTACACAATACCACGTGGGACATTACAATATACATGCAATGTATTCTCGGGACAGTTAATCGATTGCAGAAAAACACTTCTCGATATTCATTACCGTTTCTCTCTACAGTGATCAACACAAAAAAAAACGGTAATTGTTTACTTACATCATTTCCAGTTTGAATATTGCCTCTGAGTGGATTCGACTCTTAACTTTTGACTCCTCTACATTCTGACTGAGATTGTTTCGTCTTACAGATGGACGACGAACAGACACACGGCCTAGCTAAACATATAACGAAATTTTCGTAAACAAATCTCCTCAACAAGACTTGTTCCTCATTGTAGTTCTTCTGTCTACAAAATAAAAGTTGATCGCTGTTTCTATTCTCATGAACGTTCAAAAAATCTTCAAGAAAGGCAAAAGTTACTCCCGCCTGAGATGAAATTTTTGTTCTTCACAGGACTTTATTTATAATGGGCATCCCCATATATTCATCAATTCAGACACTGGGAAGAACAAACCCTGTAACCCATTTTAATATGACTTAGTAGTAATTATGTATCCTTAAAAAAAAAAGAAAACTGCTCAGTTTATTCATTTCCTGGGTAATTCGAAAATCGTCAGATATCTACAAACGATAATTAATTGATGACTTTCTAAACTGTGACTTCTCCTGAAGAAAGAAAGAAAGAAGGAAATGAATTATAAAATCAGAAGCTACAAGCCAAGAACAGCAAAAAATTATAAATAAATAATTAAGTAAAAGTATCTAGTGGAATTCGAACCAAGAGTAGTAGGGGTCCGCGTATGTCCAGCCGAGTCAGCAAAAATTTTTGTGACGTCATAGGTCAAAGGTCAATGACCTTGGCCCGGGGTCAATGACCTAGGGGTACCTAGGACCACCCCCTCTAAATTTTGGCAGGGGTACCTTGGCCCACCCCTTAAATTTTGGCAGGGGTACATAGGACCACCCCCCTTAAATTTTGGAAATTGCCAAATCTAAAAATTTGGTATGGTAGCCTAGGACCATAGTATGTACCTCTATCAGTATTCGGGGTCTATGTCGTTCCCTTTCATGGGTAAAAAATTGCCAAAAATTGAAATTTCGGGGGTTTTTGACCTAATTTATCCCCTTTGATGAGGTGTTATTACCTTATATAGTTATATGGGCGTATACAGGGGTTCATTACCTTTCATAAGACATGGGTATATTTGTGCACCCATTGAGAAATTTGGGAAGGGTACCTTGGCCCACCCCTTAAATTTTGGAAATTGCCCAATTTCAACATTTGGTATTATAGTACAGGACCCTAATATGTATTATGATAAATTTGGATGGTCCACCTCGTTTCCTTTTAGGGGTACCAAATTGCCAAAATATAAACGTAAGCAATACGTTGTACCACGTGTTTGGTTTTTGGCTCAATTTATCCCCTTTGATGAGATGTTATTACCTTATATGGTTATATGGTCATGTATAGGGGTCCATTACCTTTCATAAGACATGGGTATATTAATGCACCCCGGGAGGGGTACCATGGCCCACCCCTTAAATTTTGGAAATTGCCCAATTTCAACATTGGGTATTATAGTATTGGACCCTAACATGTATTATGATAAATTTGGGTGGTCCACCTCGTTCCCTTTTAGGGGTACAAAATTGCCAAATTTTAGTACAACCACATGTTTGGTTTTTTGGCTCATTTTATTCCCTTGGATGAGGTCCTATTACCTTATATGATTATATGGTCATGTATAGGGGTCCATTATCTATTATAAGACATGGGTACATTGGTGCACCCCGGGAGGGGTACCTTGGTCCACCCCTTAAATTTTGGAAATTGCCCAATTTCAACATTTGGTATTATAGTACAGGACCTCAATATGTATCATGATAAATTTGGATGGTCCACATCGTTCCCTTTTAGGGGTACAAAAATTGCCAAAATATAAACGTTGTACCACGTGTTTGTTTTTTTGGTCCATTTTATCCCCTTTGATGAGATTCTATGATTACAGGGGTTCATTTCTTATCATAAGACATGGGCACCCTTCTTAAATTTTGGCAATGGGGGTCCACTGAAATTGTCCAATTGAAGCATAGTACAGGACCTCAATATGTTTCGGTGGTCCTATTACCAAATTTGTTTAGTACAACCACGTGTTCGGTTACTGACTCAATTAAGGTTATAAGGTATGGATGGGTATCCCCTTTCAATTTGGTAGGACCCTTCGGGTGTAGTACAGTCACGTGATCGATGATTTGGTTTTAATGCGCGACGAGGTCCCTGGTCAATGTTCTCTAGGAATTAGGTGGAAACTTTGCACAGGGTTCTCGTCTTATATCGCACAGTTCTTTAGGAGAATCTGATAACGTTGTATATGGAATGGACAATAAAAACACATAAATAAGCATAAATTGTATTTTATTCATTTTTCTGGTTTCTTCTTTTTCTTTCTTATTGACAATGTTTGTATATTGAGCTGGGTTTCTTCATTAGACTGCCTCCTCTTCTTGATTGTAATGATTTGTTTCCATGTTTTGCAGCATAGCACCCGTTTGCAAAGCTTCGTATTGTGAATTCTGTAAAAAAGAACGAGGAAAAAGATGATTAGTATAGAAATAGATGATGATAAAACAAATACACTTACAATGATAAATATGATAAAATTACCTGGAAGGTATATTGCAACAGTCTACGATCATTAACCGTGGGTACTGTTGTGAACAAATATTGAATTTCACGCAGAGATTTTCCTTGGGCTTTACAGCACAAATAAAAATAAGCATAATAGCCACATACGGATGAACCAAGACTTTGCATTTGGCTATTATTATATTTATAGTATATACAATGAAGTTTTAAGAATGCAACATGTTGTGGTACATAAGGAGGAAGGCCATAGCTGTCAAAATATTCTCCAACACCGCGATGATCAATATAAATTGCAATCCAATGACTTCCTAGTTTTGTGGATGGATCTGTATTTACAATGATTGCCAGAGGAAGAGAAATCCGTGAGGGCAACTCATCGCTTGCAAATACCCCGGTAAAATGATTTCTGAATAATGGACTACCGTTTAAAGCACTAGCTAATTGTAATGTATTCAACATCGTGAATGGAAATGATACATAACGTATACGTACCTTGTAATTTAAAAGTCCAGGATAATGTTGCGCTGGTGGTCTATCTCTAGGAGTGAGGAAAACTCTCCATACACAATACAGTTTGCAGGTGCTGCTAATTTCTCTTGGAAATGAACTTCCAATCGGATGGCTCCATGTCGTTGTAAATTCCAATAGTGACAATCTCCAGCAGAAGAATCGGGAGTTAGGTCAAATACAAACAGTGTATATCCATTCTTGTAGTCGGCTCTTGAAATTGTATTTCCAGTATTGGTAAAATGTATGCCAGAGCCTGAGAACAATGTGTGGTACGATGAAATGTAGAGATTTTCTTCAAAGTTGGGTTGCAATGGTTTTGAAGGTACAGATTTTCCATCCACGTACAATGTAAAGAAATTAATGTTTAGATGTTGAAATTCAAATGGATTGGTGGTAATAGTTCCACTGGATGCTTCATTCGATGTAAATCCTACAATAATACGATTTGGCAATGTTCCCATAAACAGGTTATCAATAGTTTTGGATTGTATATCCTTCGGGATGGTAAATGATTTCATTTGAACCCTTGTCAGAGGATACTTTGCCGGTGTAGATTGTAAAATTTTATTGTGTGCCAATTTGACACTAGGGCTGATGCTGACTTTTTTCACCTGCAACGATGCATCTAGAATATTGATTTTTGCACTGACACCACTTTCACCGGCCATGAGACAAAAGTTTGGCTTTGCAGGAATAAGTTTCACACGTAATTCCACTCCATGATTTAAAAATTTATCTTGATTAAAAATGTCACAATGAAGATGTCCAATCATATCGAATTTCATACTTTGTTTTGTCAGTTCATAGCGTTGTTGAAATCCTTTGTTCTCACTTGTGGTTGCGTTCATATGACCAGCCGTATTTTGAAACCACATTGCTGTTTGTAAATGTGTATTTTTAGCTCCATCACTATAATTGAGTAGTTTTTCCATGTACGAACGATATGGATGATTATGTGACGGAAATGAAATCAGTTTATTGTTCAAGTAGATTTGTACTTCACTAAACATAGCATTTAGAAAATCATTGACAGGTGCAATTGCTTTATCCGTATTGATGAAGGAGGAACCATCTGGTTTCACAATTTGTGCTTGGATGTATAATAAGGTTTGTGGTAAATCAATATATTCATCACTGCTACCACTCACTACAAATTCTATTGGTGAATTTTCAGCTATTGAACTAATTGGTTTGTAGCCTATAATACGATTGTCCAGAACACTGGTTTGCGTGGGCAACGTTGAAAAAATGTCCAATTCACTTTTTACACATTCACAGGATTGATGATGTAAGAAAGCCATCGTTGAATTAATCAAAAATATCTGGTGACGATGCCAATGATCTCTTCTTCTTCTTATGTGATAATTTACGTCTCTTTGTAGGATTGATGGTGTTGTTGATCGTTGGAAGGTCAACCTCAAACTGAGAGCAGTCATCCCATTTTCGTTTATGATATCCACTTCCCAGCATAGTTTTCAACTTGTTTTTAGCTTTTTCTTGTAAATTCGATTTTGCCTCTTGCATACGTTGATGAAACGATTCTTCCAGCGGTTGATTCGAGATCACAACATCATTAATCATATTGGCACCTGATTTTAATAATTCTTTTCCCACAGTTTTAGCGCCTTGCTTCACAAGTGGTAACACTGAACGAAATAAGCCACCAAGGAAACTTCCAATGCCATGTCCTGCTTGATAGGGACTTCCCACATAGACGTTGCCGATACCGGATAACGCTTGTTTTTGGTAGTATTGCAAATACGGATCAGTCATGACGACGACGACGGAAATGTAGTTTTGTACACACCGTTCCAAAGGTGAATGGCATCCGATGACCTGTGCTATCCCTTATATCGATTTGTATTTGCTCAAAATTCATTTTTTCCACCGGAACATAATGTGCAGGATTAAAGATTTGTACTGCATGACTTCCAAAAGTATGATTCACAGGATCCATGTTGACAATTCGTAGCAAGGGTACCATTGTATCTCCAACAATGACAGATTCAATAATGTCACAATAGACGTACATTTGTGATGGTAAGCCTAATCGTACATCCGGTGTATATTGTCCCTTTTCCATATCTTTTAAATCACTTTTCGGGTCAAATCCAAGCATTAAACTAACACTTGGTGACAATTGTACAGAAGTATGGATTTCCTTTTTGGGATGTCTTATGAGGCATATATTATTAGTTGCGTCATGAGATATAAATAAATTGGTTTCTTTATGATGTATATTAATTGCATGAATAAGATCCCGTATATTGTTATAATAGCGTACAGGGATCGTTACAACCTTCCACGGTTCCTGATCATTACTACTTGATGATTTGTAATATATTTTATTGTTTTTACTGTTAATGTTCAGCAAAGAATGTGGATAATGAATCTCTACAATTGCCACATCCCATTTCTGGCGAAACTCTACACGTCGTTGTAATTTCGTAATATATGAAGTCAATGTATTTTCTGGAAAATAATCCATGGAACTATTACTGGGAAGTGTAACGTAAAAATCTTGATCAGGTTCCATTCTTCTTCTTCTTCAATGAAGTTGCAGGGATCCACGAATTGAATGAGGAAGGATATCCTTTCCACTGGACGAGATACTCCTTTCTGCGACCTTTTGTTCTTGTACGTAATATTTTATCGATGAGGAACGTCGAAGGGAGCGGTACTGGTTGTAATTCTTCTCTGTAGAAAACACCATCGATAAGTTGATGATTTAAATCCTCTAGTCGATACACTGGTGGGTTTCTTGGTACAATGGCTTTTACTCTGAATATTTCCCAAGTCCAGTTCTCGAGGTAACCCTTGTCAAAGATACGTTTTGTTTTACTTATACGAACAGTATCACCAACAGATAAATCCGTATCTTGTTTTGAACGTTGTAGCTTTTTGTCGTATAAGTTATGCCACACCTCCAGTAAATTGTCTTGAGAAACGTTTGCAGGTGCCATTTTAATACTGGAATGCCGACTTTCATTGTATGCTTTTACAAGTAAAGGCAATACTTTGATGTAATTGTATGTTTGATATTTGGTAAAGTATTTCCACATACGATGTTTCAATGTCTGATTAAATCTTTCTGCGATGCTGGCTTTAATATCTGGATCCTTTGTTGTAACATGTTGCACGTTGTGTTTTCTGAGAAACTTTTGTACTGTCTTGTTGGTAAATTCAGTTCCTTGATCACTACGTAGTACAATTGGTTTCCTCTCCTGGAAAATCATTTCAAATGCATTCACTATATCCTCGGCACTTTTTGATTTTAGTGGTACAGCCCACCCGTACCGACTAAACACATCAATCACTGTAAGAATATAGCGGTAATTGTCATTATAGTTTTGAAGTGATTGTAAATCATTTAAATCACATTCCCATTGATCATCAATATTGTTGACAAGATAAAAATCTCTACGGAAACGACGACGTACAGGACGATGTAACGTGTAGGTAGGTTGTTTGTTTAACCAAAGTTTTATTTTGGTTAGAGGTATAGATTTTCCTGTGGCTTGCCATAATTTCTTTGCAGTAGAAAACGATGCAGGATGTGCTGGATTGTAATAAATGGATTTCAACTTTTTGTTCATGGTTTGTACGTTGACCATTGTGGAATGATACGTTTTCTTTTTGGTCGGACTTCTAAAACATCATCATCGTCTTCTTCTTCTTCTTCTTCTCCGGAAGAAAATAATTCAGGTGCCGGTTTTGGTGGTGCAGATCCTTCAGATGCTGTTGTACTATTATGCTTGACAATATAGTTTAATCTTCGTGGATTACCAATCAATTCTTGAGGTGTGTTTGACGATGCAAGGTAGTTGCAAAACAATTCCCAGCCTTGACGATTAGAATGTTTCCTCGGTCGAGTCACATCGCACATTAAATCTACAATATTGGATCCATGTAGTTTATTATCGTTGATGTACACTGTTCCTTTATGATCCCACGTAATTGCGTCATCTTGTTTTAAACGACGGAATAGTAGTTCGGCTTTCTTACGATACATTTGTGGTATTGCGGCTAAAATTTCTTGTTTCGTGCTATCGTCAACATTCGGGACGTCACCATCAGGTTTCATTGATGTAATTGTAAGTGGTATTGGTTCTTCTTGTTTACGTATCACATAAAGATATTTCTGTAATATTCTATTGTACTGATTCCATTTTTCTTCATCACTTGGATACGATGTATTCAATATGGATTGCATTTCACGATCGAGATTAGATTCTCGATTTTCACTCACACGGGATGATGATGCATGCATTCGTTGAAGCATTTCTGGTGGGACTAAAACCATCTTCTTGCTATGTTCCATGATGTTTATTGTTTAAACAAAATACTGGATAACACACTTCCTACAATAGGTGCAAGTAATGCAGGTAAGAATCCTCCTTGTTGTACGGCTAAATGTTTCTTCTTTTTATCCAATGATTTTGTATTGTCTACGAGATAGCGGAGCGTGTTCTTGTAACGCTTTAATCTTGACTTCTGCGCACTTGTCAGTGGAACATTGCCTTTTAAGACATTATAACAACATTCACAAATACTATGAATTAATGAAGCGTCTGCATTGGCAATAATAGCTTTACGCAATCTTGGTTTAGCTTTGTGCAGAGCACGTAGCAGATCAGCGTGTTTCACTGTAGGAGACATCGTGACAGACTAAGTCATTCTTTTCACATGCACAATAATTTAAACATGTTTTGTTGGTACGTAAACATAATGATGCAAATCGTCGGGAAAAATATTTGTACGAAATCGCATTTCATCGGGTGTATCTTGTTTAAGATCCAGCAGTAAATAGCCATGTGGATTTCTTGTTGCGTCTGCATAACTTTCTTGTAGAAACAGTGGATGCTCAGGCATGATTTGATAACTCATATGCTTGATTTGTGACTTGTCACGTGGATTTTTAAACAACACCAAATACGAACAATTTAAACTCATATTTCTATTTGCTTTACTTTGATGAAATACATTTTGTGTTATAAAAATCACACTAATATTTCGATGATGTGATCCTTTTGTGAACATATCAACAATATCACTATTCACTTCTCGCATATGGTCATCAATAATAATCAAATGTGGTCCATCTTGAGGCTGAAAATCTTTCATTCGTGGAAGTCCTTCGTGAAATTCTACTGGAACTGGCATTGTTGCATACACGTCTTGCCATTCTGCATAATACCAATATATCTTACGAAATTTTGCATTGATCATGGTTGGGAGATGTGACAGTAATCGCTTCACAAAATACGTTTTTCCACACCCACTAGGCCCTGCGAGAATACAGGTAAATGGATGTTTCCACTGTGTATCCATGATGAACACTAACACCTTGTTTCAAAAATGATGCGTATTTAAAGCGAGTACAACAATTCTTGCACTCACTGGTGTGAAAAGGAAAAATCCGTTCATGTGTTTATTGAATAGTTGAAAACCGTTTATTTGTTAATCGAATAGTTGAAAACCGTTTATTTGTTAATCAAATAGTTAAAAACCGGATAAAGTTTAACGGTTAACCGTGAAAGCTGATCACTGTTTGATTTAAATTCTATTTGAAAATTTTTCGTTTCAAATTTGTTTTGAAATTTTTGTTTCAAAAATTTTGTTTAAAAATTTTCTTGTTTCAAAATTTTTGTTTCAAATTTTGTTTAAAAATTTTTTCGTTTCAAATTTTTTTTTGTTTGTAAATTTATTGTTTCAAAATTTTTTGTTTGAAAATTTTTCGTTTCAAATTTTTTGTTGAAAATTTTTGTTTCGAAATTTTTGTTTTAAATTTTTCGTTTCAAATTTTTGTTTTGAAAAATTTTTAGTTTCAAGATTTTTGTTTAAAAGTTTTCGTTTCAATTTTTGTTTTGATTTTTTTTTAGTTTGAAAAGTTGAAAAAAAAGTTTTAAATGCCAAGAATCTTGTTCAAAGTTTCCACCTAATTCCTAGAGAACATTGACCAGGGACCTCGTCGCGCATTAAAACCAAATCATCGATCACGTGACTGTACTACACCCGAAGGGTCCTACCAAATTGAAAGGTGATACCCATCCATACCTTATAACCTTAATTGAGTCAGTAACCGAACACGTGGTTGTACTAAACAAATTTGGTAATAGGACCACCGAAACATATTGAGGTCCTGTACTATGCTTCAATTGGACAATTTCAGTGGACCCCCATTGCCAAAATTTAAGAAGGGTGCCCATGTCTTATGATAAGAAATGAACCCCTGTAATCATAGAATCTCATCAAAGGGGATAAAATGGACCAAAAAAACAAACACGTGGTACAACGTTTATATTTTGGCAATTTTTGTACCCCTAAAAGGGAACGATGTGGACCATCCAAATTTATCATGATACATATTGAGGTCCTGAACTATAATACCAAATGTTGAAATTGGGCAATTTCCAAAATTTAAGGGGTGGACCAAGGTACCCCTCCCGGGGTGCACCAATGTACCCATGTCTTATAATAGATAATGGACCCCTATACATGACCATATAATCATATAAGGTAATAGGACCTCATCCAAGGGAATAAAATGAGCCAAAAAACCAAACATGTGGTTGTACTAAAATTTGGCAATTTTGTACCCCTAAAAGGGAACGAGGTGGACCACCCAAATTTATCATAATACATGTTAGGGTCCAATACTATAATACCCAATGTTGAAATTGGGCAATTTCCAAAATTTAAGGGGTGGGCCATGGTACCCCTCCCGGGGTGCATTAATATACCCATGTCTTATGAAAGGTAATGGACCCCTATACATGACCATATAACCATATAAGGTAATAACATCTCATCAAAGGGGATAAATTGAGCCAAAAACCAAACACGTGGTACAACGTATTGCTTACGTTTATATTTTGGCAATTTGGTACCCCTAAAAGGAAACGAGGTGGACCATCCAAATTTATCATAATACATATTAGGGTCCTGTACTATAATACCAAATGTTGAAATTGGGCAATTTCCAAAATTTAAGGGGTGGGCCAAGGTACCCTTCCCAAATTTCTCAATGGGTGCACAAATATACCCATGTCTTATGAAAGGTAATGAACCCCTGTATACGCCCATATAACTATATAAGGTAATAACACCTCATCAAAGGGGATAAATTAGGTCAAAAACCCCCGAAATTTCAATTTTTGGCAATTTTTTACCCATGAAAGGGAACGACATAGACCCCGAATACTGATAGAGGTACATACTATGGTCCTAGGCTACCATACCAAATTTTTAGATTTGGCAATTTCCAAAATTTAAGGGGGGTGGTCCTATGTACCCCTGCCAAAATTTAAGGGGTGGGCCAAGGTACCCCTGCCAAAATTTAGAGGGGGTGGTCCTAGGTACCCCTAGGTCATTGACCCCGGGCCAAGGTCATTGACCTTTGACCTATGACGTCACAAAAATTTTTGCTGACTCGGCTGGACATACGCGGACCCCTACTACTACTCCAAGTTCCAAACTTTTTGAATCCCAGCAGAGAGAAGGATTTGAACGTGCACGTATATCCGAAAAACTGTAAAATCACCATTCAGTTGTATTGATAGCGAATTAACTGTTCAGCAACCCTCCTTATCTTTTACGATTCTTTTGTTTTTAGTCTAAAAATGTGTTTTTTTTCTTTAACTACAACGAAGTTTTTTAAGATACTATTTTGTTCTGAAAGTAACATTGCATTAAGTAGCAAAACAGGAGGTGAATATTTCGAACAGCAAACTTCGAGGTGTGTTTGGAATGCTTCACTACTCCGACTCTCCTTCCTTTCAATGCTTTGTTGCCAAACTTCTTATCTTAGGAGACTTAGAAATAATCAGATGCACCTGGAAAATATGTTTGGGAAAAGTGTACAATGTCAAGGACATTGTCTATAATTTTTACTCAATTATTACTGTACCTAGGTGTTTTGCCATCGTTAATTTTAGTTTCAGAACTTTATAGTTTTTGACAAAACTTTAAAGTATTTATTTTCTGATTTAGGGATATTCCTTATTTTAAAGGTCTGTACGGGCTCGGGCAGAGCCCGCGGGCCGGACTCGGGCCTACAGAACATATATCACTTCCAGGCCCGGCCCGGGCTCGGGTTGTAACTTTTTAAATATGCAACCATATTTCTCGGGCCATTTCGCACCTAACTTTGTAAATGTATTGTACAACCATATTTAGTGCACGTTTGGACCGTTCTTTCGGGAGAACTTTTGAAGCACAATTGCAAAATTAAACTTGTAATTGCTGTAAATAAAAATACAATTTTGTGTAAATTATAAAGTTTCTGTAATTCGGGCTTATTTCCGGCTCATTTAATTATCACACGAGCTCGGGCCGGGCTCGGGCATAAATGCTAAAACACATTTCGGACTCACATTATAAATTCACTCGGGCTAAAAAATTACGGTCCGTGCAGACCTCTAACTTATTTACAACGAAATGAAACATTATTATTTTACTTTCATATTCATAATTTAACTTAAATTATTTTTTTGTTCATATATTAACTTCGAATATTTTATTGTTTATGTTTCAGATTTTATTTCTCGCATTTAATCTTTATTTTTTTTTTATTTAGGTACATGGTTCATGCAGTATCAAATCATCATCTAACGAGGGAACCTATCCAAGTGTAACTCTGACTTCGAGTCGAGACTATGGCCGTTGGATACATTGTGCCAAAAGAACATGACATGAAAAGGGATACATCCTCGATCGCAACCGTTGCGGAGATATACGCGTGAAAAGTTAGAAATTGAGCTCCATACTATACATTACAAAGTCATATTCCGGGTCAAATTTTTCGGAAACGGTCGAGTAAGGGAACTCAGCGAATACATATCAAATTAGTGTGGGGAGCACAGCACCTTTTGAGTGAAAAATTTGTGTCTCCGGGGCACTCGCTGGGTCCCAGGCGGGGTCCAACTCAAAATTTGCAAATGGAACCGCGGTGAAGTAGCATATTGTATGAAAGCTATTGTTAAATAAAAGAAGATAGAACAAATCTCAACTCTCTACGATAACTCTGTGCAAGCTGGCAACTGGTTAAAATGTCAATACAACCTACATCAGAAAATCTATGGTCACGCTTTTAAATCCGTTAAGTTGCGACAATGACAAAACAGAAAAACATGTTTAAAAGTGCAAGGTATTGAAGTAAAGCAAATTGCTCCTGCAATGGCCTCCAGTGATACTTAGAAACTCAACTATCTATGTCCAGTGTCATCATGAGCATAACCTAAGTTCAAAATCCTACGCTGTGCTTAGTGTGTGAACTATAGCAGGACATGAACTATCTTTCATAAGTGAAGCAGTGTTCATCTTACTCCCGATACAGTGGGAGATCGGCATGGTTTATAAACAAACTAGTAAAGGAGTACTAATTCATTATCACTTGTCTCCACAATATTTAACTACCATAAGCCAAGACTTTAATCAGGATCGGAGCTGAATGTTAATCTGTACTGAAGAAAGAACCTTGCAGCCCGGAAATTCAATTAACCAGGAATATGTCAGTGAAATCTGTTTGCGCTAGACTTAACTCAGTGCATAAGACACTTCACTAGCCAAAACTCAAATTCATACAATGTAAATTAAACTCATATTATTTTTCAGAGCTTTATGAAGAGTAAATTCTGCAAGTTTTGTTTCATTATGACAAATTTTATGAAGTATGTCTCTTGTCCCTTTATATATGTAAATACATGAGTTTATTCTTTTGGCTTTTAATTGTAGGCCAAAGAGCTATGGATACTGTAAGTTTGGCTCCAACCGTTTTAGTCCTTATAGGCTAGACTAAAGATCCAAAAACTTAACCGAAACCCATCCACGCCAATCGGAAGTAGTGCACAAAAGAGGTACGCCAAAATTTCATACTCCTTTTAGTACACAAACAAGATATTTATTGCTCAACTTGCACAACTGATACACTAACGATTGATACCGTTCTGGCGCTAAATAGCATTGTTGAGAGAGCTGGTGCTAAAACTGGATAGCCAAAATCTCACATTTTCTGCTGTGCACAAACATGCACAAATGATTGGGATAATTTTGGCTCCAATCGGGTGTCATTTGGTGATGGTTGGCGCCTAAATTAGATACGCCAATATCTCACACTTCATGTTGTGCTCAAACGAAAATTTTGCATGCACAAAAGTGCACAAAAGATGCAATAATGTTTGAGATTATTTTGGTACCAATAGGCGTTGGTGGAGGAGCTGTTGTATAAACCAAATACGTCAACAGCTCACACTTCTTGTTGTGTACAAACAAAACTTTTGCATCCACAGACATGCACAAACAATCCACTAACAATTCAGACCATTTTAGAGCCAATCGGCGTTGATGTGGAGCAGGTGCTGGCACTTAAAATAGGTACGCCAATATCTCAAACTTCCTGTTGTGCACAAACGAAGATTTTGCGTGTAAAAACGATGCACTAACGATTACTATCTTTTGGCGCCAATTGTCGTTGATGGGAGTTGGCGCAAAAACTAGATACGCCAATATCTCACACTTCCTGTTGTGTACAAAGAAATGTTTGCGTGTACAAAAGTGACAAACGATGTAGGCTCTACTAACTACACAGATCATTTTAAAGCCAATCTGTGGGAGTGAAGGGGGTGCTGTTTGGACAACCTGCAAATTTGTTTCTGAATACCTTAAAATTGCTTTTTGTAGAAACGTTTGAAATCATTTTGATAAAATTCGAAAGAAGTAGGGCTGTATAAACGGACGTCTTTTACATGCATAATTGCAAAATCAGCAACAAGTAGAATGTTGTTGAAATATGAAATTTACTCTAATTCTCGACTCTAGTTTGGAGGTGTTTAGCGAGAGATACCCAATAAAATCTCATAAGTCAGGCTTTAAAGTGGTTATTAAATTTTGCGTGCACAAACGATGCAGTAATGATTGAGACAATTTTGGAACCAATCGGCGGGAGTGGAGGCTACCGTTTAAACAGCCCTCCCAAATCAGTTGTTGAATACCTTAAAACTGCTTTCTGCACAAACATCAGTTTTGCGTGCACAATCGCGCGTAAAAACGCACAAACGTTTGAGACTATTTTGGTGAAATTCGGAAGAAGTGGAGAGCTCTTTAAATGGACATATGCAAAAGAAATATTATCTATGTTGCAGTGGAGTATTCCGATCAGGAAACAGATCTTGAATATTAAGACACAATTCAGCATTTTCAAATAAACACAAGGTAATATTACCATGTGTTTAACGTAGGAAACGTCATATTCATGGGTTTCGAGAGGTTTTCTTGTTTCCCCTTACATTATCATTCCATAACTTCTTTCATAATCATCCGTCTTCCTTAGCCTAAATGACGTAATCACGGGGTTAAACATTCCATTTCATTTTCACACACACTTGTCCAATACTGAGGTTGATTGATTTCCAGTAAAATCTGTAATAGTGTTCAAAATTTGCTACGCCTGTTATTTTGTGAAGTCATATCACAACAAAAGGAGAACTGAAAATTTCGAGCCTTATTTCATTACATTTCCTTTGCTATTGAGCTGCTTAAGATATTTTGAATTCTATTGAAAATTCTAGCAAACGTAGTTGCGTTCAACAAATGGTTTGCAACTTTCTAATCATGTCTTACAATTAAATTCAGCAGTTTAATATTCATTGATTTCCTACGTTCTCTATGTCTTCTATATTCCAATCCCTGGATTGCTAAAGAAAACCTCTGGCACTAATCAAACATTCTGTTTTTTCTGTTTGTATCTACATTTTCATTATTTTTTAACTTCCTCATAGTAATGTCGATAGTCTACTTGACGAAAGATGTATGCAGAAATTTATTTCCTGGGGTCCATACTCAATAAGGGAATAAATTATAATTTGTAAAATTATCCCTAAAGTAGATTAAATTTACTGAAAGTCGGAATTTTGGGCTATCCAGACCTTCTAAGTCCCCCGTGTTCGTCCTTGTATTTGACCGTCAATCCTTGTGAATGCCTTTACTCAGTACTAGGATGGAGATGGTTCTGGGACTATTCATGACACCCACTATTTACATAAAAAGTGATCATTGAATTCTGAGATGTTTCACAGTCCGTTTCAGTAGCAAAGTAAATATGACTAATATGGCAATTTATCACTTGAACACCCGGTTAACCGTTTCGTAGAATTATGGTAACCACTTTAAAAATTCCTAGTGGAAGATTTTATTTTTGCTCTAAATTATGTAAGGTGAAGGGTAAGTCTGGAATTTAACATAACCTACACTATCATTAAATTTAGTGATCCAAAAGAACATAATTTTATTTGGTCTATCGTGCACTGGCTGGTTCATTTCTGTGCAAAACGAACAGCTTCCGAATTCGTGAACCTAGAACAGCTACCACTCACTTGTTCCCTTGTCGTCTTATTTGCATATGTTTAGTTAGCAGTATGAAACCTAAGACTTCCCATATATATATTTTTTTTTTTTTTTATGAAAAAGGTGATACACTATCATGTACAACGTTATACGAAAGGAAGAACAAATTCATTTATTTCTTAGCAAATTAAAATTACATAAACAAACTTAATTGTATGATGCGCTAAATTCCACTATGTTTAATACACTGGTAGGAGGTAGGAACAGGCCAAACGCACAGCTTCCTCTACTTCTGCAGGTTTTAGAATAATTTAAATCTCACTTAGAGAGGCAAGAAAGGGAGTAACAGAGTGTGTTCGAAGTAAAAAAAAAGTCCTTCCCTAATTGAAATACATAATATTCTATTATTGTATATATGGAAATATGAATGTTCTAGATTAGGAGATATTTGTAAGAGAAAGTAGATAGAAAAATTGTAAGCTGTGCTACGCAAAAAGATACACTACCCAATGTAATCCATTTCGCTTAAATGTAGTTTGTAATACGACCAAACGAACCTTTCTTTCTATTTCGTTTATATCTAACCTATTATTAAGCAGATGTGTCCAATCTTTGGGTATAATAGTATATGTACTTCAAAAGTTTCAACCATCTCATCAAATTTTACCAAAATCCGTAAAGCGTCTTAATTTGTTTAACACTCAATCAATTGTTAAAATTGTATGTACTTAATTAAGTTTCAGGAAAATCAAGATACAACTGGAAAACCCATATAATTACACTGAATGCATAGCTAATTCTAGGTAGGAATTTCTTTTGGAAGAAAGCAATATATATATATATATATATATATATATATATATATATATATATATATATATATATATATATATATATATATATATAGAGAGAGAGAGAGAGAGAGAGAGAGAGAGAGAGAGAGAGAGAGAGAGAGAAGTGATTTGGCTACGGGCATAATTTGAAATACTCATCTACTACCTCTATAAAAATTGTTGCGGAAATACCACAGGATTCTGAAACATGAATATTTTGATAGGGCACACAACAGTTCCAAAGTGAAGTCTTGACCCGTGTAACCAAACTTATATTACGCTAATTTCGGTATCTTTTTAATTTCAATTAAACCATATATAACCTCATATTCGAAAATTAGCGTATACGTATGGGTGGGAGAGGAGAACACATCGATCGGTTCCCCCGATATTAATTTTAGTGGTTTCGTAATTCCACACTGAAATATAGAAAGGATACGTAATCTATTATCGCTACTAACAAGCAATGCTATGAATATAAATCTCTGAATAGTAGTAGTAGGATTTGAGTTCATAAAATAACACTCGTACAACCGATTTCCTTTAGAAATTCAAACAGTATATTTAAACTTTCAAGAACCCAATAATCAACATATATTTAACAATTCAACAATCAGTATTTCATTATGGTCTTCGTAATAGTGGAAAGAGAATTTCAATAGATTCAATCTTAGACTATTATCCAATTAGCAGCGTAAACTATTTGTCTCAGTACCAGCTAACTTCTTCTAATTAGTCACGCCAATTGGTAATAATGCAGGAATCTAATTCAATTTTTAAAAAAAGGTAGAAAAGCTATAGGCAAAGTGCCTAAAACTAACAAAATGGCAAACGGCCCTTTAAATGTAAGAATAACGAAGGAAGGAAAAGCATGAAACTTACGTACCTCGGTGCCTTATTAAGCCAATCCGTACTATCGAATAGAACAACTAGCCGACATGAGGTTACAGCACTCCACTTTAAACTTCATGATTACATTCGCATTTAAAACTTTAACAGAATTATACTTTGAATATCACTCGTAGATTATATGTATAATTGAAGAACCTTTTTTGATATAATAACTGAATCACAAATTATGATAATAGTAGCGAAATACAACCATTATACTTCCTCCCTCGAACGTTCCAGCACAACTATGGCCACCTATAGAGATAGCTCATCCGTCGTGCTAGTACGTCCCGCCAGAGGGCATAACCAACAAAAACAAAAGAATAGGCAAGAACGAAAAAGCTTTTTCGGTACAATATAATATAAATAATTCCTAGAGACACCTTTTCTGTAAATATTTAATTACCAGTGACATAAAATCCATAAAAACCATAGATTATATGTTACACCCGACTATGGTACAGCCCGCGGCATAAAATTTGTTACAAAAGTTCTAAGTCCAAATGAATAACAAACTCTTGCCCAGTTTTCTTGTGCATTCCCGCAATACATGTATCAATCGATTAGTTGCTTCTAGTATTTATTCCAACTCCTCCCCGTCCTCCACCTCTCCTTGTCTAAAGCAGTGTGTGTGACGTAGTACACTCTTTCCATTCAGCTGAAAAAGAAACAGGAATCAAGTTTACAACGTTATAGCTTTAAAACAGTCTTTTCCATTCGTTTGTTCTTAAATATTTTTAAGAGCCTAAATTAAAGGAAAGTCACACAATCTTCCCAGAGCTTCATAAATATCTTTAGTTTCATTCTTTTTTTTCTTTAAAGAGTGCAAGCTAGTAAGATGCTCCCTAAGAAATCTATGGAAATTGCCAAGAGCTCTAAAATATCTACGGACAGAAACGAGTTTTATTCAATGATTCATTGAATTTCTTTTCACTAAGTGCAAGCAAATGTTTCAGGGGCGTCATTTGGGCAGGACAGGAGGGTGTAATTCCCCCTCTTTTGAGCTTCATAAATACGTATTTTTTGATCAAATGTATAGTAATACACTAATAAAAAGTGAAAATCCTATTTCGCCGGAGAATCTCTTCCTCCCCCCCCCCGAATAAAGTCTAAAGGACACTGGCTTTAACAACAAACCTATAGAGCTACGATAGCACATTGCTAAAGAGCTTTCATTTGGTTTCAAGAGTCGAAGGTTTGATCTCAAGCCAGATGACTTCCTGGGTGGAGACAGAGAGGGATGATTTGTATACACAGATTTAGAATTGGGGAAAAAATGATCGGACAGCATTCGTATTATGACGAAAATTCTGATTTTGTGAAAGATAAGAAGGGAAGTTTTCGAACTGCGAGGATCACATTAGGCAGTTGTCGAATTAATGTGGAGAACTCTTTTTAGAGCATCAGATGATTACGAAAGGAGAGAAAGATCTTCAGAACTGAGGAATTAAGATTTTAAAAAATCTGATTTTGGCGACGGGTTTCGAACCACGAACTTTGTAGTTATCCAATCATGACTTTATCCATTCTGCTACGGAGAATTCTATTACTGGTTCACATACGTTTCCCTTAGCTGCGTTGAAAGCTACCTTAAGGGGATATTCCAAAAGTTGACTTGGTGGATGCGCCGTTCAGATAGGACGTAAACCTCTTGTAACTTAGTTACAATGTGCAAAATGAACTTCCTCTTCGTCAGGACACTTTTTAAAGCTTTAAAATTTGTTACTATTGTTTTAATTAAGTTACATTTGATAGAACCATCTGATAAAGTAGTGCCAAGCCCTGTGCGTCATTGTATGTTAGGTGAATGGTTAATGTGAGTTACTCCTACGTGGATGGTGCGAGCTTCCAATCAAGACCATTCTTTTTGATTATTTTATTTGAGCTACGCTCAGACTGTATATTCCACAAGTTCAATTTTGAAGTAATGTAGTCACAGCTAGTTTAATTCGAAATAATTTTCCAATATTATATTTGTTACTAAATTTACATGGCACTCCTCACTTGTTTGTAGCCCTGCATAAATGCAAAATTGTTTTAAAAGTATATTTTCCTTTCAAAGTTTTATTGTTTTTTTAATTGTCCTTCAACTTTATTTTATAATTATTTTCTATTTCTTAATTATAACATATTTTCTATTTATATTGTATTCTATGTTACACGTTTATTATTTATATATTATGTCTTACTTTTGACAATTCAGAGCAGCAGGGACATACACAGGATGCAGGCCTTTGCAATCAAGAGCTTTTGCCCCAACGAAATCACTACTTTTTTTTTTTTGTAAATTATATCTAATTTTAGAGATGATGATAGCAGGGGCGGATTCAGGGGAGTGCGTTCGGGCGATCACATCCCCCAGAATAGGGAACTTTTTATACTTTTTATTTTAAAAATAAAACATATCCTAAGTATTTTTCATCTTTGAATTACAAACGTAAATTCAAACCTAAAGTAGATAGGCCTTAATTTCTTAAGAAAGTTAATTCTACAGAAGAGCTCTTTCTCATGTTCTATTTGTTTCTTTTCGTTTCTTTCTTTCTTTCTTTTTTCTTTTCTTTTATTGCAATCCGCTCTTACCTTGATTTGACTTCGAACGACCGCCCCTCCCAAACAATCATCCTGGATCCGCCCCTGGATGATAGACATTTAGTAAAATATGCCCTCAATCGCTGAAATAAATTCCTGTCAAGCTTTCGATCGCTGAAATAAATTTCTGTCTACGGCCCTGCAAAAATTTCTGTCTACGGCCCTGCAGACGATTTTAGGGAGTGATCAGTTAGTAATGCCTCCCTGGAGCAACGACACTCCACACAAGTCGTCTCCGATAATTCAGAATGTGATTTGTGCATTATCACTTTTCACTCTCAGTGTCTTGAAACGCACCAAAAAGGAACTGTTCTGAAGTATTTACTGGTTCTCCCTATGACCCCATTTCAATATAGCCAACCTTGGACATATACACATCTCAAATATCACCTTTTATGTCAGTGATCCCGAAAACTATCCATTCGACACAAATATAGGATGTTTTTGATTCTTTATTCCTGTCACCCTCCCATTGTCAATTCGAAGCCAACCAAGGCATATTTTGGACTTACGCAGCATCCACAGTGTCACTTTTCATCTTTGCACACGAATCCTACACTAATTTCGTTCGTATTTGACTACTTTTACATGTCACCTTCACGTCTTGGTAGGGATTTTTTCAGTATCTCGCCCCCACAACTATGGAGAAATTTCAACCAACTAAGTATAATTATAAATTATCATCTGAAACACAACAGTACGGGTGATCTTTTTCGCAGAGGAATTCGTTAACTACTATTTCAATATCAATGTATTGGCTTCTTTTACTCTGCATGCTGGAGATTGCCAAAGAGCTAAACTTCATTCTGTACTATTGTGCTATGAATATAGTGGTTTAATTCACTGAATACTCGCTTAGCTGATGCTCTCGTCACAGGAAAAGTGAGATACAGTTATAAGAGAAAAACGAAACGAAATATTTAAGTTTTACGTCCCACGTTATGCCGACTACGCTAATGGAGACAGTGATTTTGAGAAACGAATGAAATCGTTTAATGAAGAAAGTGGAAGGAAAGTGGAGAAACCCGAGAAAACTTATGCACAGGTGTTTGTCCATAATAAAGTTCATTCAGCGCGAGCTGGGATCTAACCAAACTCTATGCATCATAGGTAAAGTTATAAAAGAATAGGCGTCTAAACAAATACGGAACACTACTATCAATGAGAGTTGTATAAGATTAGATTTTTATTTATTTCATTCTAAGTTGAAATTTCAATCAATCTTGATCTTCATTACTGTTCGACATCCGGACCAACCAGTATTCCCTACTAGGGTAAAGATTAATTGATCGCCAACAGAAATCCAAAATCCTCTGTATAACCCCACGTTCCATTATTCCATATACACAATTAAGAGTCCAGCGTAACCTACCAGTTAATAAGTTTTCTTCTTATTATTATTATTTTTAACACCTCAAAAATATAGGCTCATAATTGAACCACTGATTGGAAAAAGAGAATAAGTACATAAATATTTTTTTCCACTTTTAAGCTTTTCTCACCAATTGCAGTGCTACAATACAAGATTCTTCTTCTTGTCTTAGAGTTTGTCAGTTCTTTTGCTACAATTAATCAGTTATACACGTGTTGAAACAAATACAAATACGCCTCGGGAAGGTTTTTTAGCGTTTCTGAAAACTTAGGTCTGATGTACTTATTCCCTTTTGCTGGAAATAGTTGCTGCAAGGACGTGATAAATCTTTTCGGTAGACTTCACAGACTATAGCTCCTTCACAACTTCCTTTTCATCTAAGGCTAAGTAGTTACATTTTAGACATTGAGGAAAAAGTGTGAAATTAATTAAAACCCTTCAAAGTGGAGTTACGAATCTTCAATGGACCCCATTTTGCTGTTGGCCTCGCTCAACGCACTCCCGTCAGTGTTCAGGGTGCACGATGGAGTTTCTCCCTTTTAGGAATACTTTCTAAGACAGTACTAGTTTTTTTTACAGCTGTTTCAATTGAGTTGTATTTGCTAGAACTGTCGGTTAAAGGAAAGAAAAGATCCTATACTCAAACACAAATCATCTCTCTAGAAGCTCTAATGGAAAACGAAACGAATCGTCGTAAACATGTTACGTTCTTGAAGAGGAAAACAGCAAAACATTGATTGCACAAACGTATAATGGTATCATTTGCTTGCAAATTTAAAACTTATAGAAGTTGATGGCTTGTTAGGTGAGGGGTTAGTGAACAGGATTTTTGTACTGGTGGTCCAGGGTTCGAATCTCGTCCGTTCTTCTTACGTTTTGTTTCTTTAAGCTACACTGAGTTTGTTCATTCCAATTCTTTAAGCTTGAATTAAATCTAATACCAGTTAGTGAATTAAAAGTAGCTAACATTATTTTCAAATACGAGACGTTATTACATGCTTGTCACTAGCTCACAATACTCAACTTTGATATAAACTCTTGCAGCCTTCATTTAACTCATATCTTGACGTGTTTTGTTACAAAACTCATGAATCATGGCGAACAAAATTGCTTTACCAGATAATGGTGACTGCTTTGAAACCAAATGACAAGTATGAGAATTAAACGTATCATATCTGTAGTTTGGTGTGGAGAAGAAACCAAATAGCGAACGAAAGGTTTAAAAACAACCACGTTATTAATATAAACTATGCCAAAGATTATTGACTTATATGATAAAAAAAATCGAAAGAAATTTTGAAAGAACGAAAAATACTAACTTAGAATTTTGTAACTGGAGGCAAGGAAATCTAATTTAAACATACTAAAATATACCATTTAGCGCATATAGAGCGTGGATCTGTGCTCAAGGCGCTAGCTAATAATCTGGAGGTTCTCAAGTCGGAACCATGTGTGAATATTTTGTTTAAATTTAGAATTTTTGGTGATCATTAGTCGGCGATGACACACGTTTAATTGTCTTAAAGTATTTGAATATTTTGATCTTTCAATATTTGAATGATCAAATCTTCAATAATAGTAATAATAATAATAGTTATTATTATTATTATTATTATTATTATTATTATTATTATTAT
Organism: Thermobia domestica; assembly: GCF_964235325.1. Taxonomy (NCBI): domain Eukaryota; kingdom Metazoa; phylum Arthropoda; class Insecta; order Zygentoma; family Lepismatidae; genus Thermobia; species Thermobia domestica. Next base: position 68,538,818 of record NC_137471.1, on the reverse strand, counting down.
TATTATTATTATTATTATTAGCAAAGTAATTCAATAACACGTTAAAATCTTTAATTATTTCTCGATAACTACTCGAACTTAAGACGTCCTCGAATCTAAGTCGCACCCCGATTTCGCTGGGCTAAATTAAAGAAAAATAGTAATATGTTATGGTTTTACTATTACTAAAGCACTCTTTGATATTGGTCATTTTCGATGATTTTATGTATCCCTCTCCCCTCTCCATGTTGGGGGCACGGTATGACAAAAATTATCCCAGGCCCGAATGTCATGTACGTTGAAAATTTGATCGAAATCTGTTGGATGGTTCAAGAGTTGTTCCATTTATTTTTATATATTAATCTCCCCTTCTCTTATCCTCTCCTATGTTCTACCGTCAAAGTGAAAATATTAAAACAAAAGTTTCTAGGCCCGAACGTCGTCTATGTTGAAAATTAGATCGAGATCGGTCAGGTGGTTCAAGAGTTGTTAAGTTTTATTCATTTTTATGGATATCTCCCCTCCCCTCCTCCTACCCTACGTTCTACCATCAAAGGGATATGATAAAAACCACCCCAGGTCCGAACCGCATCTATGTTGATAATTTGATTAAGATCAGTTCGGTGGTTTATGCGTGATGAAGTCACCAAGACAGCATTTTTATTTTTATTTTTTTACATAGTCCCCCTTCTCCTCCCCTACATTGTGCCGTCAAGGCAAAAAATGAAAACATCCCAGGTCCGAACCTTATCTATATTGAATGTTTGATTGATTGGGATCAGTCGGATTGTTCAAGAGTTATTAAGTTTTATTCATTTTCATATATTTACCCTCCCCTCCTCTTCCGCAAGTTCTAATATCAAAATGAAATAACAAAAAGCTTCCCAGGTTCAAATTTCATCTATGTTCAAAATATGATTGAGAACGTTCGGGTAGTTCAAGAGTTATTCACCACCGAACATTGTCACTTTTATTTTTATACCTGTTATGTATCTTCCCCCACCTCTCCATCCTCTACGTTATTCCGTCAAAGTGAAATGATAAAATCCATCCCTCGCGTTAATCGAGACGGGGACATAGAGCCTCATTGCTGACGTCCCCATTAATCCCCCTACTCATACCCTTTAGTGTGTTTAAGTTAGTTTATTTTTGTCTTCAGTTGCAAATTTCTAAGTTATTTTTCTTTGTTTCAAACTTCTCGCATTTCTTGCATGATAATACAAGTTAATAATCTTTGACTTGTTTTATATTAATAATCTGAGTTGTTCTTAAACCTTTGGTTTGCAATTTTGTTTTGTCTGTACACCAAACTACAGATATGACAAATTTAATTCTCATACTTTACATTTGCTTTCAAAGCGGTCGCCATGAACTGCTTAAAAGCGCTTTTTCCGTCACGAAACACCCAGCAGAGGGCGTACGATATCGTCTACAGCAATGAGAGGAAACTCTGCCTTGTTACGTGACGTCACATGAAGCACGTTCCGTTCAAACACCTAAGCAAAGCTATCATTTTGCTTCTGGTGTGAAAATGGCTCACTACGAAGCTTCTGTTAAAAGTAGCGTGATTGCTTTAATTGAGCATGCGGGCATGAACTATAGCGAGGCAGGCGCGAGATATGGCGTTAACCGTGCTACAGCACGGAAGTGGTGGAGGAGATATGAGGAAACAGGAGATGTAAGACGTAAAAGAGGAAGTGGGCGACAAAGAGTTTCCTCTGCCGAAGAAGACCAGAGTGTAATTGCCCAATGCCGTGAGCACCCTTTCATGTCTGCCCGACAGTTTCGAGAGGAAACCAATTTCCCAGGCGATGTTACGACTGTCCGTCCTAGACTCAAATCCTTTGGTTTGAGATTATACAGGGCAGCTGTTAAGGAGCGACTAACAGAAGACCACATGGTTGACCTTCTGGCGTTTGCACAGTTAAATATTGCACGTGTGTGGGACGAGGTCGTTTTCACAGACGAAAAAATATTTTCCAGTGCAAACTTCGGGCCGAAGCGTGTTTACCGCCCCCCTGGAAAAAGGTACGCCTCTGAATACGTTTCCCGTTCTGGTCGACTGTTGGGCATGGATATGCAAGGCTGCAAATTTCGGAGGAATCTACAGGATTCCTGGTCGCCTAAACGCCCACAAGTATGTGGAACATCTGGATGAAACGCTTCCGGAAATAAAAGCTCATGTAGGTGACGGCATATTATATTTGCAACAGGACAATAGCTTGATACATAATTCAAATGTGGTTCAGACATGGTTGCAGAGGCAACCTGATGTCGAAATAGTTGACTGGGTTCCTCATGGAGCAGATCTGAACCCTATTGAAAATATGTGGGCCTCTGTTGCAAGAACATTGCGGGAAACCTGGTCGAACAATCCTCTATGAACATCTAATGATCTTTGGGAGCGTGTTGAAGATGCGTGGTCGATCTGTTGCACCCAACGCTATATCTCTCGCCTGGTGGATTCAATGCCACGGCGCATGGCAGCTGTAATCGAGTCCCAAGGGGACTATACACACTATTAATAAATGCTCGCCCACAACACCATCAGCCCTCTCGAGGGCTACCTAATTCGACCCACTTATTAACAAAATTTTATGAAATACATTACGTGACACCAGTGAATGTAAGTGTCCCAGTATGTTCTGCATTAATAAAGAGGCTAACGTGCGAGACTTGGTGGCCGAGTGGTATTATGCTTGCTATGTAAACCAAAATCGCCTGTAACAGTGATTCGAATCTAGTGAAGAAGACCCCTACTTTTTATCACCAGGGATATTTGCAATACGCCTTCTGCTATGTTCGCCTTCGTACGGTCTATTATATGACACATAATGTGGACCGCCATAAGTTTTTACTTAGTAAACAATTTATAAATATATGAACAAATACCTAGGTATATTAGAGTAACAATGGAATATAGTACTTTCGTCCGACTGACGTCGCTCTGCAAATATTCATTGTATTACACCGAAAGATGAATTAAATAAAGACTGGAAAATTTGATATAAAAATTGATACGTAATAAGTTAAAGACAAAATATGTAATTATAATCTCATATTTGAAACTAATTTCGACTACAATTAATTCTCTACCTGCTTTCATAAATAATCCAAACCAAACTTCGAGATTTGGAATGCACAAACTAAGTGTAGCTAAGAGAAAAAAGTAACAAGAGCAGAGATTCGAACCCACGACCACCAGCGTAAGAATTCCTTTTACTAACCCTTCATCTATCAAACCATGACGTGAACATGACTTTTGTAAGTTATAAATTTGTATCCAAGAAACACCATTAAGCGTATGTGCAACTACTGCTTTGCTCTTTTTCTCTTCAAAAGCGTAACATGTTTAGGACGATTCGTTTCGTTTTCCATTAGAGTTTCGAAAGAGATTATTTGTGTTTGAGTGTAGGATCTTTAGTTTCCTTTAACCGACACTTCTAGCAAATACAACTTAATTCTCCCAGCAGTTAAAAAAAACTCGTACTGCCTTAGAAAGTATTCCTAAAAGCAGAAGCTGCATCATGCATCCTGAACAGTGAGATAACTAACGGCAGTGCGTTGAGGGAGCCCAGAGTAAAACGGGGCCCATTGAAAATTCGTAATTCCACTATTTTTCCTCGATGTCTAAAATGAGACTACATTAGCCTTACATGAAAAAGAAGCTGTGGAGGGGACTGCGAAGTCTAACGATTTATCACGTCCTTGCAGCAACAACTTTAAGTTTTCGAACAGTAATGAAGAACAAGATTGATTGAAATTTTGACTTAGAATGAAATAACTAAAAATCTAATCTTATATAACTCTCATTGATAGTAGTGTTCCGTATTTGTTTAGACGCCTATTCTTTTATAACTTTACCTATAGTGCATTGGGTCCTTGCTTCGATCCCAGCTCACGCCGAATGAACTTTATTATGGACAAACACTGTGTGCATGAGTGTCCTCGGGTTTCTCCCGTTTCCTCCCACTTTTTTCATTAAACAATTTCATTTATTTCTCACCATTACTCTCTCCATTAGCATAGTCGGCATAATCGTGGGACATAAAAATTAAATATTTCATTTCATTTTTCTTTTATAACTGTATATCACTTTTTGTGACGAGAGCAACATCTAAGCGAGTATTCAGTAAATTAAACCACTAAAACCTATATTCATTGCACAATAGTGCAGATGAAGTTTAGCCCTTTGGCAATCTTCAGCATGCAGAGCAAAAAAAGCCAATACATTGATATTGAAACAGTAGTTAACGAATTCCTCTGCGAAAAAGATCACCCGTACTGTTGTGTTTCAGATGATAATTTATAATTATACTTAGTTGGTTGAAATTTCTCCATAGTTGTGGGGGCGAGATACTGAAAAAATCCCTACCAAGACGTGAAGGTGACATGTAAAAGTAGTCAAATACGAACGAAATTAGTGTCGAATTCATATGCAAAGATGAAAAGTGACACTGTGGATGCTGCGTAAGTCCAAAATATGCCTTGGTTGGCTTCGAGTTGACAATGGGAGGGTGACAGGAATAAAGAATCGAAAATATCCTATATTTGTGTCGAATGGATAGTTTTCGGGATCACTGACATAAAAAGTGATATTTCAGATGTGTATATGTCCAAGGTTGGCTATATTGAAATGGGGTCATAGGGAGAACCAGTAAATACTTCAGAACAGTTTCTTTTTGGTGCGTTTCAAGACACTGAGAGTGAAAAGTGATAATGTACAAATCACATTCTAAATTATCGGAGACATGACTTCTGGGGAAGTGTCGTTGCTCCATGGAGGACTGATCACTCCCTAAAATCGTCACTGTTTTGCAGGGCCGTAGACAGAAATTTATTTCAGCGATCGAAAGCTTGACAGGAATTTATTTCAGCGATTGAGGGCATATTTTACTAAAATGTCTATCATCCAGGGGCAGATCCAGGATGATTGTTTGGGAGGGGCGGTCGTTCGAAGTCAAATCAAGGTAAGAGCGGATTGCAAAAAAAGAAAAGAAAAAAGAAAGAAAGAAAGAAACGAAAAGAAAGAAAAGAAACAAATAGAACATGAGAAAGAGCTCTTCTGTAGAATTAACTTTCTTAAGAAAGTAAGGCCTATCTACCTTAGGTTTCAATTTACGTTTATAATACAAAGATGAAAAATACTTAGGATATGTTTTATTTTTAAAATAAAAAGTATAAAAAGTTCCCTATTCTGGGGGATGCGATCACCCCAAACACACTCCCCTGGATCCGCCCCTGCTATCACCATCTATAAAATTAGATATATGTACAAACAAAAAAGTAGTGATTTCGTGGGGGCAAAAGCTCTTGATTGCAAAGGCCTGCATCCTGTGTATGTCCCTGCTGCTCTGAATTGTCAAAAGCTCCTCTTCAAAGGTAAGACATAAAATGTAAATAATAAACGTGTAACATAGAATAGAATATAAATAGAAAAAATGTTATAATTAAGAAATAGAAAATAATTATAAAACAAATTTGAAGGACAATTTAAGAAAAATCAATAATACTTGAAAGTAAAATAAATTTTTAAAACAATTTTGCATTTACGCAGGGCTACAAACAAGTGAGGAGTGCCATGTAAATTTAGTAACAAATATAATATTGGAAAATTATTTCGAATTAAACTAGCTGTGACTACATTACTTCAAAATTGAACTTGTGGAATATACAGTCTGAGCGTAGCTCAAATAAAATAATCAATAAGAATGGTCTTGATTGGAAGCTCGGACCATCCACGTAGGAGTAATTTACATTAACCATTCACCTAACAGACAATGACGCACAGGGCTTGGCACTACTTTATCAGATGGTTCTATCAAATGTAACTTAATTAAAACAATAGTAACAAATTTTAAAGCTTTAAAAAGTGTCCTGACGAAGAGGAAGTTCATTTTGCACATTGTAACTAAGTTACAAGAGGTTTACGTCCTATCTGAACGGCGCTTCCACCGAGTCAACTTTTGGAATATCCCCTTAAGGTAGCTTTCAACGCAGCTAAGGGAAACGTATGTGAACCAGTAATAGAATTCTAAGTAGCAGAATGGATAAAGTCATGGTTCGATAACCACAAAGTTCGTGGTTAGGAACCCGTCACCGAAATCAGGTTTTTTAAAATCTTAATTCCTCAGTTCTGAAGATCTTTCTCTCCTTTCGTAATAATCTAATGCTCTAAAAAGAGTTCTCCACATTAATTTGACAACTGCCTAATGTGATCCTCGCAATTCGAAAACTTCCCTTCTTATCTTTCACAAAATCAGAATATTCGTCATAATACGAATGCTGTCCAATCATTTTTTGCCCAATTCTAAATCTGTGTATACAAATCATCCCTCTCTGTCTCCATACTTGAATCCCTCTCTCTCTCTCTCTCAATGTCACCCAGGAAGTCATCTGGCTTGAGATCAAACCTTCGACTCTTGAAACCAAATGTAAGCTCTTTAGCAATGTGCTATCGTAGGTCTATAGGTTTGTTGTTAAAACCAGTGTCTTTTAGACTTTATTCGGGGGGGGAGGAAGAGATTCTCCGGCGAAAAGCTCAAGAGAGGGGGAATTACACCCTCCTGTCCTGCCCAAATGACGCCCCTGAAACATTTGCTTGCACTTAGTGAAAAGAAATTCAATGAATCATTGAATAAAACTCATTTCTGTCCGTAGATATTTTAGAGCTCTTGGCAATTTCCATAGATTTCTTAGGGAGCATCTTACTAGCTTGCACTCTTTAAAGAAAGAAAAGAATGAAACTAAAGATTTTTATGAAGCTCTGGGAAGATTGTGTGACTTTCCTTTAATTTAGGCTCTTAAAAATATTTCAGAACAAACGAATGGAAAAGACTGTTTTAAAGCTATAACGTTGTAAACTTGATTCCTGTTTCTTTTTCAGCTGAATGGAAAGAGTGTACTACGTCACACACACTGCTTTAGACAAGGAGAGGTGGAGGACGGGGAGGAGTTGGAATAAATACTAGAAGCAACTAATCGATTGATATATGTATTGCGGGAATGCATAAGAAAACTGGGCAAGAGTTTGTTATTCATTTGGACTTAGAATTTTTTTAACAAATTTTATGCCGCGGACTGTACATTCCATCGTATTGTAGCTATGGACTTTTAAAGTCCTTTTTTTTTTGTTTGTTTGTTTTTGGCAGCCTATAGCTCCGAAATGACGGATGTCTGCACCCAGGTTGGTCTATATTTTTATTTTATCTTCGTGTCAGGAATCACCTCCCAAACGTTGTCGGTGTTGTTTTGAAACACCCTATACATACTTTCATCCGATGCCTCTGAGTGAAAAATCTGTATAAAGCTCAGTCAAACTTGATCAAATATAGGGTACAAGTTCACGATCTTCCATTGCGAAGTATGAGTACTTACCATCCATATACTACGCTTGCAGGCACTATTCTTTATCTCTGTCCTTATCGTGACGGGGAAAATAGCCCCACTCCTAAAGTTCACATTAAATATTCAATAATCAATCAATTCTTCTTCTTCTTCCTTTAATCTAATGTTATTAAGGGGAGAAATTTGTTAAAATTTTGTTGTAAGCCTTATATCTGGAGAGCTACGTAAATCCGAACTATCACGTAACTCAGTATGATGTCCTTATTCCGAAAAAAAAAAAAAAAACAACGAAAACTCCATTTAGAGGCTGTTCAAAAATTTTGTGGTCCCTGATCTAAAAATGTATTAAAAGATCCAATATATTTCAATCAATTTTTTCTTGTAGGCCTTATATCTGGAGAACTACATATAGTGTAGCCAAACCCAAACTATCACTTAAATCAGTATGATGTGGTTATTCCGGAAAAGAAAAACTGAAAATTCGATTTAGGGGCTGTTCAAAAAATTTTGTAAGCCCTGATCCAAAAATTAATTATAGGTCAAGGTCGCAATATTTTGAGGTGTTTTTTTATATATAATTCCTAAAATTCTTGGCCAAGATCGCAACCTTTTGATTCTTTTTTTTTTTTTTTTTTTTTTATCATTCTTATAATTCTTGTTTTTAATGCATTCTACATAAAGTTTAGAAACTACCATACCTCCTCATATTACTGAAGTAAAGTAGAAAAGAAATATTGTTACTCACATTGTAATCCAAGAAAACTTTTCCTTCTATCGCAAAGTAAGTAGCTAAACTAGATTTCAGGTCGGACATTTTAATAAGTGCTATGGTACTTGCAAGCAAAAATATTCCAATGACGGCTAACATGAAATACGAAGCAAACTAAAAATTAAAAAAAAAAAAGAAAACAAAGATAATTAGATCAAGATGAAGAAATACAGCAATACGTACTAAATTCTCAATTTCTAAATGAAATGAAATGAAATTTGCGGTGTTTGTTCTTGTACCCTGAACGCTAATGGGGATGTTGATAAATGCAATTACGTAATTATAAAATATTTGATAAAATGAAAGGTAAGAGGAAAACCATGGAACACCTGTTGATCACCATAGTATATAGGCTACTAGCGTGCTTTTCTTTCTTGTTTTAAGCCATGCATATAATTGTAGGTTTTCAATGACAGGGTGAGGCAAAAAGAAGTTAACATGTTAACATTAAATGGAGGTTTACTCACATGAAATTACAAGGTAACGGTTTGGTTACATTGTTTCAATTTGTCACCCATTCTGCTCAATGAACTTACGGAATCTGTCCACTGTTGATTGTATATCACTCTGGCTGCAGGGATAGCAGCGATGACCTGAGAGATGTGGTGCTTCAGGCAGTACCGTAGTCCTAAAATTTTCAGAGGGTACACGCTATTTTGTGATCATTTATGATAGTCATAGCAGACATAGAACGCATTTTTTAATGAATAATGTAAAAAATGTATTAATTCAATTAAAATATGAAGGATCCTGCCAATTGTTAGGAGCGAAGGTGCACCCCATCCGGTCCAGGCCGTGTATTTTTCTTGTACGATGCTTGAGGAATGAAGAACCTCCATCTAGGCAGATATTTTGCTTCATTCCTCAATGGAATATTGGCACGCCATGGTTTAATCTGCATAGCAAAAACAAAAAGAACACCCATTTAATGTTAACATCTTTTTGCCCCAACCTGTATATTTTTCAATAATGATTCTACGGGTAGGTCAAAACGATATTGTGGATTTCCATTACTAATTATTATATTTAAATTACACGTAAATAAACAGAGATTATATACAGTGCACAGATTGAACAGCCAAAAAAGTTTCTTTCTGTCATATTATAAATATTCAAAGTGCGATCCACGTTATTACACGATACTCATCTAGTCCATAATTAAGTTCGTGCCAAACTCTTCTTAGCATGTCAAGCACAACTTTGGCTAAGGTTGCAGTGATGCACTTACGCAATTCACTCAATATTATATTATGTTGTGGCACAAAAACACAATACTTGTACTAGATTATATAATAAGTTTTGTTACGCGATAATTATAATGGCATTCGCTTCTTGTATTTGGTACAACCATAATAAATCCATTTTGTTATCCATATTAATATATATTTATAGTAACAACAGTGGCTAAGTTCCATTTTGTTTCTAAGCAAAAATTGCACATTTGGCATTCTAAAACATTTTGATTCAGACAATAATAATATTCAAGTTTATTTAGAGAAGTTTCAACATATATGTAAGACTGCTGGTATCAAAGCTGAAAACAACGTGTGCCCACTGATAGCAGTAATTGAAACTACACCATACGAAGATCTTCGCAATTTTAACACGGCCTATGAATCCAGATCAAAAGTCTTTCAAAGAATTGAAGACCGTATAACACAAGTACGACACGAAGATCAACATAACAGCGGAGAGAGATAAGTTTTACATTTCATATGAAACTGAAGGTCAGCCCTTTGTGGACTATCTCAGCAGGTTGTGGAAACAATTAGCCTTTTGCGATTATGCAAGTTTATCTCATCAAATGATGCGTGATCAAATTGTAGTTGGAGTTAGTAACGATGCTGCATAACGCCAGTTATTATTGGATGATGATGATCTTGCATTACAATTGGCAATGAATATAATTTCGGCCATCAAAAGAACAGCAAATGAGTTATCTTTACTCAAAGAATAAATAGGTCTGGATGAGAAATTTCATTATTGAATAAAGGCAAATTAGGTCAGCCTAAAACATCACAAAACACTAACAATACAGGTATGTCAATTGGTGCATCAAACGGAAAGTGTCGATTTCGTGAGCGTATTTACAAAATGAACTAATGTCCGGCTAAGGACAAGCGATGTCTGAGATGTAAATTTAAGAATTTTGCTCCCACGTGTTTAGATTAGATTAGATAGATGAGATAGACATTATTGATAAAATGCAAGAATACAACGAGGAAGGTATTCAACAATTATTCCCATTATTGACTGCTTCGGTAATGTATCATTCCCTACATCAAACAAAGGCGAAGTGCAGCTTATTATGAAAACGTCTCTTGTCCATTTTTTTAAATCGAAATATCAATATACACGGAAGCATCGAATAATTATTTACATCTTTACATTTATATTTCTGGTCAAAACGTCCCAGAACGCAGAGAAAAATGAATTTGAAATATGCACTTTTATTCAAAACGTCTCTTGTCCACTGCAAAATGGCGGACACCTTACAGCACTAAAGTTTCGAAGCAAAACGTTCTATGTCCATTCCCACTTGAACACGATTCTTGCTGTTTTATTTCAAACTGTCTCTTGTTCATGGATTTTCCTCAGCAATTACTTGACACTCATTAATTATTGCTTTCTAGAACATTTAATGGATATTTAAGTCCACAAACTAGTTGGTTGGTATCTTTGGCTCAACCGAGATAATTGACAAAAAATTTGTGCGATAACCTTATATTTTATGGTGATTACATTGTTGAGGTCATATCAGCCATATTGTTTCACTTATTTCTTAGTAAAATTGGTGCTTGAAGTTTGAAAGCACTTAGAAAAGTGATTTGTCAGACGTCTGTGGAGTATCGCAGTTCATTTTCATAGACATGAGTGGTAATCAAGATGAAAATAATTTCAGATTTTCATTATTTTGTATCAAATTGTCTCTTGTCCGATAGATTTGCTTTCAAAACGTCCCTTGTCCATTTTTTAGTTCCAAAATGTCTCTTGTCCAAATTAAATACCTTTATTATTCATTACTTGTGTCCTGAATAATGGAGTTTGTTTATAAAATAAGGCAATAATGGTTTAAAGAATTTCTACACCAAATCTTACAATATTTAATAACCTTTTAAGATAATTATTTTTTTTCGATTTGCCAAAATTTTTGTTGGATGGACAAGGGATGTTTTGATAATAAGCTCCACATAATGATTACGAAGAGAAGAGGGAGAGAAACAGATGAATTGGGATAGTGAGCTGAATGTCCATGATTTGTGGGACAGATTTAAGATAGAACAAAAAGAAATAACGCAATTGTATTCCTAATTAATTGTTTAATGAAAGTTAGGTATCTACAAAGTAACGCAGATGTGTCAATTATAAGTTTTTTTGTTTTTTGTTTTTTTTTTAAAAAAAAGGTGAAAGTTAGATCTGTATGCAATTAGAAGTTGTTAAAAAGAAAGGAATGATTTCATTGGTTCATAAAAATGACCTCCTCTCATTTTGTGAAATGTGTATGCTGTGGCATTTAAATTTTATTTTATAATGTGTCTGATGAAGCCAATAATACAATGACGAAACCAGCACTACTATTCACTGAAAGTGATTTGCTTATGTCATTTGCTTATTTGACCGACTTCAGAGATTGGCTGGTCAGGACTGCCCTGGATAGTTTAATGGTTAACATATCAGCACTCTAAACTTGAGACCTGGGTTCAATTCTCAGCCCAGCTTGCATTTTTTACACTTTGTATATCTTGATTCCGTTTTTATTTGATTTTCAGTTTAGAGTACCTTTCAGCAGCAAGGCTATAGGAGACATAAACCTACAGCTTAACATGGAATCCGAAACACACGAAAGTTTCCGCCGGGAATCGAAACCGAGTCTCCCAAACCAACTCTGTATATCTGTACGATATATTTTTACTATGTGGAATACAAATAAATATTGCCAGGCTATATAAAATATTATAGGTATTATCGAATCATTATACTTGATTGTTTTCACACATTTTTAAATAAAGTTATTGGTTAAAAGTAGTTGAGTTTCATTACGTTTCGCTGACTAGTATTTAATCTTTTATTTATTTGCTTCAAATATTTCCTAACTTAATCTTTCTATTTGTGACTTTAATATATGAGAATAAGTCAATAAGAAACTGCAATATTTTTAGTCGTCTAATGAATCACTCCATTAATAATATAATTGGGCGTCGCAGAAGGACCCATCCCGCTGCGAGAAGAAACAGAGAAAATTGTGCCCGATGCACCATAAGGAATTGAGAAATTTGTGGAGAAGTAAGATGGAAATACGTATATCACAGCTAAACAAAACTTTCATGCCAGTGGCGTACACAAAAATTAGTTAAGGGGGATCACTCAAACACACATACGCAGTGGCGGCGGTTGGACGTTAAAAGTGGGGGGGAGCAAGACATGATCTTAACAATTGTATATCAATGTTAGATTTCCTGGTTGTTTCTAACAATGGTTGATGAAAGGTTGCATAACTAACAGGATACTATCTTTTTTCACTTAAAATGCCGTATAACGTATTTCTGTTTTATTAAGTAAATTCGTAAGAGGAATACAGGTAGGTACCTAGCCCTTTATACTCTTAAACAACGAAAGTACAAGAAGAGATTTGATTCCTTGCTCATGAATATCTTACAATTCTGTCTTGAAAATTGTGTGATCAGATTATTTAATAACAAATTTGCAAAACAAATAAATAGAAAGGATAATATTAATCATAGTAACGAATAATGACTTATTTTGCAAAAGTTATATTAAAACTGGGAATTAATGAACAACTTATACTTTTAATTCCACACATGCCATTAAATGAATGTTTTTACTCTTAGAAAATGAAATACAGTAAGTACTGCAAGCATATGCTATGACATGCAATTGCAATATTAACTGCTTTGAATTGTAATTAAAACGCAATTCCTGTAGCTTTCTTAACTCCACGGGAAGACAAATATTCAATACGTACTCACGCAACGGCAAATATCATATGGCACCTTTTTTTTTTTTTGTGTGTGTGTGTGTGTGTATGTGTGTGTGTGTGTGTGTGCGTGTGTGTGTGTGTGTGTGTGTGTGTGTGTGTGTGTGTGTGTGTGTGTGTGTGTGTGTGTGTGTGTGTGTGTGTGTGTGTGTGTGTGTGTGTGAACCAGTAACACATACCAGGGTGTCCACATTCTTGTAAATAAGTGAAAGTCAGTGAAAGGTCAGGGAAGTAAAATGTGTCAGGTGAAGTCAGGGAAAGGCAGATTGGTCAGGGGAAGTCAGGGAAAAATCGATTTAGGTCCGATGTTCAATTACTGAATTTATGAAATAGGGTTGACTTCTTTACTGTTACTGGATGCAAAATGTAGTGTTCTCTGATATAGTTGTTGAAACTAATTTTCTGCGAGAAACATATCTAACTGCATCCTGGCATATTTGCTCAAAAGAGTAGACTCTGTTCTAGAAGAATTGCATGGTGCCAAGAGGATATCTGAACAAGTGGCTGAGAACGCGAAGAAATATTATCTCCAGCTCACAGTAAAAGCTCAGAATGAAGAATTTAAAGAACACTCGAATGAATTCATAGCCAATGATAGAGATTGTATTCGACTTGATGAGTTTTTTACTTAGTCTTAGGAAATGGGAAGAACTTCGTTGACTTATGGTCAGTTATGAAATTGTGTTTTATCTTCTTTCACGGAAACGCATTTTTTGAAAGTGGTTTCACAATAAATAAAATTCTCGTTGTTGACAACTTACAAGAATAATCTCTGGTGGCTCAACGGATCATATATGATTCTGTGATGAGAATAGGTGGATCATCAGGATTAATAATTACAAGAGGTATGATAAATTCAGTGAGAAATTCAATGAGACAATACCATGTGTATCTGGAAAAGAAAAGAGAAATAAATGCTGGAGACGAGAAGAGGAGAGAGAAAAGGAAGATTCAGCAACAACTAAAGGAGCTGGAGGAAGAAGAAAAGAAAATTAAACTGCGGAGACAACAAGAAGGATATTCATATCAATAAGAAGAAAACTATGCGAGAAAGGATGAAAACAAATTTCTGAATGTGTTGCATTTAACAACTGTCCCAGCAAAAGTGTGTGTGTCTGTGTGTATTTTTTTAATAATCAGTAAAATCATGTATAAACTGTTTATTACTATAGGCAATATTATAATGCTGTGTAATTGGTATTATAATGTGTAAGCATATAATGTGTATTTTTTTATATCTTAAGTACTCTGTATACTGCACACTTCCGTTTGTAACTTTACATTTTGTGTAATATGTAGGTCTAATCAATATCGGCCTAATGCATATGTTTGTAAATTTACATTCCTTTGGAAAGAAATTGAAAAAAAGAAAGAAACAAGCGGAAGAGAACAAGGCCAACTATAGGAATTGTGGAGGCTTGAGTTTCTTTCTTTTTTTCTATATTTTTAAGTTATTCAGGGGTCAGGGAAATCTGGAACTTTCGTCATGGAAAGTCAGGGAAAAGTCAGAGATCCTTTCTCCAAATTGTGTGGACACCCTGTTTACATTTCCAAATGAAATTATATAAATTATGGAGTCTCTTCAAAAAAGTGGGGGGGGGGGCAACTGCCCCCTCTTGCCCCCCTAATCGGCGCCCATGCACATACGGTATGTTTTATATCGATTTTGACTCGACATACCGGCTATCTAAACGTTGAAATACAGTGAGAGTTTCTCTGTAGTTAGGGGATCAAAAGACATGAAGAAACTTTGATTCCCCGGCAACAACTCTCTGAAAAAATACCAAAAAATTCATTTTATGGTGTGTTACAGAAAATACACGAAAATGCTCAAAAATCGAGATTTTATATTAACAATATCCTGCGGGAGAAATCCTGGACCCCTCACCCAACTGAAAGGTATTCCAAACCCTCGGAAGATCCATCTCCCACATCAGACAACCTCTAAATACACCCATGCTCAAAACATGACATTTAGATACATTAAGACAAGAAGGCACACGCACATTTAAGAAAGAAACAATTCAATATGGCACATCAAAATATAAACTAGATGAACTTCTTTAAAGACACCTCATTTTAAATAAAAAACGTAGGAAAAATATAACAAAAATAAAACAACTTAGAAATTATTTCTACATAAAAAATAAATCTCTTTGCGTGCAAAGCTATTCTTCAATTATTGTGTATAAAAATGGATTTATTAAAGGTATTTAGCATCTACTCTCCAGTGACGGTATGTCTTGATCACTTGATCACTGGAAAACCAGAGGCAGTATGGCATATCACCGTATACCGGCTCACTTCGACCACTGTAAGACAAAATTTTCGGTCGCCACGTCGCATTGGCGATACGCATTTGCATAAACTAGATTTGTGCAAAAGAAGCGACTAAATACTGTTATATATATATATATATATATATATATATATATATATATATGTGTGTGTGTGTGTGTGTGTGTGTGTGTGTGTGTATGTATGTATATATATGAGGACTATCCAGAAAGTAACTCATGTTTTGGAATAGAAAGAAGACAAATGAAAATAGACATTTTTATTTTGAAGCGACGCTCTTGCATTACTGTTCGACATAGTCGTCGTACAAATTTAGGCACTAAACATAGCGATGAACAAACTTACAAAGACCATCGACATAAAAACTTACACCTGACTTCAATCATTCTTGCACACCAGCCTGAGATCTGCGTCGCCAGCCAGGTCTTTATGTGGAAAAATACGTGGTAGCTATTTGGTGCGAGATTCAAACTATATGGCAGATAGCCAAAAGACCTCCCATTAAAGCCTATAAAAGTTCCTGAGTCCGCTTGGCAGAGTGCGGTCGGGCGTTGCCATGAAACAGCATTTTTGTATTGAGTTTTCCTCGGCTTTTTAAAAAAAAATTGTTCTTTGCAGCTTCTGCAATGTTTTACAATATGTTTCACCAGTAATTGTTACACCACGTTCCAAAAAGTCGACTAGCAGTACATCTTCCCTATCCCAAAACATAGTAGCCACAAGTTATCTTGCAGACATAGTTTGTGAGTTTTTTTTTCGAATTTGTGTGTCCCCACTAGTGCTCTCAAACGGGTCGAGTCAGCTCGAGTCGGGTTGTCGGATCAGGCTACTCGGGTCGTGTTGTCGGGTCTGGTCAGTCGGATCAGGTTATTCGGGTCGGGTTGTCGGGTCGAGTCAATCGGGTCAGCTTGGGTGGGGTTGTCGGGTCGGGTCAGCTCGGGTTGAGTTGTCGGATCGGGTCAGTCGGGTCGTTTTGTTGGGTCGGGTCAGCTCGGGTCGAGTTGTCGGATCGGGTCAGTCGGGTCGGCTTGTTGGGTCGGGTCAGTCGGATCAGTTCACTTTGGTCAACTGAGTTTAGGTTGAGCTTAAACTCGGCTGGAGTCGAAAGCTTCTGTTTTTCACTAGCTGCCTAATTAAAAATAGCAATTTTCAATTGATTTTATAGAAACCATAAATATATTTTGGACACTTGCAGCTAGTGTTTTTCTGGTAAATTCTTATTTTTGTACTTGTGTGTACTTTAATTTTTAAATGTGGAAGATTGATTTTACCAATCGACTGCAATATTAATATCTACGCCAATATGGAGTCTGGATTTAGAACAAAACTAGAAGTTGTTTAAGCAAGGCCAAAAGAAAGATTGGATATGGAAGACCAAGCCCAAGTAGGGCCGCGGTGGCTCAGTAGTAGAACTGGTGTATGGTGTCCGTGGTTCGATCCCAGCTTGTGCTAAGTGGGCTTTGTGGTGGAGAAACGCCGTGTAGTGGGTTTTCTCGGAGTTCTCCTGTTTCCTCCCACTTTCTTCATTCCACCATTTCATTCATTTCTCATGGTCACCATATCCCTTAGCCTCGTTGCAGAATCGAGGGACCTTAAACTGAATATTTCATTTTATTTCACCAAGCCCAAGAACATGGATGCAAGAATAAGATAAAGATTGGGTATGCAAGACGAAGTGCATAGTAATCTTGCTCTTGGCCTTGTTTTGGTGATCACCAAGTAACGATGAGCATATTTTCTTGCTTTCCGTATAGCATGAAAGACCATAATCAAAATCACATTTGGTCTTCATTTGTACCGATGAGGCGAGCATTCTTGGCTCTTGTATAGCATGAAAGACCGCCAAGACTACGAAATGCAGGACCAAGACTTGACTGTGCAAGACAAAGAATAAAACGCAGTATTGATGACCAAGACCCAGGGTGCGAATTGTTTGAATTTCATTTGTTGGGCTGAAAGTGATGAAATAGAATTAGTACTTTATAATTAATTATCATACTGTATTTTTAAATTTTAAATTACAAAATTCATATTATGTATCTTCTTACTTGCAACTATATATACTGTAAAATACGTTTTAATTACCGAGAAAGAAAAATCAAACTGACGCGGAACCTATTTTGGAATGAAAGTTGAAGGGTTGGAAAAAATCACAGGTGTTCTCCCGTTTCCTCAACCCTTATCATTGTAGTTAAAGACGATTTCCTTTTGTCTCCGCCAAGAGACTCTTGCTACTGCCTTCCGAGAAGACCCCCTGCCGTCCAAGCAGGTGAGAACACTGACTTTGAATAAAAATTTCGTCACATAGAACTAAAGCAAGAAAAAAATAAATTTCTCCCACGTCGGACATTGGTATCAGTTATAAAAAGAAATAACCAAACCTCAAACGTGCCAAATATTCATTAAGATGCATATACAAATCTCCAGCTTGATCTAGCTAGTGGTTAACGTGTAAGACTTCGGTACACGTGGTTCGGGTTTAATTCCCAATGGGAGTGCCTTTTGACGTTTACCCCGTGTCGTGACCATAGTGCTCTCAAACGAGTCGGGTCAATTCGGGTCGGGTCAGTCGGGTCAGTCGGGTCAGCTCGGGTCAGGTTGTCGGGTCAGGTCAATCGGATTGGATCACGGGTCGTCCGGTCAGGTCAATCGGATTGGATCATGGGTCGTGTCAGTCAATTCGGGTCACGGGTCGGGTCGGGTCGGTCTTCAACCCGACCCTCTCCGTTGAGAACACTAGTCCCCATTCCATGAACTGTTTTTCTTTCACAATTAACGTGCTTAACCCAAATTTTGTCCCCAGTGACTATACGACCAATGAAGGAAACGTCGCCCTTATTATAAGCCTCACGAAATTTCAAGACGGCTGCCATCTACTGAGTTTTGTGTTCTTCTGTCAAAATTTTCGGAACTCATTTTGCACAAAACTTATGCTAGCTTAACTTCTGGATCACACCTTCATGCAACAAGCTCAATGAAATTGGAGAAAACTCAAACAAGAACTCTGTTATCGTAAAATGGCGATTTTCATGAACCTTGTCATTGATTTTTGCGACCAATTCATCTGTTACCCTCATCTTAAGCTTTGTTTTAGTCTTGCCTATGCAACTCTCATGGCAACATGGTTTTATTTCATGGATATCCGATTTCTCACGGGATCAGTGGAATAACTCTTAAATGGGTAATCATCTTCTTTAAAGTTTTACGGGGCTTCAAAGCTATGCGAAGACCATGCTATGCAATATTATTTTCTTTAATGCTTTTTACACAGCATGGTTCTCTACAGCTTCGAATCCTTAAAAACTTTATGAAAGAACATCACCCAAATTAAGAATTATTACACAGATCCTGGGAGAAATTGGGTATGTATAAAACGAAATACAATCCACGAGAGTTACATAGACAAGGCCAAAAGAAACATCAAATTAAGGATTAAGGAATACGTTAGGGATGCTAACACGAAAATTCCGGTTTCAGATATCTCAAAACATTTAGAAGAAACTCAACACTGTATAGAAGAGTCAAAAATTTTATTGGGAACTAAAAATGAAGTAGAAAGACTCGTGTTTGAAAATTTATTTATTCGTTTAGGAAAACCAAAGTTAAACTTGGACAGAAGACCATTAAGTGATGAACGGTATCCATTTATTATAAAATTTGCACAGCATTGGTATAACAATAAAAATTTCAACACGGGTTAACAAATTTTCCACCAAAGAATAAAAGAAAGCGCAAACTAACCCCTCATAACGCAATCCACGTGTCCACTATTTGACTTTTGGTCATTGTTTGAACAAGATTCTTCAGCAATGTTCTACCCTGGTAAGTCCGTTCCTTTTATTCTTCCCTGTTTTTATTTTTCTATCTTCTGTTTTTATCTTCTGTGACCAAGAATCCAGAGGAGCGTCAAAATCCCGACATTGCAATTGGTATTGAATAATTGCGTAAACATATAAGTAGAATTCATAAGTGTGTCATTAGAATGTTTCAACTAAAACTAGTTTACAACGTAGGTTTACTCAACGGATATGCAGAAGTTACGTTACAAAAACAACACAAGAAACATTTAGTAAAGGCTAACGATAGTCATACAAAGTGGATTTCTTTCCTTTTGTGGCGTAAACTTTCATATAAATTACCGAAAATTAAACAATAATAATGGTTTCAATGTAGCGCTTAAATCACTGATGCAATGACGTAGCCAAAAAGGCTGACCCGGCTCAAGCTCCATCTCCCCTTAGTACAGTGGCATTGAAACTAGAATGGGCTTACATGCAGTATGTTCCATTTGTGATCCCACTATTACCATTTTTTTTTTTTTTTAACAATTTATTACAAAAAATAAGTTTGGTACAGTCATGTTCAAAATCCTGACTTCCCAGATGATTTATATTTAACTTACGTAAAATTTTAGTAAATAAGCTATATTCTGTGCTCTTTCTTTGTAGCAACTTCTGTATTCTTCATCTTTTCAAGCCTTCTCTTTACACACTGAGGTTGCGAATAGAAAGTATGAGAAAAGGAAATAGATGATTAAATTAAAACAAGCCGAAGGAAACTGGACATAAAAGTTCCCGGGGTGCAAAACTATGAAACAAAGCTTTTGTTGCCAAGCCGAGCCTGTGCTTGGCCAAGTTCAGACAACAAATATATATCGATCTTTATTGGTTAGAAGATGGGATGCTTGCCCAGTAAATTTCATTCAAGTCTGCCGAGTAGTTATTGAGAAAGAGACTACCATATACAAGTCAAACCGAGTCTCTCCCTGGCTGAGCTCGGCCACCAAATAGAGCAATGTTTATTCCTTTCATAACGGAGTACTTGCCCAACAAATTTCTTCCAGATCCGGTCAAAAGTTACCGAGAATAAAGTATCACATACAAGCCAAGCTTTTCCCTGGCCAAGCTCGGTTACCAAATATAGCGAAACTTAGTCTTTAGAAGGTTGGCTACCTGCTCACCAAATTTGGTGCAGATTCAGCCAGTAGTTACCGAGAAATAAAGTACTACACACAAGCCGAGCCGAGCCTATCCTTAGCCGAACTAGGCCACCAAATATAGCGATCTTTATTCCTTG
Source organism: Thermobia domestica (assembly GCF_964235325.1). Classification (NCBI taxonomy): domain Eukaryota; kingdom Metazoa; phylum Arthropoda; class Insecta; order Zygentoma; family Lepismatidae; genus Thermobia; species Thermobia domestica. The sequence continues at coordinate 68,518,353 of NC_137471.1, read as the reverse complement.
AGCAAAGGCTACTTGCTCACCAAATTCCGTTAAGATCCAACTAGTAGTTACCTAAAAATAAAGTAAAGTAGTGACTAGTAGTTACCGTAAAAGCCAACCCTTTCCCTCCCAAGTTTGGGCACTAAATATAATGATCTTTATTCCTTAGAAAATGGGCTACTTGTCCACGAAAAATAAAGCATACATACAAACCAAGTCCGTCAATGGTTGATAGCAAACTTTATTCCTTAGAAATGAGCTACTTGCTGTCTACAGATTTGGTTCAGTTCCTGCAAATAGTTACCGAGAAATAAAGTGACACGAACACACAAACAAACATATAAACACACATTTACATACATCTACAGTGAAACTATAAGCTTTCCTATGCTTACGCAAGGAGATAAAATATATTACTGAGTTTCTGCTTAGCCAAATTGTTAATATGTGCTAAGTCCCTTACTTCCGGGGGGAGCACTAGAATTATTCGGTGTTAAGTTAGTTTTCCAAGACAATTGACTAGCATTCTGTATTGAGAGGTGTCAAATTACAGTTCAGAAAGCCATACGTAATGGCGCTTGGAACGCAGTGGGTTTATCACGCATCAACGAGTTCAACAAGGGGTATCTAATCGGCCATAGGTTTGTGTAGGCTGTAGCGAAAGGGGTTTAGTATTTCCTTTCATGTTAGCAAATTTCATCAGTTTCTCACTACTATGTAACTAGAAAAAAAAACTGAAAAGAATCTTACTGTGACCAGCCATACAGAGATTTTTACTGAAGATAGTGGTCAGGCCCGAATTAGCGTCTAAACTGAGTAGGCTGGAGTCTAGGTTTTCATATTTGACTCCTCTCCCTAACCTTGTATATTACAGAATAAATTAATTTAATTTATTGTACTAGAAATTTTCTGTATAAGCGTTTCTTTATTACGCTTTCTCTCTTTCCGAGTAATCATGCCATGTAAAAATACATTCAACAATGAAATCTTGTATAGCCATGACTGAATATTCGATCCATTGTCGACGACAATTTGGCAGTTGTAATTTACAATACTAGAAATACATTTACTTTCAGAGGGATCCTAAAGTATAGCCTTGGACCCAAAGTGTGTTAATGCCCAGAATGATGATGCCCAGAAATTTTTGATGCCCAGAATTTTTCGTCCAGCCCTGTAGTAATAAATATATATAAATATATATATATAAAAGCTAGTGTGTGTGTGTGTGAGCCCCTCTCTTGATGAGTTTCTGCCTGCTCCACTGCACTTCACGGGATACAGAAGTTACTAAGTGGACAACTTCCGTATTTAGTAACGTGCTTGTGAACAAACTTATATTGGTATAATAAAAAGACAATTGCTTAACGAAAATTAAAAAACATAGGACCAAGGTCTCGCGGTATCAGAATTATCTAAACGTTTGCCTACATTTAAGCACACCAGTATTAATGTAAAATTGCTGCATAAAACGCCTTCACAAATTGAAAGCTCCACGTATGAGTCCTATGTGGTTAGGATAGGAAGTTGAAATTAATCCTGATTAAGGTTCACTAGATAAAACCTGAGATTATGTCATTAAGATAAGTAACACTACAAATTATTTTCGAACTCCAGCTAGTTACGAACACAAGATTTACATACTATTCAGAGGACATTTTTAGCAATTTTCCATAAATACAAGAAATCTATTAATTGTAGGAGTTGACTACTCCAAATTTTAATGGTGAGGTGATTTTGTATATACATTGGAGACAATACTTGTACTATTCTTGGTAAGTCCACAAATGCGTTTTTGTAAGTGTGTATTTAAGTTCTTTTGACTTTAAGAAATTGTTTTAGTAGAACATCTATGATAAAGACATCGAATAAATAAGATGTAAATATCCACTAGATTTAATATTCATTCTGACGAAGATCCCAGGATCACACCTGATATTAAAATCATAAGAGTTCTAAAATTAACCAGAGCATTGCCAGAACAAACTTAAAAGGAATTAATTTTTTTCAATATCAATAATTAATGATGCAGTAATTGTTGGATCAATACTCATGACGCATAATTATTGAATCAATAACTGGTACTAAACAGCGTGTCAAATTAGCCAAGAGGATAAAATAGGATGACTTCGTTAGGAAGTCGGACAGAGTGACGCAAGGATTTAAAAGGAGTCAAGATCGAAGCTCTGGATCCTAGATATTGCGGATTCCGTCTAGATAGTACGACCTTGAGGGACCCAAGAGCAGGGAGAATGCTCAATTGGGTAAGTCGTGCCCAGGCGATTACGTACTCCAATCATGTGCACGACATCCAAGATTGACCCCTTGGGGTGAAAGGTGCCGATAGAGCGCAAAATAGCAGTTTATAAAGAGCTCGGAAAGGTTTGCCCTCGAAACAAAAGTAGGTGACCCGTGGAAAACCTAACGGACGCAAAAGTTGCACCAAACCCTTAAGTTTAAAGGTTGGGCATGTGTGGTAACTAAAAAATTTCCTGAGAAGGAAGGAAGAAATAGTTGTACCATCCTGAAAAGAAAGTTGATTAATCTGCGCACGGCACAAGTTGAGGAAAGGTGGAACCAAAAGACGTTGTTTCTTTCAGTTAATTTTTGATGCTCTTTCGAATGGAGGCCTCAAAATTGAATCATCAACACCAATATCACTTCTCTATGACTTACAATTCCCGAGATAGGACTTCTTAAACCTCCCTAAATTGGAACTTTTTTTGGCCAACATCTTGGGAATGGTAAGAGTGACGCGACAAATTTAATCACTTTGTCAGATAGTTGTTTATGCTCTATCGAATGGAGGGCTCAAATTGAAAAATTCGCGAATAACAGACACAAACACACAGACATAGAGAATTCAGTAACGAACTTTTTAAGTTCGTTGAATATTCACAACGGTACGTGGAATTATTTATTTACTTTATTACACAATTGCATATAACATGTGGAAATTTTAGCGTAATACCCCATTGTTTCATTTCACAATACATTTTTTTAAATACTTTTACTAGTTATTTTACATAAAGGACTAATGGAAATTCCTATACAATAAATTTCTACGTATTGTTGGCTACGATTCTGTAAACTAGTAAAAATAAAATAAAATAAGCCATTTACTTGTAAATGAATGTTCATTTTCTCTTTTGATCAAATTAACTATTTACACTTCTTTAACCCCTTTTGGACGACTGTTGCGAATCCGAGATATACTTATGCGTGCTTCTACGAGCTGATGTGTGGCGGTGGTCGCAGATGTCGATCGCAACGAATTTGCGACGTACAGATCAACTAATCCTTGCTTAGTGTGCCGTCTATGGACGATTTTGTGTACTTCTGTGAGTGGGAGAATTTTGGCCGTAGCAGCACAACGAGTTTTTGTGTTTTTGCTGCTTTCATCTTTTTCTCTGCTGCAAAACAGGTAAGTGTTTGTAATATAAAAACTATGTAACACTTACGAACATTCAACGGTTACAGGGATGTAATATTGTCCATTTTGGACGAAACATTTCTAAAAATATTACAATAATGATGCGTGTCGCTTTTTCGCGACATTTAGCAGTAATGACTAACATTTGCTGTTGTTCTGAGTGGTTTGAATTATCTTATTTATTTTGACAATTGGTTTTCATCGCCACAGTTGTTCATCGAAATTACAAAGAAGGAAAAATGGACATTAGGAACAGTACAACTGAACCGAATGTAAGGAGGCACCTTTAGTCCAAATAGTGATATGAAAAAGAAGGGAAGACGATATTTTGAAGAGAAAGAAGCACACGTAGACAATGTAGCCATTAGATATGTCAAGTGGTTTGACAGGAAAGGCATGACAATAGCAAGTACTTTCGCTAGTGGGCATCCCACAACACTTGTGGGAAGATGGGACAGAAATGAGAAGAAGCAAATTACTGTCCCATGCAGAGGAATCATCACCCAAAACAGTAAATGTATGGGTGGAGTCAAAGCTCTAGATGCTCTCATTTCATATTACCAAATTCATGTGCGCTCTGAGAAATACTACCTAAGGGTTTTCTTCCATTTCGTTGATGTTATTGTCAACAGTTAATTACTCTACTGTCGTGACTGTGAATCCTTAGGAATCCCGAAGAAGAAACAGAAAGATCAACTTTCCTTCAGAACAGCATCTGCAATGAAAGGAAAAGATCTTGCCAAAGGAAAAAGAGGGCTCCCGTCCTCATACATTGATAGAGAATTCCAACACAAGATGCATCGTGGTCCAGTGCAGGCAATTCCGAACACTGAAGTGCGCACAGATGCAGTAGCCAAACTCTTGTTATGAAATCAAGGCAGCGTTGCAAGAAGCCAAACTGCAAAGGACTACAGTGTTAAAATGTTCCAAATGTAATGTTCATCTGTGTCTAAACAAGAACAAAAAGTGTTTCCTGGAATTCCATGAGTAGTTTAAAATACAATTGTAGTAAATGTGACAGTAAGTTGTCAAGTAAGATGAAAACTGACTAAGTATGAATTTAGAAATAATTTGTAATATTCTAGATGTAAAATTTATAAGCATTCTTAATTTCTGTGTGAAGGGTGAAGTGTAACCTACCTGCTGAATGTCTCGAATTCGCGACATACATAGTAAAAAATTATTTTTCGCATATTTATCAGTTGATTCAACTTTAGTAATCCTAATCCATGTAGAATACCTAACTCAATATTTTTTCGAACTATTTTAAGTAAGTTCGTCGTTAAGGGGTTAATATATAGGTTAAATTATAGGTTAATGCATTAGACGCTTAGTTTTAACAAGTTGTTCGACCGAAATTGTAAATATCGGTATGTGTTTAAATAAACTTGTGTTAAAATAAATCTGTTTTGTATTATTTTTAACGTCATATTAGTGTTCCAGGTAACAGTTGATATTGTATTCTATCAATTACCGAAAGTGCCTTTGCCAATATTTAGACTAGAAATGTTCTAACCTTTAAACAAAACCATTAAGAAATGCTCCTCTCAACGAGTGGATTCGTTCTGTGAAGTACATTAATATTATTGGTTTTCTGTTTGGATATATCGCGACTAGCCTGAAAATTTCACATTGAAAATTTCGGCAATTGTCAAATAACAGACAAACATTATGATTAGTCCAGGTGAACATTTGTTACTAGGCGTTAATATAGTTCCTTTAGTTGTTGTTTATAAAGAAGTTAAGTTTTCAGGGATTTTCCTTTCTCCATAATATTCGTAGTCCGTAATATTCGACCAATTCTCAATAGTACTTGTAAAATATACCTTTCAAAACAAAAACAAAAAAGTAAATACTTTCTATTAAATATTAATATAAAAGAAGTTACTTTAATCATCATAAACTTACTACAAATTGAAGATAGCATACCTTGGTTAAAGCCGACCGACCAGCACTGATTGCTAAAATAGTCAAGAACCATATACCAAATAAACAAATTGTTAAGTTTAGATCTAATGGTCCAATGTCATTCTGACCACGTAGTATATATGATCTCTCTATTTTTAGCCTACGGAATAAGAAAATAAAATAATGTGTTAAATAAATGTTTGACTACATAATTTAAAAAGAAATGTATTTTTTTCCTTTTTGGATAAAAAAAAATCCTACATATTTTAACCAAAAATTTTCATGTAGGCCTTATATCTGGAGAACTACATAAGAGGTGTGTTCAGAAAGACACCAAACTTTTTAAAATAGCTCACCAACTAGCAGAGGAAGTGCGCTGCGGCTACTGACCGCACAAGGCGGCAAGTCTAGACAACAAATTACCAATTGCTGCGTTTCGCTATTATCGTTAGTTGGCGAGCTACAGCCGCGGAAGTGAGCATGTGAACAAGTTGTTCGTCGGATTAATGACACAGTGACAATTAAAGAGCTTGAGCAACAACGTGTGTGTTTGAAAGTTTGTTACAAATTTGTCAAAACATTTACAGAGACATTTCAGTTGCTTTTCAATTCAATCAGGGTCTCCTCGTCCAAAATAATTCAAGCATGAGTCGGTCAAAGATCAAGGTGATGTTGGTTGTGTTTTCTTGATTGGAAAGTCATTTTCCATCACGAATTTGTATCACGTAGTCAGATGGTAAACAAACAGTTGCACCAGGACATTTTGAGGAATGTTTTGCACAGGAATAGGCTTGAATTGTTGGAAAACTAAACTTGATGATGCACCGTGCCAATGCGCCTACTCGTGCCTCGCGCCTCATCCGTAGTTATCTGGCAAAATATAAGACTTCCGTTGTACTTCATCTACCATATTTTCCTGATCTAGCCCAAAGAGACTTTTTCCTATTTCCCAAACTTAAAATCACTTTGAAAGGACGTCATTTCCAAACCATAGAGGAGATTCAGGACAATTCGACAAGAGACTTGCGCACCATCCTAAAAAGTGCGTTCAGGAAGCTTTCCAAAAATGGCAGAAACATTGGGAACGCTGTATTGCCTGTACAGGGGACTACTTTGAGGGGGATAATGTTGCACAATGAGCAATAAAGATGTTATAACAAAAGTTCGGTTTCTTTTTGAACACACTTCGTACAGTGTAGCCAAACCCAAACTCTCACTTAACTCAGTAGGATGTGCATATTCCGTAGAAAATACGAAAACTCGATTTTGTGGCCTGTGATTCTAAAACAATATATTTCAACCAAAAATTTTCGTCTACGCCTTATATCTGGACAACTACATATAGTATAGCCAAACCCAAACTATCACTTAACTCAGTATGATGTGCTTATTCCGTAGAAAATAACAGTACCTCGATTTAGGGGTCGTTCAAATATTTTGTGACCCCTAATCCAGAAACCAATTATTGGCCAAGATCGCAATCTTTTGATCCATTTTTTGGATCATTCCTAAAATTCTTTTTGTTTTTTTTTTTTTTTTTCTTTCTTTTCATAATTCATTGAGTTCTGCACAAAATCTCAACTTGTAGTTTTCTGTTGTTTCCTTTCCATATTAGCAGATAAACATGAATTGAAAGTATGTCATCTGACCTTAAGTACATTAAGGAGTATTAAACAACAAATATAAAAGACAAATCACTGGTGTTTGGAAGTATCAAATCCTGAGGAAAAGAGAGACATTTATTTCTCAACAAAGACAACGTATGAAAATCAAAGCGCAAGAAAATTGAATACATCAGTAAATAGAACACAAAGGATTTACATGTTTCCTATTATTGGGCTCCAATTATCCCATAAGGAACAATCTCCGCTCAAATCATTTATTCCCACATTGACTACTTTATATTCTATTGTTAACCTTAAACTGATGAACAGTTAGTTTTAGAATAAATTATGTCAAGTTATGTGAGTGACGAACACTGGTACAAAACCCTGACGACCACTGGAACATTTCGATTTTGAGGTGACAACTACTGGTGCAATGCAAGGGATTTAAAAATATATATTGTTTTTCCTTCAACGGCTATTCGACTTTAATTCTAACTACTTAGTCGTATATAGGAAGGCTCCATGTGTCTTTCAAACTATGGTACAACTCCGAAAGATTTACGATGCTCACAGAAGAGACAAAATAGTAATTTTTCAACCTTAAAATGACGACAACTGGTACTTTTACCTCAATTCTTTTAAATATAAATGCTATTTTTCATACACTTCTCATATACATAGATTCAGTGATCGAATGTGAAATAAATTACCACCAGTATGTTTGCATGCATATACTTTCTTTTCTACATTTTTGCTATCTATATGCTCCTTTTTAGAAGTTGCAAAACAAGTTATCGGTTTTACTGGTATTAAAATTATCGCGTTCTTTTCTTTCTTTTTCTTTTTCTTTAAAAAATTTTCCCACGAGCAAACTGAACTTTCGTAGTGTTTTCGCGCATTACTTTAGAAGTATCTAAAAACAAGCGCATATCATTACTGATGTGTAAATTAAATATTTATTTATAATTTTCTTCCAAAATAATATGAAAATGATAAATTTACTTCAAAAAGTGTGTTAAAAGCTGGACATACCAGTGTTCAAACAAGCAAGAAAGATAGAAAAATGAGAGAGAAATGTCAAAGGAATGATTGTGCAGTTGGACATTACTTCAATATAGCAAGTGATATTTTAAATATTTACAGCTGGTATGATGCTTGATATCTTATTTTCTTATTATTATTCTAGTATTTCTATTCTTAGAATTATTCTAAGTTCTTGAAATCCGTTGACTATTTCTGAGCACCTATCACATATCCAAGCCCGTTACTATCCTGGCTATCTCTGTTGCGTAGCAGTAGTGCGATGTTGAAAGAAGAAGACGATATTCACACTAGCCATAGCATCGCAGTTAATAATGAGACGTAGAGCTCAAGTTTTTATAAGCTTCTTGCTTCCAGAAACATAGTAGGTCAAGGAAACGGTGGTCGTGGTAATGAATCATTCTTTCTCAATAGCTTGTGAAAACAAAGTTAGTGAGGGCTAGTTATTGCTGAAACAAGGACATTGATAGTATCTTTCTCATTCAGTTCTAGTCGGATTACAGTCATGTAATTTTGATAGCGGACTGCCAAGGCATGTCTGTTACCGAGTCCTCCGATCGGGCGTTTAAGAACCCCAATCCGTGAGTCAAATAAAAGTAATTTCGTGTATGAATTCCTATAAATTCTTCCTTACAAGAGTATACGCTCCTCAGACTGCCGGCTAATAACTATAAAGCATAATGAGATATTTTCCCTGTTGAAGGATAGAATTTTCACAGATCGGGGCAACTGCCAACAGGATTTTTACAAATCTTTATGGCTATAAATCCTTAAGGCGATTTATCTTATCCCCATTGTGTTGTATTAGTGTGTTTCCTTACATTCAAAAAGGCCAGTAATCCAACAGATTGCTACAATCACAATGAGTCCTTCAAAATAGTCTATCTCTTGTCGGAATCGAACCACATTCATTCTTTTCCTCTACTAGAAGCCCTACAATTCATGGACTTAGAATTGTCAGTCAAAAAAAAAAAAAAAAAAAAAAAAAAGTTTATTCTCTCCTTCCGAAAGAAGTAGAAACTTTTGTGATTGAGAAAGTTCTGTCTTTTCTTTAGCTACCTTTTTACTTTATACACTACATAAGGTTATCATTATATCGTTCTCCCCTTGACCTGAATAAAATTTTCCTTTGTCGGAGGGACTTGATTCGAAGGGACATTCACGCCTATTTTCGGTCAGTTTTAGCGCAGAAATGCAACTCTAAAAATGATATTCGCTTATCATCATATATACATATGTGTGTGTATACGTATATCACAACTGTAACTGTAATACTTACTTGTAATAATATAAAGACGGATAATACATCTCTACGTCTGAACATGGTATGCTAATATTTTTGCCTTCTGGTGGACACATGGGTAGATAATCGTATGTATTATTATCTTGATCATCGTAACATTTAAAGTCATCACGACTGGTATCTTGCCAATAGCATTCTCCCCAAGTCAAAGTATTTGATAATGATCTATAAAAATATGACAAACAAAGTACTCCCGTTGGTAATTGTGCTATAATTCTGAAGTAACTTGCAATAAGCATAGATATTCCGATACCTGGAAAACGAAATATAATAAATCTTAAAGGAGTTACATCAGTTCTCAATGAAAATATTAAGTCATCTTTCCAAAGTCAATTTTTCCCTTATGATTACAGTGTAGATGATGAAAACCAATCCACGTACAATAAGCTATACGTACCACTTATAAGAAAATAATACTTTTATTTACATTTGTAGAGCGCGTCATTTATTATATATCCTATCTTTCAACCTTCAATAGTCCTGAGGCTAGACTAATTGTTTCTAGGAATTAAAATTGACTTGCTTTTCCGAATCCGTAATACCAAGATGGAAGACTTTCTTAAAGACTGGAAATAATGTTTTGAAGTTTACATATTAGTGCTCTGAAGTTATCATTTTTAAATCATCTCTTAACTTCTATAGATTCAGAACGAAACGAGAAAATTTAACGACTCTTGGCTCTACCTTTATATTCTACAAATTCAAGACGAAACCGCGCTGTAACAAAAAAATTAAGAGCCCTAAGAACAAACTAAAAATAATACAAAATTTAAATTTTTCTTGTGCTTGTTTTTCATAAATGAAAGGAGATAATGAAATTTAACTTGCCACAATCATAGATAATGTTATCCTAGAACATAAAATATGAACCTGGAGAAGTTTCAGTGTTGCCATCCACAGAAATTACAGTATTGCCAGAATAACATTTTCCTCAAAATCTAAGTTAAGGCAACGACTAGAGGAACGAACTCAACTGCATTTGATTACGTATCATGTTGTCTTAGAATCCTGTGAACTACTTTTTAAATAATAGTTGTATTTAGTTTGTAATAAACAAAAGAGTATTTTTTATTAAAATTAAATAGGGCCTAATAATGTTATTTAAAAAGTAGTTCACAGGATACCAGAACAACCTGATACGTAATCAAATGCAGTTGAATTCGTTCCTCTACTCATTGCCTTAGCTTAGATTTTGGGGGAATTGTTATTGTTTTAACAATGTAATTTCTATGGATGGCAACACTAAAAATTCTTCAGGTTTATATTTTCTGTTGTAGAATAACATTATTTATGATTGTGATAAGCTGCATTTCATTACCTCCTTTCACTTATGAAAAACAATCAAAAGGGAAATGGTAAATTTTGTATTATTTTTACTATGTCAGATTCTTAAGGTACAAGGATTAAGTTGAAGATGATTAGACAAAGAATAGGAAAATAGCACTATTAATAATATTGCAAATTTGAAAATTAGGAATAAAGGAAAAGAAGAGACAAAGAAATTATTATAGTTTGTAATGAAATACATGAAACGAGAGATTGGTCAATATTTGTTACAGACAGCAGTGATTTCATTAGGTAAAAAGTCAAGTGAAAAATCTATGAGAATTATGGAACTATTAGTCTCACATCACATGCAACAAGAAGTTTGTTTCTAATATTAAACAGTTGATTATGAAGAACAAATGAACAAGTTGAAGTGCATGTATTAGAAGGAGAAAAGGCACTAGAGATGTTATGGCTTCCTCCGAGTAACCGATTCAAGTTTCGGGGGAGACAGAAAAGGAGATCATTGTTGATTTTTGTTCGAACAGATAAATTGGGAAATTTTGGATGAGGGTGATCAAGAAGTTTGGTTGCGATAAAATGGAAAGATCAAACCTTCAACAAGTTAATAAAGATTTTTATAGGAATGAACAAAGAAGAGTTTGAATACACACAAAATAAATAAATAAATAAATAAATAAATACAGACTGAAATTATTTAGAAGTGTTCGGCAAGGATATTGTATTTCCCGAAAGGACCCCGCACTTTTCTTATGGAAAGTGGCTTTCGGCTAATGTTGTTGAAACTTCGCTGGTTGATAGTTCTTAACATGTGGATCAAAAGTCTCAATGGGCACAAAGACCGAAATCCACTCCTTCCCCCCCAAAAACCGCCTCCAAGTAGCTGGGGGGCATTGAACTGATTTCAGCATGTAAAACAATTTGTTGTTTTAATCAACTCAACAAGGACCCCAAACAACCACATGTTAGACTATCAAACTACCCCACTTGACACCGCCCTTTGCCCCCCACATTCCCCCCCCCCCCCCCGCGAATTACCTTACGGATGTTCCATATTACTGTAGTTTATAGTTGCGCGTATGTGTTGAAATACCTACAGTTTTGGTCTCACCGACGATATAATGGGTTTCACGTATCGCTGATTACGAATCTGAGGTGAGAGTTCTAGAATTCAAGATGGATGATCAATATGGCGGATTAAAAACACGAAACTCCTGAATGTAGCCACAAATAGCTGTTTACTAGGGTATTTTGGGTCGTTGGTTACGAATCTGAGGTCAAAATTCTTGAATTCAAGATTGCAGATCCAATATGGTGGATAAAAACGTCGAAGCCACAAATCGTAGTAGACTAGAGTGTTTTTAAATCGCTGTTTAAGTACGCAACATTCCTAGATACTTCAGCCACCATGTAGAATTATTCTGCACCCTTGCCCTTTACCAAAACCCACCACAGATATCTTAATGCTGAACGGTGTTAAAATAATTCATCAATTATCTGTTCATTATTTTCATCATTTCGGTTTGCAGCATCTAATGTGGTACTTAGCAATGAGTCATCGGGATATCTAATATTCTGTAAATGTCGTGCATGGCCTAAATACCACAAGATACTTGCAACGTGCGCACATGTACCTAATGTACAAGCACCGCTTTGACATGTACAGTAGTAACCTTGAATAAAATTTTGATCATAATCCTGGTCATCTTCATCATTGGTTACATATGCTATGAAAACTTGATGCTTAGTTGCATTGCGGAACCTTGAGTAGAGACGTATGCGCAGGAATCCCGGTTCAGTTACGTTTTCGTCAAGCTGGAATTGCTCATCCTTATCTCGTATTAGTTTATCTTGGACGTAAGAGGATGAGAGATCTACTTGATATGTGCCTACAGTCAAATCTCGTAAGTAGTTTAAGTTAAGTACAGAGAAATCAATTAGGCCTTGATCATTCAGCGGTACCCATTGACCGTTCCTTCTAATAAGATTATCTACCTCCGCTCTTGCTTTAACAACGTTCGGCATGATTGACCTATTTCTCATTTCTCTAGCTAATTCAATGGTTGCATCTTGCATGAAAATAACGGGATGGTATCTGTTCAAAATAGCTCCAGCTATGCGATAGAAACTATTCAGTTTCTTTGCATGTTGCAGATTCAACGTCTGTGCTTGAAACTTAAAAACAGATCTTAGATGCCCGTTTCTTGCCTCGAGTATCCATCGACTTTTAGTAACTAGTCGAGAAGTATTCGCTTCTTCTGTTGATAGTTGTCTTTCACGTGGTAGTAAGAGTGCGGGCATTCTATGATCAATTCCTAAATATTCCAGTAAAGGAATTGCATCGCGGTATCCTCTGTCTACTAACACAATGACCAGGATTATGATCAAAATTTTATTCAAGGTTACTACTGTACATGTCAAAGCGGTGCTCGTACATTAGGTACATGTGCGCACGTTGCAAGTGTCTTGTGGTATTTAGGCCATGCACGACATTTACAGAATATTAGATATCCCGATGACTCATTGCTAAGTACCACATTAGATGCTGCAAACCGAAATGATGAAAATAATGAACAGATAATTGATGAATTATTTTAACACCGTTCAGCATTAAGATATCTGTGGTGGGTTTTGGTAAAGGGCAAGGGTGCAGAATAATTCTACATGGTGGCTGAAGTATCAAGGAATTTTGCGTACTTAAACAGCGATCTAAAAACACTCTAGTCTACTACGATTTGTGGCTTCGACGTTTTTATCCACCATATTGGATCTGCAATCTTGATTTCAAGAATTTTGATCTCAGATTCGTAACCAACGACCCAAAATACCCTAGTAAACAGCTATTTGTAGCTACATTCACGAGTTTCGTGTTTTTGATCCGCCATATTGATCATCCATCTTGAATTCTGGAACTCACCTCAGATTCGTAATCAGCGATACGTGAAACCCATTATATCGTCGGTGAGACCAAAACTGTAGGTATTTCAACACATACGCGCAACTATAAACTACAGTAATATGGAACATCCGTAAGGTAATTCGCGGGGGGGGGAATGTGGGGGGGCAAAGGGCGGTGTCAAGTGGGGTAGTTTGATAGTCTAACATGTGGTTGTTTGGGGTCCTTGTTGAGTTGATTAAAACAACAAATTGTTTTACATGCTGAAATCAGTTCAATGCCCCCCCAGCTACTTGGAGGCGGTTTTTGGGGGGGAAGGAATGAATTTCGGTCTTTGTGCCCATTGAGACTTTTGATCCACATGTTAAGAACTATCAACCAGCGAAGTTTCAACAACATTAGCCGAAAGCCACTTTCCATAAGAAAAGTGCGGGGTCCTTTATTCAATTAGTACCGTATTTAAAAGAAACAATAAAAAAAGAATTTTGACAGAAGAAAACAGTATTTCATAGGATTAGAAAGAATGAGGAAGGAATGAATGCAAGTGCATTTATTAAAAATGGCTCCTCTTACAGAATAGGAATCAAAAATTAAAATGTATCATCAGTAGACACGATTTTTTTTGTTTTGTTTTGTTTTTTTGGTAACACGCGAAAACGCGAAATGTATCAGTTTTGTATGAAAATGTAGTGTATCTAAAATATATATTTTTTCATTATTTGTTAGGCCATATAACGCTCGCGATTAAACGCGAAATTCTGACGAATTGGCGAAATTTGCAAGAAGTCTCGATATTCCACGAAATTTACGCAAAAGTGACAATTTGTCGACGCTTTTACGATTTATTCATTACCATTATTTGGTAGTCATTAGCAATGTGATGAAAATTCCCATTTTTGAGAAAATAGACCAGGATGGATTTTTGAAATTTTACATGCAGTTACAAAATGAGCTTGAAACGGTATCTACTGGTGAAGTGGATAGAGTAGATGGAATGTTAAGGGGTATGTTAGATGAGCACTCAGAAATCGCTTGAAATTGTCTCCAACTAATGAATATATATCAGTTTCGAATTTTGATGTAGAGAGGCTCGCTATTCTTACAATGACATACTTACCGACAAAAGAAGAAAGTTAACACCAGAAAACATTGAAACAATGCTTACGTGTTATAAGTATAAGTAAACTATGAACACTGAAGTTATTTTTTCTATTAATGTTCTCTCTGTGTATGTTTTTTTTTTTTCTTTAAATGATACTTTTGTTCAATGAGGATAATTAGTGTAATTTTTTAAAAATTCAAATATTGTTTAATATAGTAAGGATGAGCTCATGTCATGATGATTGATGAGTGGAAATTAAGGTGAAATAAAAAGTAACCAATTGTAATTGCCAGCAAAAATAATGTTCTTACATTGAATTTCTATTCATCGATTTTATCCCGCTTTACGCATATTTTACGAAGAAGTGGAATGGATATTTGACCAACTCCCGCGATGCCATATGAAAATTATATTAGGGGATTTCAATGCGAAGGTACGACAAGAGAATAATTTCAAACCGATTATAGGGAACGAAAGTCTACATAAGGAACGTAATGACAACGGTGTTAGACCCGTGAACTTTGCAACATCCAAAAACCTAATCGTGAAGAGTACAAAATTCCCACATCGCGACGTTTATAAATACACCTGGACATCACCAGATGGAAAAACACATAATCAAACTGATCACGTTTTAGTAGATAGAAGAAGGCAATCTAGCATAATTGATGTCCGGTCGTTTAGAGGGGCTGATTGTGACACTCATCACTACCTGGTAGTAGCGATAATACGAGAGAGATTATCGTTCAATAAAGGTAATATTCAATGTCCGAAAACGGAGAGATTTAATTTAAAGAAATTAGAAGAGAGCCAGGTAAGAAAGGAATACTAGATTGAAGTTTCAAATAGATTCTCGGTTTTAGAAGATTCGGAGTGCATTAGTGCTGAGAATACTTGGATTGAAATTAGAGATAGCATTAGAAGTTCAGCAAAAGAAAATTGGGACACGCGGAAATACGTAGGAACAAACCATGTTTCGACCAGGAATGCATTAAACTAGCAGAGAAGAGAAAACAGGCAAAATTACACTGGCTACAAAATTCGAATGAAATAACTACACAAAATTTCGCAGATATCAGGCGGGAAACTTCCAAAACTTTTAGAACAAAGAAACGCGATTTTTTGAAAGCTAAAATTAAGGAACTTGAAGATAATAGTAAAAATAAAAACATTCGGGACATGTATAAGGGGATCAGTGAATTTAAGAAAGGCTATCAACCTTGTACTTATATATTAAAGAAAGCTGACGGAACAGTTCTCACTGATACGGATAGTATCTTAAATAGATGGAAAGATTTCTTTGACAATTTGCTGAACACGCAGCCAAAAACAAATGTGCGTGGAGAAAAGGAGATACACACCGCAGAACCGTATATTCCAGAACCCAACCGAATAGAAATAGAAACCGCTATAAAGAAATTAAAGAAACACAAATCTCCGGGTGTAGATGAAATTCCGGCTGAGTTAATTTTAGCTGGAGGCGAAAAATTGTGGAACAAGGTACACAAACACATTCTCCTTATATGGAACAAGGAAGAACTTCTACAAGAGTGGAAGAATCAACCATTGTTCCAATTTACACGAAAAGCGACAAAACTGACTGTAATAATTATCGAGGCATTTCTCTTCTGTCAACATCCTATAAAATCCTTTCAAATATTCTATTAGCAAGATTGACTCCATACACAGATGAAATTATTGGAGATTATCAGTGCGGATTTAGACGAAATCGATCAACTATTGATCAAATATTTATCATTCTCCAAATGCTCAAAAAAAAAAAAAAAAGTGGCAAGTGGGAATACAATACCCCGGTACATCAATTATTTATTGATTTTAGAAAGGCGTACGACTCGGTTAAGAGAGAAACATTATACAACGTTCTTACAGAACTTGGAATACCGAGAAAGCTAATTAGATTAATTAAGATATGTTTAAATGAATCCCAAAGTAAAGTCCGGGTAGGAAAATTTTTGTCCATAAGCTTTCAAGTCGAAAATGGCCTGAAACAAGGAGATGTGTTGTCTCCATTATTATTTAACTTTGTGCTGGAATACGCCATAAGGAAAATCAAAGATAGCAACCAGGGCCTAGAGTTGAACAATATTCACCAGGTTATGGCATATGCTGATGATGTAAATTTAATAGAGGATGTTAGGAGAACAATAGAAAGAAATGCAGAGATCTTATTAAACGCTTGCAGGGTCATGGGTTTAGAAGTAAATGCAAAGAAAACTAAATACATGGAAGTGCGTCGGGACCACGGCAAATTGTGGATGCGTTAAAATATTAAATAATACTTTTGATAAAGTGGATACTTTCAAATATTTAGGATCAATATTAACAGACGAAAATCATATTCACGAAGAAATTAAATGTCGACTAAAAGCAGGGAATTCGTGTTACTATTCGGTTCAAAATCTCTTGTTGTCGCGAATTCTGTCGAGAAATTTGAAACTTAAAGTATACAAAACGATAATCATGCCTGTTGTTCTGTATGGTTGCGAAACATGGTCGCTTACTCTGAGGGAAGAACATAGACTGAAGGTATTTGAGAATCAGATCCTGAGAAGAATATTCGGACCCAAGAGGAACGGGAATGGGGAATGGCGGAAACTTCATAACGAGGAACTACATAATTTATATGGTTTACCCAACATTGTTAGGGTCGTCAAGTCTAGGAGGCTTAGGTGGACGGGTCATGTAGCTAGAATGGAAGAAAGTAGAAACGCTTTCAAAGTCTTGACTGGAAGACCCATCGGAAAACGACCATTAGGAAGACTTAGGCGCAGGTGGGAGGACAATATTAAGATGGATCTCGCAGAAATAGGAATACAAAGTAGAAACTGGATCCAATTAGCTAAAGATAGAAGTCAGGGGAGAGCTTTTGTGAACGTGGCATTGAACCTCCGGATTCCATAGGCCATAGAGTTAGTTAGTTAGTTACGCATATTTTTATAACAAAATTACGAATTCTTATTTACCACAAAATCGTGTCTCTAATCATCAGAAAACTCAAGGTAGAACTGTGAACATGAAGTGAATACCATAATAATAAATTAATGATAATAGGAAAAAAGTGTGAAAACTATAAAAGAGAGGACGTGAAAATTATAAAAGGTGTTTAGATTTCGGTATCTAGGAAGTATAAACAAAACCATGAAAAGTGACTGAGAAAAAAGTACAAGAAACGGAATCGGAAAATGTCTTTAGGAAGAAGAAAAATTGTATTAAAGGCTACTGAATAAATCGTTACAAAAAAAAAAAAAAAAAAAGTGATGAAATAGTTGTTTGGATGAAGTATTGTAGTATATAGAGTAAAAAGTGTGGATATAACGAAAATCTATCAAAAAGCGGTAAAAAGTTTTCGAAATATAGGAAAAGGTGGAAAAGAAAACGAAAAAGTTGATTAAGGAAAAGAAAATCGAACGGAAAGCCAATGAGTAGTATTTGGGTTATGAGAGAAAAAGAATAATATTGGACATACCTAAAAAGGGAAAAATAAACTACAGCCTGGCAAATTAGAAATATTCCTTTGCAATCGGACCATACAGGGGAGGGTACCTTCTCCCGCTCTCAGAGTGGTAAGGGAAATAAGAAGTATAGCAGGCCCGTAGCCAGCCCAAAAACGTAGGGGGGGCCCGGCTGAAGTTAGGGGGGCCCGATCCAATCATATGATAGTTCATCACCATATTATAGTTCTTTTGCAAGCCTACTGTAAAACTTTTAGGGGGCCAGCAAAAATTTATGGGGGGCCCGGCCCCCTAGACCCCCTGGATACGGGCCTGAAGTATAGTATTATTTCCACTATTGTCAACTGCGAAAATATAGTATTAATAGTTTACACAAGTTTTATGTATAAAAAGAAATGTTGTACTTTCATCGTTCCCGATCATGCTCTTAGCGTATGTGGGAAATGAAATTGGATAATAACGAATTAATTAGGGAGAGCGATTGGATTGAAGGGATATTTTCCCTTTCAACAATAGCTTTCAAACATATTGAAATTATATTTTATTGTAGTACTAGCAGCGTTCACCCCGCTTCGCTGCGGTCACCCCGGAACGCAATAAACTTTGTTACTTAGATAATTTTTACTTTTTCGCTTTCAAGTGATATGATAAAAACCATAGAAGATTGCAGTAAATGTTAACATTATATCGCCTGTCATTTATGTTAACCCGCCCCGCTTCGCTGCGGTCACCCCGGAAGTTTTCGCTTTCAAGTGATATGATAAAAACCATAGTAGATTGCAGTAAATGTTAACATTATATCGCCTGTCATTTATGTTAACCCGCCGAGTGACACGGTCATGCGGGTTGCATATAAATACGTTTATTTTTACCTATGATGAACTAACAAAGGATTTGTACGTTATGGACACTTGAATGCTCAATTATCTCAAGACACTGGTAATTAAAAATTAAAGTGATATGATAAAAACCATCTAGGGTCCAAATCCTAATAACCCCCCAAAAATAAAAGAAATTGGTTCAGCCGTATTACCGTGATGAGGTAACAAAGGATTTGTGCGTTCTCTTTTATATATATAGACTAGCAGCGTTCACCCCGCTTCGCTGCGGTCACCCCGGAACGCAATAAACTTTGTTACTTAGATAATTTTTACTTTTTCGCTTTCAAGTGATATGATAAAAACCATAGAAGATTGCAGTAAATGTTAACATTATATCGCCTTTCATTTATGTTAACCCGCCCCGCTTCGCTGCGGTCACCCCGGAAGTTTTCGCTTTCAAGTGATATGATAAAAACCATAGTAGATTGCAGTAAATGTTAACATTATATCGCCTGTCATTTATGTTAACCCGCCGAGTGACACGGTCATGCGGGTTGCATATAAATACGTTTATTTTTACCTATGATGAACTAACAAAGGATTTGTATGTTATGGACACTTGAATGGTCAATTATCTCAAGACACTGGTAATTAAAAATTAAAGTGATATGATAAAAACCATCTAGGGTCCAAATCCTAATAACCCCCCAAAAATAAAAGAAATTGGTTCAGCCGTATTAGCGTGATGAGGTAACAAAGGATTTGTGCGTTCTCTTTTATATATATAGATTAGGTCCATAAAGGTATAGTGCGCAGAAGAGATCCATATTTCGTGGAATGATCAACAATTGATGTATTATTACTGGAAAATTTGAATTACATTTTCAAAGGCAAGGCAATGTATTAGGCCTTCAATATGGCTAGTATACATAAGGACTGGATTCTAGCATTCTGCCTCAATGCTAACCCGTACAAATTGATTATAATAAACTTCTGAACATTTTTTATACTATAAATTCTACTTTTATTTAAAGAAATTAATTTTAAATTGAATTCTTCGGCTAACTGGATATTCCTAAATGTAGGCTTATTTGAATAATTTCTGCACATAGAATAAATATACAGGCCTACACAGGCCCGTATTTAGGTAAGTGCTATTCTGTGCTCTAGCACAGGGCGGCAGAGTTTAGGGGGCGGCAATTTTTTTTAAATTCCTTTTTTAATATTAACAATAAAATAATATTTAAAACTAGTAACAGAGTCCCGTGCAAGCACGAGAAAATATCTTAATGTGTTTAATTCGTTCTAATTACAGTAGTTATAATTAGCTAATTTGCTTATTTAAAAAAAATCTTCTTTCACCCCCACCCCAAGGGGTGAGGTTGTCATGAAAACTGATACCGTTAAACTCATCAACCTTGAAAACTATGAATTCAACACCACTAATATCTGTCGTTTTCGATTAATTTTAAAATCTCGCCCCTTTCTTGGGGGGTTTAGTATAACCTTGAAGTTGAATTGGATTAAAACTGTCATTGTTCATCTCAGCGACCGCAAAAACTATAAATTCGACTCTAATATTGGTCGTTTCCTATTATTTTTAAAATGTCCCATGTTATTCTCTTGCAGACTTTGCACTCCCATATCTCAGCTCAGGTGTGACTTAGGGACCTGGAACAGATCATTTGGATCATTTTTCTGAGAGTTTTAAAATATATTAAAATTTGATGTTTCTATTATGGTTCACGATTTGAAAAGCGCTACAGAGAGCTTATTGATTATTATTAATAATATAATAATATAGATTCTATTAAACCATTACTGACGGTGAATAGTGTAAACATTTTTTTCTTAATAGTTGTCACCAATAATTATTAGTGTCTCACAGTGACGTCCACCAATGAATATCAGCCAATCTCAGCTTCACAGGAGAAAACAGTTTCTTTTCAAATATTTTGGGAAGAGTTTTTTTTTGGGGGGGGGGATAATCTAACATGAGAAAACGCATACAGGAGAAAAGCATTTTTTTGTTTGCAAATACTTTATTAAGTTTTTGTTATATATATATATATATATATATATATATATATATATATATATATATATATATATATGGTATGGCGCTAAATTCGTTGTACAAAAGCAGAGAAGTGATTCCTGAGAGAAAAACAAACAAAAAAAGTTCCAATAAACATAGGGCGAAACCCCATCGTTTACGTGTTATAGACTGCCAAAAACAGGAAAAAATGAATTTTAAAGGTTCATAGCTCCAACTACCGTAGTCGGGTCAAGACTTCACTTAGGAACTAGTATGTGCCCTATCCAAAAATGCGTGTTTCAGAATCCTGAGGTGGTTCTATAACAATTTTTATAGAGGGAGTTTAACTACAGGCCTATGATATAAAGTACTCTCCAACTACCTCCATAAAAGTTGTTGCGTGAGTACCTTAGGATTCTAAAACATGTATTTTTGGATAGAGCACATACTAGTTCCTAAGTGAAATCTTGACTTGACTACAGTAGGTCCCACAGTTTAGGAGCTATAGACCTTTAAAATTCATTTTTTTTTTTTATGTTTTTGGCAGCCTATAACACGTAAACGATAGGGTTTTCGCCCTATGTTTATTGGAACTTTTTTGTTTGTTTTACCCTCAGGAATCACTCCTCTGCTTTTGTACAATGAATTTAGCGCCATACTGTATATATATATATATATATATATATATATATATATATATATATATATATATATATATATATATATATATATATATATATATATATGTAAGTTTTATAAAATGCTTTTTACTAAACTTACTATAATCTTTACTTATAAGTTCAAAATAATGTCAAAAACACTGCCTATTTTTTTTAAATTTCATATATTACTATTACAATGACAAGAGTAAATATTTAAGAAATTCAATCGTAATCCAAGTGAAATTATGAAATATAAAAATGTCATAATGGTTGATTGAGAATTACTAGAATACATTTTCTCCAGACAGACCTACACGAATAAATTACATGCCAGTATTGAGAGAATGTGTCCCCAATGAATGAGTGGTTAAGCTCGTTGCCTTCAAGTCAAAGTGTCATGGGTTCAATTCCCGGTAAGGACACAAGTGGTTCGGATTCCAAGTTAAGCTGTAGGTCCCGTCCTTAATACGTGATTATCATCCTATGGAAGGCAATGGCAGACTACCATGGGTTCACCCTGCCCAGGTATTATAGGGAGCTAGCTTGTTTACCAGCGGGGGCTGAGGTAAAGAGGAAAAGATTTCAACAATTTTTCTGCCTGACTCTTGCAATACTCCCTCACCCTCCTTCTATGTGTCAGCGTTGCCAGGGTTAAAAATTTGTCACATGAATGTCATTGTGAAGAGAGTGTGAGTTGGTTATTTGTTGTGTGCTGTTGTGGTTGCGGTTTTGTTGCTATTATTCATTTGACAATGGCTTCACTGCGTAAAAGAGGGCAAACTATGCACAGCGAAGCTAGAGAAGTAATAAGGAAGGCCATACTGCAGTGCGACGAAGAAGCGAGGGACAAAACTGAAGCATTTGTTATCACAGCCTAATTTGCGTGCGTCCACGTACACAGGGATCTTCGATAGGGATTGCATAATTGCATAAACTCTTGGAATTAAATGAGTATTAGCTAAATTTTTTGACAACGCACTGGCAACCCCGCCCAGGATCGTCGAGTGACCGTTTCTTGGCGACGGGGTGGGGAACCTGCCAATCAACTCTGAATTCCTCAGCCTCGCATTAAAGCTAGCTCCCTATATTACCTTCGGTCAAACACCTACCTTCGGGAGAAACACTACATCATAATCGTCATTGAGAGAATTAGGCCATTTAAAATTACGTTGTAACTTTTGTAACTTGTAATACCTAAACTGCTGCTCAACAAGAGATGGTATGTTTGCAAAATCACGGCTTGCTTCCTTGTTTGAGACATAAGTTTGTACGGAATGGGTGGTACATTATTTAGAGCACAGGGGCGCACAATGTATAAATACGGGTCTGGGCCTACAGTAAATCAAATATTTATATTGAGAGCTATTTACAATTTAATAAGTCGCTATTATTATGAACAATTCGCGTTTTATTCTGAATTATACATTATATATCAGATATGTAGTAATTAAAAAGTTTAAAGATTATCTTATAAATTGGTACAAAAGCAATAATATTGTACTTAGTGAGATATTACTTAATGTGGCATGGTTAAAAATGAATCACGTAGCCTCCGTGGAGAATAGACGAGATGATACTACTCCAGATGTCCAAACTGATTTAAAGGCCGAAATGAAACTCTACCCTATCAAGGGACGAAATGGAACTTTATCCTCTGCGTTATGGCTCTCTTGTAGGTGTTTCTTGTTTGGAGATTACCAAAAATTAGAAATTACCAAATCTGAAGTTAGTTGTCTTTTGTAACAATGTCACAAATTTCACTTCACCTGTTTTTAAAAACTAATTATATAAACATGAGACTTCAATAAATAGAGCGCTTCTTTATGACGAACTTAGAAATAGAGAAATGTAAATGGAAAAATATGAAATTTTCCTTTTTTAAAAGAAGAAAAAGAAACAAGAAAGGAAAGAAATCGTATTAATTTTAGACCAATTATGGTCAAAATAATTAACATATTGCTCGTTTTTCTTAATAACTAAACCAAGGAAGTCAAATTGTAACCTTAAAGTATGCACATTTCCACAGTACTATGCCAAGGAGGCAATGAACATTTTGCAATCTAATTTTCCTTTTCTTCTACCTTATTCGCTTTCATTATCTGCATTCTTAACCTGAAAAAGGATGTTCAATTAATGATTCGTTTCCTATGAAGGTCTATCTCTCATTTAATTGAAATATGGGAAAGTGTTCTGTCTACTTGACTCTTTCTGATCTTCTTCATAGGTAACATGCTACAGTAAAACCTGTCAACTTGGCCACCTCTCTAAGTTGGCCACCTGCTTATCTAGACCTAATTCATCTTGAACCTGCATTTTCCCATAAGACATTCGTTACTTACTACTCTATAAGCTGGCCACCTGTCTATCTTGGAATTGGCCACACTGGAGCAATGTTTATTCTATGATGATGATAAGTTTACCTGCGTATCTTGGCCACGCAAAATAAAGTTTTTTTTTTTATTTTTCTTAACTCTTTCGAATTCCCATATGAGAGGCAGATGTTCTGTATTTGTGACTGGGGAAAAGAAACAAGGATTCTCGCGATTTGCTCTTGGAGGTCAATGGCCAGAAGACTACCCTGATAAAGGGGTGATGAAGAAAGATGTGAATAAGAAAAAGCACGTACAGGAATTCAGGAAATGGTTGTACATATTTGTTTACCCTGTCTGTTTTGGTAAACCATTAGCTATATCAGCTCCTCTCATCAGTGGGGAGCTTTAGTAATTCCCGAAAATTCTCAAGGTTAAAACTAACCATCTCAATTGTCAACTATTGGCACCTGTCGGCTTGTCAAAAGATAGCGGAGTTTTTGAGATATGAATTCCCTCAAGATTTTTTCAAAATATCTTTTGCTCCGAGGGAAACACTTCTAGCTCATTAACAAGAGGTAGTTAACTACAATATTAGAATGTGCATATCTGCCAAAAAGAATAAAACAAATACGTCTAGAATGAACCACCATTCAGTAACAACTGAAAAGAAGTCATATAAATTGCATATGATTTTTTTCAATTTATAACAGCTTTTATTGTTTTCAATCTCAATAACTCAGTGTGCTATAATATCAATTTCAATAAACTGCGTACATACGCTTCTATTTCATGGTTGTTTGTGTTATTGTGTTTTCAATTCGAATAATTTAATGTACCAGACTAGTTTCCAGGAAGAGAAAGGTATGCACACATATTAAACATACTATAGTAATATTTTCTAGTACTGTATATTTTTATGATTACTCTACATACATTATGTATAAGTATCTGTCGTGCCACTACTTATTAAAATTTTACAATCAAGTAATACTAGAAATCCTATTCTAAAAGTACACAAATCACACTTATTTTCTGTAAGTTGGCCACCTGTCTAAGGTGGCCACTTTTCGATGGAGCCGATGGAGGCCAACATAGACAGGTTTCACTGTATTTACTAAAGTTGCTATACACCAGCGGTGGCCACCAACTTTTTCAGGCTTGATGGTTACTTATAATTTCAGAAATCACTGGCTGTCTACTTACCTGTTCAGTAGCCCGCTAGGACGAGTAATAAAACAGTAACAATAATCGATATGAACAGACGACAGGTTACCGCGGGGCTACCTCTCACGACTTTCCGGTCTACACGTTGAACACCCCTGATATATATAAACCTGCATTTTAAAATAGGACATAAGCACTAATCTATCTCGAGATATATCTATCACTCGAATTACGCAATTATCGTCCCTATAACTTTAAGAATAAGATAAATTGTACCAAATGACCACAAAATCACTTATCACTTTTCTCGCACCTTTTCTTTCTTTCTTGCCTAAATCATTCTAGGGAAAATGTGGAAAGTGAGATCGCGTACAACCAGGAACACTTGTAAATGAAAAGCAACCCATCTTCTGAATATAAATGTTGAAACAAGTGTTAATTATGTTTGTATAATTATTTTTGCAGCATTCTTTATTTATGAAGTGGCAGAGAGAGGAAGAAATATCTAGACTAGAGATGGCCAAACATTTCCGGATCGGAAATTTCATTTTCCGGATTTCGGAAAAAATCCGGCATTTGGAAATATTCTGGAATTTAGAACAGTCCGAAATCCGGAATTTTCTAAATTCCGGATTTTTTCCGAAATTCGGAAAGTGAAATTTCCGATCCGGAAAATTTTGGCCATTCGTAGTCTAGATATTTGTTGCTCTTCCACCACTTCATAAATAAAGAATTTGAAATTTTAGTACTATATAAACCGCACTTTGATCTTTTAGGGACGGAATTTTCGAACACACGTATTCTTGTATTTTTTTAATTAAAAATTTAAATATGAATTTTACACTCCAATCTAAGCGAATCCTCATATTGGCTCTATCAGAATGAACAATCGGAAAATTTAAGAAGAAATTGCACTTTCATCATTTTCATAGAGAAATTTTCGAAAACACTGACAAAAATTTTCCTTACTTTTAATTAAGACTTGTATATATTAAATTTAGCATCTCAAACTTAAACGGATAGTCTCATTGTGCAGTTGCTCAATAAAGAATGAGAGATTTTAATACAACAATTGTCGCTGTCTTTCCTTTAGAGACGATAGTTTCGAAGATGTTGAAATATGGATTCTTATTTTTTCTAAACATAAAGAGTAAGTAATTTTAATGTTTAAAAATCCCTTTTCTTTTTTTTCTTTTTCTTTTAAAGAAGTTGTTTCTCTGACGAGATTTACCTATCTAACTTCTAGGATATGTGAGATGTTCTAGGGTAAAAGAGAAGACTTTTTTATCTTCATTACATAATGATTTCTTATTCCTTGCTCTCGTGACAAAAGGAGTTTTCTGGCCAAATTTCATATTTCTAGCTATAGGACTATGGTCTGGGAGTTAATGAGTGAGACAATTTTATTCTATCATTCTATTTACAGATTTGTATAGTTCCTGAAGCTTCTTTAAACTTCCAAGCTTTCGACTCTCCCCTGGTGTCTTGGTCACGGAGGTTAAAAACAGAAAGAAAAAGAACAGAAACATGAAGGAATAAAACTGGAACGGAATTACCAAGCAAAAAGGTGTGTTGTACGAAAACACGTTGTCAAGTACGTCAGTGATCAACAGATAAAGATGATGCAAACTAAAATATGGCGGACTCAATTTGTGCGTCTTCCTTGTTCCTTGTTGGAAGGTTGCCAATTCATGTTATTATTTTTATTGTCATGCCAATACTGTGAAAATTTTGTAATTACTACTTCCCATTTGTCATTGACTCATCCCTTGTCTAAATTTATTATTTTTTTTTTAATGAATAAATAGCTAAATTCTCAAAAAACAGTCTCTCTACTTCATTTCTAGCTCCAAATAACATTTTTGAATCTACTACACTGTGTTGCGTTTCTTTTAAATGTTTCGATAAACCTGAAACCGGATTTTCTGCTTTTGTCTTTTATATAAACAATATTAGTCTTTTATATAATAGTTTACATTACGTAGTTTCTTTCTAAGTTTATTAAATAGATTATTATAGTATAATGGGAAAATGTTGTGTAATTGCAAGTCTCCTTTTGTTCATATGATTCATTTTCTAGCTTATATCGTACTTCTACATTTTTTCGATATTTTACTGATTATGCAGAAGGAAGTTAACACATTCTAGTATATAGTATATACTTTGAAGCCAGCTTAAATATTTTCCACTTTCTAAAAAAAAATCAATACTTTAAAAATAGAATTTGGGTACTTTAAAAACAGATTCTATTTTTTATTATGTTAAAGTTTTATAATATTAGTTCCTCTTACCAACTTAAAATTCAATCTCTCTATTATCAGCCGTATTTATTAAGTAATATAATAGATAAACTAAAATAAAATTACAGCTAAGAAATGAAAATCAGGATTAAAATGGGATAGAAGCAGGGACATCGTTTAGGAGAGCAGGAAGGGATAATTTCCCCCCGACCCCAAAGAGCTTGAGGAATACATTTACTTTGCTCGATTGTCTACTAATATACTAGTAAAAACGAGAAAGTCTTATGTCTGTGATGCTCTTGTCCCCCCCCCTTCCCTCAAGCGAAGTCTGAAATGACGCCCCTGAATACGAGAAAGGTTTAAATTAGAAAATTTACAAAAATATAGTAAGCTATACTGCGAGGAAAGTATGTGAAAGCATGAATGCCACTCATTGCTGCTGAAAATAAACAATCCAATAATCGTTTTCGAATTACGCTATCTTTATGATTTCTCACCCTCTGTACGCTCCAAAACGATACGTATGAAACGTAATTTTTGCAAAATATGTTAGAAATAATTATGTTTTTATACGTAGAAATCTTATACTAATTGAGTTTAAAGATTATTACACCCAATTATCAGTTAAGCAAATTGATATCGAGGAAGAACTATATATTTTACTAACCCTAGACATTTTTGTTACATACCATAGGAAGCTGGTGCCATTCTCCACATGCAAAGAGGTCCTGTGTTTGAAAATTCTCCAATTCCTATTTCAGCTGCCATTAAAGGCATACTACAGAGAGCGCTCATCAAAATAAAAATCAATATGAATGAACCTGGGAATAAAGGCACAAATCTTCAAATCTTTTTCTCTTACATGTTTGAAACTACATTCTAGTTGTTGCAGTGTAATACTAGAGCTATTTTGTGTCATCACTGACCGGAATATATGCCTGAAAGCATCAATCTCCGAGAGCTAACTTTATATTATGGGGAACAGTTACTACAAAAAATTAATGTTCAAATGTGAAGCTAGGAAACGAATCTAGAAAATAAATTGAATTAACACACGTATATTTTTAATTGTACTATAATGTCCTATTAAGTTACTCTTTAATATAGAATGATATTCTTAACAAGGTGTGTATATTTAACGAAGCATTGTGTATGGTGCGTTTGGTCCATAGTTCTATTTCAGCTCTCACCAAGTGTATTTTGTGGAAGCCAAACACCGTCTGCATGTATTTCCTCGGGATTCTTCCATTTCTTCCCAGTTCCTTCATCCCACCATCATTATCCACTTCACTATCATCGACTCCCTCAGCTTCGATGCATAATTGAGAGACGTTAAAGTCAAGATAGAATAATATTGCATTATACTTCGATGATTTTCAACTTTGCAGTTATTTCTTCTGTAAGTACCACTGCATATTGTTCCGAGTTGAATATGCTATTGCGATCAATATTATTGACTTTAATACTGTTAGAAAGTTAGTTAGAGCATAGTTATTACAACAATTTTCGAAGCTCAAATTTTGTAAATATTTGATAATATTATTCATAAGTTTCACATAATTAGTTAAATTATGTGAAAGAAATTAACATATTTTCGCTTTCATTTGATCCAATTTTTAAGGAAAATTTCGACCCAGTTTGTAAGTGATTTTTGTTAAAGTTTTTTAAAGTATATAGTCTATTTCCAAAGATTTTGTATTTTGGAAAGTCAAATGTTAGCGTTTGCTCAATATTTCAACATTTAAAGGATATTACAATCTTCAGAACTTCATTATGCAGTACAACTTACCCATCGAGTCTTAAAAACTATTATTACTTGACAAATGTATGATTTTATACCTATCCACAGCAGATCACGTTTAATATCTGCTATCTGTAAGCAAGGTTGTTTAATATAATTACTAGTAGATGCTCTAGGGTATATATTTATTATTAATAATAATAATAATCTGTAAGTTTTACGCTCCACGTTATGCCGTCTAGGCTGAAGGAGATGGTGATGATGAGAAATGAATGAAAATGGTGGAATGAAGAAAGTGAGAGGATACGGGAGAACCCCGAGAAAACCCACGCACAAGGTGGTTCTCCACCACCAAACGCACTTGGCGCGAGTAATAATAATAATAATAATAATAATAATAATAATAATAATAATAATAATAATAATAATAATAATAATAATAATAATAATAATAATAATAAAAGAATTAACCTTGTACCGCTGTTACTGCATTTCATTTAAGAAGTCATATCTTCAACATTTCAGCTCACGTTGGGGCTTTGGTCACGATCAATCAGTTCGTAAATCAGAAGGCACTAATTAAATAATTTTTGTTGTTTTTGTCCCATAACAAAAGAAAATCCTCGAGTATTCTCAAAAAGCATTTACATGTGTTTGGGCATGTAATTTTCTCACGTAAAATTCATTTATTTATTTATGGTGGAAATAAGTGAGAAAATGAGATTGAGGATATTACACCAATATTACAACGGGCATAAGGCAGAAATGGACAATAACTGGTTTTCGTTACTGCTTTCCACTGGAGTTTCGGATAGAATAAGAACATTTGGCAACCCTTTGGGAACAAAATTTTCAGTGAAATCAGGAATAAGATAAATTGTCGTTGCCTGAAATTTACTCCACGTCTTTGTTATGCACTGAAGTCTGTATAGGAATAGCGAAAAGAATTACCTCGACGAGGATGAAAGAGCACAGAAGAAACGCGTAAGGAGAGTAACCACCACCGTCATGCCTATCAAGGCATTTACATAAATCAGGACATAACATCGGTTGAGTTAGTGCACTGCATTCGAGCTCCAATAATACAGAAAGAAATATATTTGAATCTTTCTTTATTAGGATCAAAAATTTATAACTCAATTTAGACAGTGAAAATTTAGATCAAAGATGGAACTGCATAAAGACTAAATAAGACAAAAGGTCTTTCTATCACCATGTTCTGACAACAATGATCTGTACAGATATTGAACATCTGCAGTTCGCTTAGTGACAGTTTCTGTATCAGATATACATGAAATATTACTTCAATTAAACATAATGACATAAAAAATAGACAAAATTAAATGAACCTTATATGACAAAGTTACATGCAGTGTGAAGGGTTTAGTGGGAATCAAATTTGTTATGTAACAAGAACAAATCATTCTATTGAAATTATCTCAATTTCTTAAGAGTAAATGAACATAATTTTAGCCTTTAAGTGTTAAAAAAAATATGCATTAGTGCTTTTCAAACTACTTGAGTTTTTTTTCTTTCTCGTGTTACAGGATAAAAAAACAAAAAAAAAAATAATTAGTGATTCTGGTTTATGGACGGATTGATTGCGACCAGATCAGCCTGCGCGGGCTGAAATATTGAAGATAGAATTTTATTACTATTCGTATTTGGCTTCGGAAATATGTAACATTCTGGCAATATCCCTGGAAGTCTTTCAAAAATAATACTCTCATCCACACACAGCACGTGTATCTCTGAAGTGCGTGTAGTATATCAGATATTTCCTTGGCTTGCAGATCGTACGATCTGTTTCTGAGAGTACATGCGGTGATCAGTTTACATGTACAACGGCAACTCATATGCAACACTGATTTTTAGGATTGCGAAGACCAGTTACAACAATTGTAAGCAAATTTATTTCAGAGGAGATACAAAAACTGTTTCACTTGCAACAAATATGCTCATGTATTTAGGCCAAGGGCGCCGATTTCTCTGTAATTTTTTTTTTGGGGGGGGGCATTCAGATGCAGACGGTATATATATGAGAATTTTAAGACAAATTGCACTCAAATTATGCCAAATATTGTATATTCATAAATACAATAGGAGGGCTCACATGAGCTTTGGGGGGGGGGCAGGATCGGCGCCCTTGAATTAGGCCTGACGGTGTGCTACACTTCACTGATATGGGGTGAACAGTCTAGTACTTTTGGGTGCTTTGTTTCTAATTAATAAATGAATAACGGCAACTTTTTAACATAGCAGCAATTCGAATAAGAAATTTTTGTTAGTATACACTGGTAAACTTCAAAGAATATTTGTAAATTACAGATTATTTAATAAAATATATGAAATACCCTACCACAAATTACTGATAAAGTTATAATATTCTACACTTTAAAATATAAATATATTGTTTATATCGATTTTGTTGACTTTTTATTTTGTCGTCTATTGATTTTGATATTTATATTGACTTTTTAAAGTATTAAAATTTATATGTAAGAGTTACATTGAGGTAACTCAGGTTCATTGAGATTGACAAATGAGCGTCAAGTGAGTGAGAAGTGCTACAGCTCTGATAGCATGAAATCTCACGAAGTTGAGTGAGCGAATATCTAATTAGATTTATGGTTAACCTCTTTCCTTTGAATGTTCCAAAAGGCTCGATATTATTTTCCAAAACTTTGTTGCATTTCCTTTATTTAACACTTATAACTATTTTTGTATTGTCTGTAGAAACTCTTTCACATGAGCACATGTAGCC
Source organism: Thermobia domestica (assembly GCF_964235325.1). Classification (NCBI taxonomy): domain Eukaryota; kingdom Metazoa; phylum Arthropoda; class Insecta; order Zygentoma; family Lepismatidae; genus Thermobia; species Thermobia domestica. The sequence continues at coordinate 68,486,585 of NC_137471.1, read as the reverse complement.
ATAGAATTAATAAGGTGAAACGTCTTACCTACAATGAATAATATTCTAGAAAGACAAACTTCAGAAGCGTGAACAATTAGAATGGATAAACATCAGTTAAAGTTGCATCTGTGTTAGCTACATTTTTTTTTAAAAAAAAAGTAATAATCTAATTGGTTACTGTGAGACTTTTCTGAAAAGATCAGATCTCACTGTTAGTTGACAGAATCTCTTATATGCTGGCCTGTTACCTTAATTGAAAATATCAAGGAAGTTTAAGCCTAAATAATTTTGAACCGTCCATGGATGATCTATGTAGTCGTATGCACTCAATTATTAAAGTAATCTGTTGTAAATTCAAGTAAATTATTGAAATAAATTGTTCAAATTTCACTTTGAAGCTTTCGATAACGGACACTGAAAATTCGAAATATAAAGTTTTCATCGTAGAATAGGAAAGAAATTATGAGTAGTAATTTCTCATTATTAGTTAACGCTAATTTCCGTTTCATTGCTTCCATTTTCAACGAATACGTAGAGAGTTTATCTAACCAATACAGACAAAAGAAGTAAGAAATTAGTGTATGCTTGAAGTTACAAAAAAAAAAAATCTAACTTAACCATAGTAAAATATGTAAAGTAAGAAATTAGTATGTATTAGAAGTCACAAAAGTTCTAATTTATCAAAAGTACTATGTATTGTAAACACCCAACATATGCTTCTATTTACAAACATCAATTATGTCCTTCTTACTACAGAGTACTACACCTGCAGAGGACAGAGACAACAGCGATACCAATAGTCATACGACGACACAGGAACAACAGTGCCACCGTCTAACTTGGAGCACCTGTCCCCTTGAAGAAGTGACAGGATTTCGACAACAGATATCATTCTCGACTGGCCAAATCCCCTTTCTTGACTAGTAGTGGAGCCTTGGAAGTACCTTACCTAAACCCAAAGCTCCTATTTGGCAGTGGACCTCTTGATTTCCTTTTCCTCCTAGCTTGCAGTGGAGCATTGGGAGATTCCTTATCACAACACCGCCCTAGCTTGCAATGCAGTTTTGTCGGGACTTTAACCAATCTCTGCTTGCAGTGGAGCATTGAATGTCCTATCTATCCTTATGTAGCTTGCTTAATGGGGATACTTTCGAGAGACAATTAGGTCGAAGGGGATTTGACCATAATTTAACAAAAACATTAGAGAATTTGTATCTATTTTGTATTATAGTAGAATTTTGGAATAAAATCTAGTAATGGAAGAAAACGATTCAGGATCATAAGTTGCTCTACATATGCTCTACCTACACCTCCAAAACAGAACTTTACAATATAAAATAACAACCTATAGCATATTGGAAGTTAAAAACGTCTAATTTGTCAAAAGTAAAATACTGTATACAAAATAAGAAATTACTATATATTGAAAATTATAAAGTAGCTAATTTATCAAGAGTAAAATATGTAAAGTAAGAAATTATTATATATAAAAAGTTACAAAATTTCCACTTTATCACGGGTAAAATAAGTAAATTAAGAAATTATTAAGAATTAATTTTATAAAATATATAACTTATCAAAACTAAAGTATGTACTATTAAGTAAAAAAATATTGTATATTTTAAGTTATAAAATTTCAAATTTATCAAAAATACAATATGTACAATAAGAAACTATTACATATTAGAACTTAGAAAGTTTGCAGTTTATCAAAAATAAAATATATGAAGTAAAAAAACTATATATATTTGAAGTTACAAGTGTAATTTATCAAAGCTAAAAGATGTAAAGTAAGAAATTATTATGTATTAGAATTTTCAAAATTTCTTCTTTATCAAAACTAAAGTGTGAAAAGTAAGAAATTATTAGAAGTTACAAAATATCTAATTTATCAAAAGTAGAATATATACAGAAATTACCATGATTGAGAATTACAAAATTTCTAATCTCTCAAAAATATCTTTTTCTGTTAAGTAAGAAATTATTATATATTTTAAGTTACAAAATTTTTAATTTACGAAAAAATACTATGTATTGGAAGTTACTAATCTAATTTATCAAAACTAAAACATGTAAAGTAAGACATTATTATGTATTAGAAGTTTCAAAATTTCTTCTATATCAAAAGAAAAGTGTAAAAGTAAGAAATTATTATATATTAGAAGTTGCAAAATATCTAATTTATTAAAAGTAAAATATATAAAGTAAGAAATTATTATGATTGGAAGTTACAAAATTTTTAATCTATCAATTTTATTTTGTTTATTTATTTTTTAATGTTAAGTAAGATTTTATTATATATAGCTTAAGTTACAAAATTTCGAATTTATCACAAGTAAAATATGTGAATAAGAAATTAGATGTTAATTAATTTCTATTTTATCTAAAATGAAATATGTAAATTGCAGTAACGCAGAGTAAATAGCACCTATACCAGACTATTATAGTCAAATAATCAAATTCTTTTCACTTCAGAGGCCCCTTGGCTCAGTGGTAGAGCGTTCACCTCTGGTTCATGGAGTTCTTGGTTCGATCCCAGTTCGCGCCAAGTGAACTTCGTTGTGGAAAAACACCATGTGCGTGGGTTTCCTCGGGGTTCTTACGTTTCCTCCCAATTTCCTCATTCCACCATATCATTCACTTCTCATCCTCACAGTCTCTTTTATCCTAGCCGGCATAAACAAGGGACATAAAACTTCAAGATTTTATTTTATTTTCATTTTCTATTTCAGCTCTACATAGCACGATTACTCATAAAAACAGGAATGATAATTTAATATTTCAATTTTAGTTCATTTGACATTATATTTAATATTTCAAGACAAAAGTATTTTAATTTCAATTGTAAATTTTTCCTATACATTGAAAGTTAGAAGTAGGTCTTACTGGCATAAATAGTTGCCTGCTTATGTTAAATGTTAGTGTTTGTGTCTTGAATTTAAAAAAAAAAAAATAATAATTTGAAAATACTACTTACCTCTTCCGTATCTTTGACAAAAAGCAAACAATCTCGAAAAATCACTTGGTATACTCATTAAGGCAAAGAGTGTGAATAAATATATTCTTTGAGACGACCATGTCGGACGTCCCACATCACGTTCAACTTCTTCCTGTAATTGAGTACAAAATATAGAAATTATATCGAGGTTCCTTTTGTTTTTTTTAAACCCTGGCTGGATAATACTTTTCTCAATAGTTTTTCAATATATTCATGAAACTTAATATGGAGTTGGATATTGTTTACTTTAAGACAGAGAACACAAGATTTATATATATTGTTAAAACATTCAATTTTTTGTTTGATCAAAAGATCCAACATATCTCAATCAAAAATTTTCTTGTACGCCTTATATCTGGAGAACTATACACAGTGTAGTCAAACCCCAAACTATCACTTAACTCATTAAGATGTGCTTATTCCGTAGAAAATACGAAAACTCGATTTAGGATCCGTTCAAAAATTTTGTGGCCCCTGATCGAAGATCCAATATATTTCATTCAATCAAAGATTTTCTTGTACGCCTTATATGTGGAAACCTACATACAGTGTAGCCAAAAATAAACTATTACTTAACTCAGTATGATGTGCTTATTCCGTAGAAAATAAGAAAATTTGATTTAGGGGTCTTTCAAGAATTTGTGGCGCCTGATCCATAAACTAATTATTAGCCAAGATTGCAATCTTTTAATCCATTTATTATTATTATTATTATTATTATTATTATTATTATTATTATTATTATTATTATTATTATGATTATTATTATTGATCATTCCTATAATTATTGTTTAACATTCCGTGAATACGTCATGAAACTAGAAGAAGCTGGGTTCGTTTCCCTCCCAGAGTTCATCACAGACAGCACAATGCACGTACACTACCCGTATAGTACATGTACAATTGCACGGATGCAACATGTGCATCACTGGATAAATACACGCCTGTACATGTGATGCAGATATGCGTCACATGTCCTATTCAACACCTTCACGTGCGCAGTACATGTGCAATGCACTCATCCTGCACAAGTGATTTACACTTACCGCTCAGGTGATTTACACGTAGCACGTATTCGATTTACATGTAGTGCACAAGTAATTTACATGTAGGACAGAGGTGATTTACACGTAGCACACAGGTGATTTACATGTAGTGCAACGGTGATTTACATGTAGGACAGGTGATTTACATGTAGTACCCAGATGATTTATATGCAGAACACAGGTGATTTCCTCGTAGTGCAGAGGTAATGTAAAAGCATATTCAAGATCCAACGGAAAAAAGGAGTTTATATATTTGGTGCCTTAGGCTGTAACACCATCTGTAACACCATTTTTTTAAAGACTAGCCATGGGCTAGCAACCTCTAAGAGGGTTACATCCTCTTTTAGGGAAGAGAGTTGAGAGGATCACTATGGTAGTGAAGGATTGGTTGTTGGGATACGGGCTGTTATTTATTTATTAAATTTTATTATTATCATCATCATTCCGGTGGAAAGGTCTTTATGATTTTTGCGATCATAAACATATTTGCGGTTATGCTGGAACATAAACAAGGTATACACATAAGCATAAGCACAGCGGAGTATATAATACAGAAATAAGGGTAGAAACACATTCATACATATTCATATTCACATACACATTTACAGGATAGAAAACACATTCACATTCAGTAAGAGTAGAAAACACAATATAACGAGTGTGAGAAATTTAATGCAAGAGACAAAGAGCAAAGAAAGAGAAATCATAAGGCATAATGAAAATGAGTGATGAGGTGAAGTGCACTTGACGCCACAACACAAGTTTGTTAGAAAGACGAATGAGGTTATCTTCTGTGTAGGGGTAGCTCTAAGCTAATGGAGACGTGGAGAACCCTGTTAGTGAAATGGAATCATTGTGCATAGGATGGGAAAATATGGGAAAGATGGACATGCAAACCATAGTCTTCGAGGATCTGTAAAAAATGAAATGAAATTTTGAGTTTTACGTCAAACAGTTATGCCGGTTAGGCTAAAGGAGACGGTGATGAGTAATGAATGAAATGGTGGAATGGAGAAAGTGGGAGGAAACGGGAGAACCCCGAGAAAACCCACGCACACGGTGTTTGTCCACCACAAAGTTCACTTGGCGGGGGCAGGGTTTGAACCCGAGACCCCTAGCACTCGAGGTGAGAGGATCTGTAGATCGAGATGGTCTGGAGAGACTGTGTAGCAATATAATGTAAAGAGAAGATGAAGTGGAGTATTATGGTAGCGTGCAGCAGATGAGTGAAGTGCAAAATGGTGCATAGTTTCAAACAGTAGAGGATCGTGATGTGTGTAGCGTTGAGTGATGAATTTTAAGCGGAGACTTTAGAGATGGTAGCTGAGTATAGGAAAGGATACTAAGGGATATAAATCACGGGTTGGGCTGGGGAGAGAAATGCGGAAAGCATGTCTTTCTAAAATGGCTAGTTTCTGGTATGAGGAAGGAGCGAATATCCATGCCGGAAAACCGTAAGTGAGAATGGGTCGGAGGAAAGCCTTGTAGTGTTGAGAACAACGGGTGCTTTGAGTCCCTAGGTTGTGCCGGTTAGTCGTTTCAGGAGGTTTAGGCGGTTATAGGCTTTAGTTTTAACATGATTAAGATGAGGCTTCCAAGTTAAGTGATGGTCGAAAATTATACTTACGTACGTAATGGTTCGTGTGGGAATGGCGGGCGTATTATGGACATGAAGTGACAGAAAAGATGGATTCCTGTGGACTTTAGTGCGTTTACGGGGTGGTATGAATACAATAGCTTGAGTTTTTGTGGCGTTAACCTTGAGCTTCCATTTAGAACACCAGTGGGTGAAACGATCGACGGCTATTTGTAATGAAAGGTTGATATTCTGAATAGTTTTGCCAAAAGATATATCATATGCATATTGAAACAGGTGAACGTCAGTAGGAAGATGTGGAAGGTCGGCAACAAAAAGGATGAGAGAGGGGGGGAAAGAGCAGAACCTTGAGGAACACGGCACATGAGGAAAATTGGATGAGATAGCTGTTCGTTAATGGCAATGTAAGAGATGCGACAGACGAGAAAATGATAAATGATGCTAATGTATGCCATCGGAATTTGAAATTTAATGAGTTTATAAATGTAACACCAATTTTTTTTTACCTCTAAGAGGGCTACACCCTCTTTTAGGGAAGGGAGTTGAGAGGATCACTATGGTAGTGAAGGATTGGTTGTTGGGCTATGGGCTGTTATTTATTTATTAAACTTTGTTATCATCTTCATCATTCTGGTGGAAAGGTCTTTATGATCTTTACGATCATAAACATATTGGCGGTTATCCTGGAACATAAACAAGGTATAGACATGAGCATAAATACAACAGGGTTAATAATACAGAAATAGGTGGAGAAACACATTCATATATAATCACAATCACATACACATTGACAGGATAGAAAACATATTCATAATCAGGTAGAGTAGAAAACAGAATATAACGAGTGTGAGAAATTTAATACAAGAGACAAAAGCAAAGAAAGAGAAATATAAAGCTTGATGAAAATGAGTGATCAGGTGAAGTGCACTTGGCGCCACAACACAACATAAGTTTGTTAGAAAGACGAATGAGGTTATCTTCTGCCTAGGGGTAGCTCTAGGCTAATGGAGACGTGGTGAACCCTGTTAGTGAAATGGAATCACTGTGCATAGGATGGAAAAAGATGGGGAAGATGGACATGCAAACGATAGTCTTCGAAGATCTGGAGATCGAGATGGTCGGGAGGTACTGTGTAACAATATAGTGTAAAGAGAAGATGAAGTGGAGTATTATGATAGCGTGCAGGTGATGAGTGAAGTGCAAGATGGTGCATAGTTTCAAACAGAAGAGGATGGTGATGAGTGTAGCGTTGAGTGATGAATTTTAAGCGGAGACTTTCAAGATGGTAGCTGCGTATAGGAAATGATATTAAGGAATATAAATCACGGGTTGGGCTGGGGAGAGAAATGCGGAAGGCAATGCGGAATGCATGTCTTTCTAAAATAGCCAGTTTCTGGTAGTATGAGGAAGGAGCGAATATCCATGCCGGAAAACCATATGTGAGAATGGGTCGAAGGAAAGCTTTGTATGTGTTGAGAACAACGGGTGCTTTGAGTCCCCAAGTTGTGCCGGTAAGTCGTTTGAGGAGATTTAGGTGGTTATAGGCTTTATTTTTAACATGAGTAAGATGAGGCTTCCAAGTTAGATGATGGTCGAAAATGATACCTAAGTACTTAACGGTTCGTGTGGGAATGATGGGCGTATTATGTACATGAAGTGACAGAAGAGATGGATCCCGGTGAACTTTAGTCCGTTTACGGGGTGGTATGAATACAATAGCTTGAGTTTTTGTGGCGTTTATCTTGAGTCTCCATTTAGAACACCATTGGGTGAAACGATCGATGGCTATTTGGAGTGAAAGGTTGATATCCTGAATAGTTTTGCCAAGAGCAAGAAAGGCTGTATCATCTGCATATTGAAACAGGCGGACGTCGGTAGGAAGATGTGGAAGGTCGGCAACAAACAGGATGTACAATAATGGGGAAAGAGCAGAACCTTGAGGAACACCGCACATGAGGAAAAGTGGATGAGATAGCTGTTCGTTAATGGCAATGTAAGGGATGCGGCAGACGAGAAAATGATAAATGATGCGAATGTATGCCATCGGAATTTGAAATTTAATGAGTTTATAAATTAACGCTATATGCCAAACCTTGTCGAAAGCTTTTTCAAGATCGAAAAGGACAAGACAAGATGGTTGAATAGAGTTGTAATGATTTGTTATGAGGGTTGTGAGACGAAGTAACTGATCGTTAATAGAGAAAGAGAGACGGAAACCAGCTTGATGAGTCGGTAGTAGTTGACGGTCTAGGAAATATGGGTGTAGGTGTTTCACAAAAATGCGCTCGAATATTTTGCTGAAAGTAGATGTTAACTGAATAGGTCGGTAAGAAGAAACATCAGACGGTGGTTTAGCTCGTTTGGGAAACATGAGGATCTTGGATACTTTCCAGTCTGTAGGGAAAAAACCTGTGCGTAATATGAACGTATAAATGAATGCCAGAAGAGTGAGTAGTATAGCAGGGCTTTCTTTAATATGCCGATAAGTGATGGAGTCGAAGCCTGGTGAGGTATTGCGTTTGTGATGGATGACAGGTGATTTCTGATACTGTGATGGGAGCGGTAAGAACATGATTGGGAAGTGTACGAGAGACATGAGGTTGAAGTGAAGGACAGTTAAGATCAACTTGATCTACTGGATGATTGTTGCCTATGGTATCTAGTTCTGACGGTGTGAAAATAGTTTGGAGATAGTCCGCAAAGGCATTGGCTTTTTCGGTGTCGGAATGCAATGGCGTATTGTTTAAAAGAATCGGATATGGAGTCTTCGAGTGTTTGCCACAGAGGGCATTGAACCGTTTCCAGTAGCGAGTAGGATGAGTTGTATCGGATAGGTGATTACAAGTTTTAACCCACTGGCGCAATTTGTAAGCAGAAACATAGTTGGGGACCGTGCGTTGAAGTTGGTGATAAAGTCTTAGAGCTTCTGGGTTTCTGGTGCGAAGAAATTCGCGGTAAGACTGACGTGATCGACGGACTAAGGCTAGATATTGTGGTGGTAGTTTTGGACGATATGGGATTGATTCAGATTTTAGGATATAAAGTGCAGATGCCTGTTGAATGGAAGTGGTTATGAGAGCAACCTGGTGTGTAAGTTCGTCGGGTGAGGTAGGGGGTTCGGAATCGACCGAGGTATTTTCAAGATAGGAGCGATATTGAGGCCAGTCGGCTTTGTCATAACGGAATGATTGGCGTGATGAAGGTAAGGATTGTGCAGGAGCAAGACCAGAATGATATATGAGCTTGATGGGTGCATGATCACTGCCGATTAAGTCCAGAACATCTATAGTGCAACGATTAATGATGGTATTTGAAACAATTGCTATATCGGGAGTGGTATTGCTGATAGGGCGAGTACAGCGAGGAAGATTGAGAATAGTGCCAGTAGTATGGACTGTGATAAAGTCAGTAAAGGAAGTTTGGTCGGCGTGTGAACGACTATGAAAATTGACATCGGCCAGAATAATGAAGTGCTTATAAGTATTTGAAATGTGTGAGAAGAAGTCATGAGGTATAGGGAGGCCGGGTCGCACATAGATGGTAGCAAGAGTGAGAGCGATATTACGAAAATATAATGTGGTGATGACATATTCTGGAAGATGCGAGATAGGACATTTGTGTGATCGAAAAGGAAGTGTGTGTCGAAAACCTATTGTAGCTCCACCATTGGCTCTTAGGTCTGGTATATGACTATCGTGGCGGAGTAAAGTGTACCGAGAAATAGAACAAGAGGAAGTGGGTTTAAGGAACGTTTCGTTAAGGAGGAAAGCTGTGACGTTTTCTTCTAGCAAGAGTGTTTCGAATACCACTTTGTGCTTAAGAAGAGAGCGAATGTTGATAAACAGAATAACGATATCTATGATGAATACGATTATACAGATGTTTCGAGTCGAGTTGTGTGGAAGTGGACGTAGTTATTTGAATAAGTGGCGTATAATGAGACATGAAACGTAGATTTCGCAGCAGCTATGATTTGTTGAAGGACATGCTGACGTTGAAAAGGATGAATATTTTGTAGAGTTAGGGCTAGAAATTCAAGAAGTTTGCTAACCGTGACGGGATCATTAACTGAGTTGTCAGTGGAAGTAGATGACTCGACAGTTTTCAGAGGAACAACGAGTTCAGGACGGGACTCCTGAGCGGGAGGTTTGCTTTTGCACTTATAGCTATAAGCTGGGTGTTGATCAGTGCAAGTTGGACATTTCGGAGGCTGTGCCATATTAGGACAAACTCGAGTCTGATGAGGTCCAGAGCAAAAGCCGCAAACGGTCGGATTTGAACAGGCTGATGTGTGATGTGAATTATATTGCTGACATTTTTCACATCGTAGCGGCAAAGGTGTAGAAGACCTGGAGGGCTCAACACGATGTTTCCGTTTATAAATATATGCTCCATGGGTGAGCAAATTGTCAATTGTGTCCTGGGAGGATGTAAGAATACGCACCATATAGGTGGCACCAGCATTGCTTCTGATTCGAACAGCCTTTTGGATAGTATGCCCTTCATACTGAAGCTCTTCTTGAACCTCCTCATCGGTGTAAGAGGGGTCGACTCCACGAATAACAACTGAAAGAAGTGGAGATCGCTTTGGTGGAGGCGCTTGTTTACGTTGGGTGGAGTTGAGGGATGTAATCGTAGCCTGCTTACCAAAGATTTCAAAAGAGGCTTTATTTCGAATGAGTATGGCGAAATTAGGATCTGATGATTTTAATATAATGCCATTACGTGATTTGACGACTTGGGACAAAGGAGCACTCGGTAAGTACTTGCGAAGTTGAATAGTCACGAATTTCTCGTTGGAGTACTTAGTATCAAAGTTTTGCAGCAGAAATGAGTAAAGTATCGGATGAGTTGGTGAGGAAGATGGTAGATGAGATGAATGATTGTTGTCTGTCGGCTGGGCTTCCATGTCAGAAGTATTCGGAAGATTATCTCGATGTTGTTTCTTTGCCTGATGGCGAGGCTGTTTAACAGAATCCGCTAGTAGTTGTTGGCTATGTGGTGATCTGGATCTCGTGGAGACATTTGAAGCTGTAGAGGCAGTAGAACTGCCTGATTCCGTTCGCTGTCTGTTGCTCAAATCCTTCCGCTTGGTCACTTTCGCAGCCGAAGCAGTTGGAACGGCAAACACAGGAGGAAGGCCATGATGGCGTCCATCCACCGAGGATCCAGTGGCACCAGGAGGATCAGCCATAATGGAAAGCCGTGTGCCGAAACAACGAAGTAATGATGTGTGATGTAAATGAGATGAGCAAAGGTAGGACAACCCGTTTGGATAGTTGTCCAGGTGGGGCAACTCCCCTGGCTCGATCTGTGGATCCGGCTGCCCTTGGCTAGATAAGTCTGACAGACGGTTCGTGAGAAAGAGACAGAAGGTGAGGCCCAGGATGAGGAGAAGGAAGGTATTTCCAAAAATCGTCACCATACAATTAGCGACGCTTCAGAGCACAGCTCTGGGAAAGTATGTTGTGTAACACCAAAGACATCACCTTCCAAGTATATCAAAAGTAACTAATAATTGTCAATGAGAATTTTACTTTTGTAGCTTATTATTTGCAAGGAGCAAAGCTTTAGGTAGTATATTTGACATGTTTGCCTAGTAACAAATAACGCAACATTTTCTGCTATAATCGGTCACGAAAATAATTTTGTAAACCTATGAACTGTCTACCAGTAGTTGCATCAGTACAGTGCTGCCACTTGTTACGGTACTTCATCCACGCAAATGCACATGGGCACATAACAGTTTAGGCACGTGTTATATAAATGTGTGCTTCATCCATGCAAATACACATGTGCACATACACGACTTAATCACGAGTTATGTACGTATGCATAACCCACGTAAATGCACATATGCACATACATGTGTTATGTATGTGTGCTTCATCCACGCAAATTCACACGTACGGCTTAAACATGGGTTATGTATGTATGCATCATCCACGCAAATGCACATGTACGGCTTATATGAATAGTGTACATGTGCCGTACACTACGTGTTGTCTGGGCATGTGGTTTGGATCTCACGTTAAGCTGTAGGTTCACGTTTTATGTAATCTTGCTACTGAAAGGAACGCTAAATTTAAAATCCAGAAATCTACCCTAAATGGAGGCGAATAGTAAATGTAAAAAATACTATATATAAAAGAAAAAAACTACTTACTTCACCAACTATGGCCTATTAATTTTTATATAATTATGATTTCAGCAACAAAGTGTGGCCTTCTTGTTTGCAACAAGAAACTAATAGACGCTTAGAAGAATCTATTTACATTTTACTTTTGTTCTCAAAAATCTGGACTGCCTTCCAGAGACTAAGGCCGTGTCCAAAAGTGCATAGTGCACACTTCGAGGATGCACACTCGAAGTCTACAAATCGAGTGCACACTAAATAGTGTACACTTCGTAAAATTAGCTTTTGATCAGCACTTGCTTACAGCGCCTCGTTGTGGTGGAATATGGAACATTGATGACAAAAGAAGGGAGAATTTCGCGTACTAGAAAAAATTAGCATGCTTTTTTTTTCTTTAGATGAATGACTTTCCAGTTATATTAAAGATAAATAAACCGTACAGATTGACTATATGGGGTAACCATAAAATGATTTAAGAGTTTTTTTCATGTATGCCAACAGCTTCAGCTTTGCCGTGCCTGCAAATATTTGTCATTTTGGGTATTTCACGCGCAGATTAACAAGAGCGGAGCATAAATGCAATACATATATAATATATGTGTGCGTTGTCTTATGTGCACAATAAACTCGTAACAGCATAAAAAACACTAAACTATTGGCGATATTCTACTTTATTAGGCATGCTTGCGGAGGGAATATTTAATAATCTCCCGAAAGAAGAGTAGCACTGGTGATTAGGGCGCTGAAGACACTTTTGCGAATTAGTTTAGGAATTTTATTGCAACTGAAAGTAGGCAACGTGCAAGAGCGTTAGGACACCGAGGGGAGCGGTATTTACAATAATGTGGCACAAAACTACTTTGGGAGAGGGTTGATACTGATTATAATTGCTTCCTGTACGGTAGATTTCACAACAATGACAGTATAATTGTTGTAGTTCTACTGTATTCTTTGAGTTCAGGCATACTGATTGAACTCTTTCTACCATATTGCGCTAATATTGAAGTTCCTTAGATGTTATTCTTTCACTGTGAATTTATTGATTTTACCTGGAAATCATCGAAATAGTGTCTCCGTATTCTTAATCTACAGCAAAAGTTAACACATAGAAGGATGACAAGGAAAGAAATGGTAAAGTTGAACAACATGAGGACCAAAATTACAGAAAAAAGCTATTATGTCGCTATGAAATACCAATTTATAAGGATAATGCATACTCAAGGCGAATAACCCTAATGAAAGTAGTATGGTAAAAATAACAAAAAAAAAGTGAGATTACTATCTTATAAGCCTGCTTGAATGGAGTTCTGTATATTGTATACACTTCAACATTTACGTGCATTTTACTACGCTTTCGGCGCCCTACATCTCTCTTGAAATATACTCTCCTACATGCTTCCCACTGCGAAAATGGTTATTCAGTAACGAAACAAATCCTCTCGTCCAAATATAAACGTAAAATAAACTACTAACAATATAATAAGAATTTTATGAAAATTAAGAGACGGTTTTATGAAAAAATACAGTATGTAATGTAATGGCTCTCATTGTTCAACTATACGGAAGAAATTATTGTTCATAATCTTTTAATACTGGGTACAGTAATGGGATTATATGAATTAAGAGGAAGGCGAGTCTTTACTTTGGACATTTCTTTCAATGAATCGTTCAATGAACCGATTCGTAACGAAGACGGAAAAGAAAGTGCTCTGCGGGGTTCCAACCAGCCTTCACTCGCTAACACTCGCTCGTCAATATTATGTGAATTAAATATTATACTTTGGTACAAAAAGGAACCACCCTACCTACTACCTTATATACAGTATATGGGTGAAGAGGCAAGTTGTTAAAACCGGAACCAAGAGATCAAATCGCTAAATCGAAGAATAAAAAAATGAAATGGCCATAGTAAAGACTTACCAGGAGTAATTTGTGAAATCTTTGATAAATGTGGAGAAAGGAATTTTTGATCTGTATTTCACTTTTCGGTACCTGTCAAAAATACACAATGTATGGTAATTGGTATATTACAGTCTCTCTCAAGTGCAAGGAAATATGGTATCGTTGAAAGGAATTCGTTTAGAATCAAAACTATAAAATTAGGCTTATGTGTCTATGAATTAACATTTGCGGCTGCGGCTGTAGCTGTAGCTATAGAGAAATGAATAATCTATGTATACTATGCTAGAACTTAATATATTCATACACCATTAAAATTTGTCATTTACGTGCAAATAGCCGCATTACCGATAGTGCAACTATTTCAATTAAGCTACATAAACCATGTAATATTTAAGCACAAATGTCTTTATAGCATTAATAAAGAAATTATTTGTTTGTTTTCCCTATACTATTTTAAATTCTATTGCATACTCAAAGAACATAACGTAAATACTTTTGTTATTTGCGTAATATTTTTATATTCGACTTGTAAAATCACTAACTTGTATGTTTATCAAGTAAATTATTATAAAATCAGTCCACAAATATATTTACTTAAACAAAAATATTAAGAATATGCCTATTAAAATTTTATTAGGTCATTCTACGAGAAATCGCCATATTAAGCACACAAGTATACTAACGTAGTGTACATCCTCGCACACTACGCACTATGCACTCGCACACTTGTGAACTTGGACCTTTTGACGCACACTAGGTGACGTCACTTCCGGAAATAAGCGTACTTCAAATGTGCACTTGTATCTTTTGGACACGGCCTAAGTCTAAAAAGTTGAACTTAGATCCTTACCTCTCTTGGGTATGCTTAGAAGGAAAATCTATTTTCTCTTCGTTTTGTTAGGGAGTAACAAGTATATTCTCTAATAGAAATAGACAATCTGAACATTGCTGCCAAGTAAATATACAAGTAGCTTGTAGAAAACAACCATAAAGTATAACGACCACTAAATGTGTATTACTATGAAAAACAGCAGTTTATAATTAGCTTAATGCTTGTTTTGCATACTTTATATGTCGTTATAGCCCTCAGTCCGTATATTTATATAATCTAGGTTACTGTTTTATCAAAATCCATCTAAACACTTCATTTAGATATTATCTTTTTTATTGTAGTACGTAATAAATTAAACATTTACACACTTTGTACATGTATATATCACAAGATGGATTCTCTATATATTTCTCTGTGTTTCTCGTTGCTATGACGACTTACAAAATATGTCATATCACTATCACAACAGAATATCAATCATAATAATCAGAAAAGAAATTACATCCATTTCTCTTTTTCTTTCTTTCTTTCTTTCTTCTTTTCGAACAGCTTGTGCATATTTTAAAAGCACATTTTGCCCGTAAATACAAGTTATTATATAAAAATTACACAATACCGTTACAAAAGTATGACAAAAAGATAAAATCTAAAACTGACACACTGCAAGATGTCATATAAAAGCTGTGGTGGGTACACTGTCAACAGAACGATAATTTACTTATTTATTTATTCTCAGAGTTTCATACAGCCTTAAGCCATTTGACTGAAAATTAACAACAAATACAAACAAAGCAGAATCAGAGTCAAATGTTATTGGCGTAGTGCATAGTCACTGAGCTCTGTGCTATTGTTCATTTTGGCATGGGTTCGAATTCTGTCTACAAAAAGTACTATTTATATAAAGAATCTGCATTTAATTGGTAAGAAACATCTATATTTGAATATAAGTAATTTTATATCACAAATACGTAATATACTACATTAGAACATACATATCGAACAAAATCTCAACTCCTTCCTCTTTTGTCTCTAATGTATACCCTTAATCAGAAAGCAATGTAGTGACACAATCACGTTAAACTTAGAGATTTAACAAGAGCAAAAGATTGACTAGACATTGGAACTTCTAACTAAAATTTGTAGTTGAGAGTCAACTGACTTGTAATGATTGTCACCTTGATTATTTCAACCATGATTGTACAAGATATTGAATTACAGCTAAACCAAGGTTAATTTAACCTGTTGATATTTACACATATAAAGACTCAATTACCTCTATTATCCATAGTTCTCATATTTACTGCGAAACGGAGTAAAAGTTAACGCCATCATATGAGTTCAATAACTACGCAATAATTAGTGTAGTCTATCTTTTATTTTGTATTATGCAGAATTGCAAATTAGTGGATGGCCCCTACAAACTGTATCGAGTCGCCTCTGGATAATTACCTGTACCCTATCGAAGAATGGGCTCGTTCCAAGATGTCTTCTTGGAAAAAAATATTAGATTATTAATTGAATCTTTGTATAAAGGAATAGATATTTATACTATTTGTGTCTTAATTAACGCCAGATTCATTATTATTAAGGAGAATCATAACCTAATAGAAGGTTAATTCTTAATTGAATTTGTTCATTTTTTTATAAAAAAAAAATGAGAGAAAAGAAGTACTGCGCCTTTACAAGAGAGATTATGGAAATTGTTCGAATTAAAACTGGGCGTGTCTTTTAGCGCGAAGCTTTGTGGTCGCTGACTCTTCTCTTATGATCCGCAAGGATCGGACCTCCGACTTAAGTAGTGTCTGTGTGTGTTCTTTGCTTGTGGTGTTTCATCGCATGTCTCTTGAAGTTATCAGTAACGAACAAATTGGAAGTGTGTGCCAAGGAAGGAAAGTAATTTTTATCGTGTTCTGTACTCGGAAATTTATATTAGTTTTGCTATTAAAAGTAAGTGTGGCGAGATTAATGCAATTTTTGAAAGCTTTATTGTTCCTGTGGAAAGGAGCCAGAGCCGGAGCCAAGGGGGCCAAAATGGGACTTCTTCTATGCCCGCTTTAATTATTTTTTTCATTCTCCTAAGTATTCATTTAGTGAATACTATCCTTTCCTTAGTTTTCTAATTCTTTTTGAGAATAATGACTCAGTGGTTGGATTTTGTGTAAATGTGAGATTTGAATTTTTCCGAATCTAAAATCAGTGTGGTATACTAGCCGAGTTCCTATTATATTCTTATGGCAGAAGGCTTTTTAGAGTTTAACCGCTTTATCCAGAGCACGTTTCGAAAGCCTAAGTTTTTCCTTTTTGGAAATAATCTGTACTTTATACAGTGGTGCCCACCCCCCTCATGTCCATGACGCACACCCCCTCAATTGTCTATCCGTAGGTGTTCTTCCATGAAAAAAAAAAATCTTTTCGATTAATTTTTACACCCCCTCAAACATATTTATATAGACTTTAACCCCCCCAATATTTCAATGACGCAGTTTGCGTCATAGCCCCCCCTTGTGGGCACCCCTGCTTTATACGGAAAAATTAGGCTTAAAACCGGACTTGTGCTACATACTAATTGGCATACATTTTAACAATATGCTTGATTGCTCTAAACGTCAAGAAGTTAGTCTGAACAAGGAGCCGAGGTCAACATTGCGATGGCTAGAGTGAAGGTAATAAGGAAAATAAAGGATTATATTAGGTGAGTGAATTTTTCCTCTAACGAGTAGTTGTGTCACGTTCTATGTTTCACGGTTGTGGGGTTGTGAGTTGCAATTCCGCATTGACTGATTTAAATTGTCAATTATATTGTCCTCATAGGGATCTGTTCTAAGTGATAGAATTGCCCTCTCCTAATTTTGCTTTCTCGGTGAAATGATAATGTGGAATTTTTTTGATAGTCGAAGCCTAGTTATCCAATAGTCCTTGTAATTATTATAGTATTATTAAATGGTTCTTATTTTTGATTATCCGTATATATATGAAGTTCATTCTTAGCATCGAATGGTTTTCGGAACTCTTGTAAAGGATATGAAATAAAGACAATATTTGTTGTAAAAGGAAAAAGAAAGAAGAGTATTAGTTGCTATGAGTAGGTTTAAATTTAACTACAAAGATTTGATACACGTCAATTATGGATTTTGAGAATTTTTATGGATAATATACAGGCTGTTCGGAAAGTATTTGGACCGGAAATTTTCATAACGTGTTTTATATTAGAAAAAAATGTGAAAGAAGAATGTTTGATTATGGATTAGATTACATTATATGATTGTAAAGGATTTTGAGGAGAGTAATGGGGCGTTTACACTTGGTCGATTTAGTCGCACGGCTACATCGACTCGCTGCATTTGCCACTAAATCGAAGCAACTAGGCCGAATCAGATCGATGGATGTGTTCAATTATTTCAACCACAGAAAATAGAACGTCTTTCAATTCAGTTGCCAGTCGACTAGTCGCTTTCGATCAACAAGAGATTAAGTTGAAGTCTCGTTTACACGGTCGATTAAGTTGAAAGTGACGTAAATTCAACTGAATCGAACGCAAATCGACTAAGTGTAAACGCCCCATAAGTTGTATAAAAAAAGTAGTAAATGAAAATTTTTCGCGAGCTAATTAAATTTTGAGATTTACTACGGCCGATATTTCTTTGCATAGTAACTTGTGATACCGGATTCTGGATTTGATTTGAATAACGATCTTATACATTTCTACTCTGAATTGAATAATTCTAGGATTGGCTATTAAATATGATTAATCGATTTTTGCCATTGAAGGAGATTATAATACGTATTTTTTGAATCACTAGTCTACGACAAAATATTTTTATCATATACATGTATTGTTGTTGAATCGTGTATATATATTAATCTAACGAATTAGTATACATACACAACCACTATATTGTTGTAATTAAGTTTATCTAAAATTTGAAAAATTGTTATTTTCTTTATATGTATATTTTTGATTGTTTACTCTTTTAATACAAGGAGTATTGGATCGTGTCACCGTTCAGACACAAGCTTGAGATGGAGTGCTCGCGCCTTCAAGTCCCTTCTGCCAGACCGTGATAATCGAGTTTAAATGGATTATTATTATTATTATTATTATTATTATTATTATTATTATTATTATTATTATTATTATTAATTTTAGACACTCGATTTGGATTCGTTTGGTGGGTTAGGGACGTTACAAAACATAGAATATGATTAGGGACGTTACAAAACATAGAATATGATTAAGGATCTGACATAATTGCTTGTAAAAGTTACTGGACCATCCAGCTTTAAACAACAATTAATATTGAACATAGCATTAGTACCTGAAACATTAATAACAAGGTCCGGGTATAAGAGCTCTGAGGAATTTTGACTGACCAGTACTGCAGGTTGTAATTAAGTACAATAAACAGGAATCAAATATAACATCCATCTTACATGATCCATTCCATTTCTGCTACACCAAAATACAGAATATGTTGGTCTCCCGAACGTTATCGCGAAAAAGACTAACTGAAACCTGCAACTGAATAGACTGACCAAAACTGAACATCTTGGTCTGATAACCAGTGGTTTTATACACCTCATATTTGTGATTTTCATTCTCTTACCCTTTCAACCAGGATTTTCCTAAACAGTAAAAATTGTAGGTTTATGACGTGTATCAGGAAGTCCGCCTTTCACTTTCGAAGCAAATATATTTGGAAACTAATTGTTTTCTTAATATAAATGTTTCCAAATATTCCTTATACAATATTCAAGTTTCAGAATCCTGCGGTTACTTCCACAACAATTTTTATAGAGGTAGTTGATGAGTACTTCAAATTATATGCCAAGGGCAAATTCCCTCGATAAAAATTGTTGCATAAGTACCTTAGGATTCTGAAACATGTATTTTTGGATAGCGCACATATTTGTTCCTAAGTTAAGTCTTGATCCAACTATTGCAGGTCCCATAGTTTTGGAACTTTGGACCTTTAAAGTTCATATTTTCATGTTTTCGGCAGCCTATAACTCCGAAAGGAAGCATTTGTGCACCCAGGTTGGTCTATACTTTTTTATCTTATCTTGGTATCATCTCCCAAACGTTGTCGGTCTTGTTTTGAAACACCCTGTATACACACACACACACACACATATATATATATACATATATACATATATATATATATATATATATATATATATATATATATATATATATATATATATATATATATATATATATATATATATATATATATTAGGGTGGTCCAAAAAAATCATTTTTGTGCTACAACCTGGGGCACCCCCTAAGGTTTTTACATTCATACATAGTAACTTTAGGGTAAAATTTTGGATTTCTAAATCAAAGGGAAGATGGTGCTCAACGACCTCATAAAAGATCACATTTTCCCCATTATTTTGTTTTGTTATATATAGCATTTTTTTAAAGCATATCATAAACGTGAGACAATCCTTATTTCTTCTATTACAAGGTATACACATACAATTACTGAGACATGGCTAAGGTTATTGTTTTTTACTCAAGTGTTCAATATTTAAGTATAAGCTTTATTATTAGTAATTATTAACTGAGTTATAGTAAGTTAAACTGAGTTCGGGACAAAACTGTAAATACGATTCAACCTAGGTTTCGAAGTGATTTTTTCTGAACTTGTCACAAAATGGCATCAACTTCCTCGAGTAACGAAGTTTTCCTGTTTGGTGTTCGTGACTTACTGCCGCTATTAAGGTTGAAACAGCTCCAAACTACGAAGCATTTCTTACCACGGCTTCATTATCACCTAAAGGTATCACAGAATAATTCGGTGCGAAATGCGAGCCAGGTGACAACCGAGTAATTGATGATTTTGTGGTCTAAGGCTGCAATTCCTACAACTCTGAGGAAATATAAAGGTAAAAATAGAAAAATCTATTGCAATTGGTTGATGCTAAAAAAACAAAAGGCGCACTTCTGAAGCCCAGTGCAGTTGGGAGTTGGAGTTTGTAAAGTTATTGGAACCACTCTTTGATATCGTCCACGCTGATGCCTTGACGGTTATGAAAATAAAGTAAGCTTGCGACTTTCTCCTAGACCAAAGGGGGAATCATAAGATGTTTCTGGCTGCAGTAGACAAGGCTCTTGTACAAAAGCAGGAGAGACCTCTTCACCGACGAAACAAAGAAGAACGCAGACAAAGAGCAATTGCTTCAACATCTTCATCAGCAGTAGCTTCCAATGTTTGCTTTACAGATGAAGAAGAAAACTTCGAAAATTCTTCCAGTTCGGATGAGGAATTTGAACCAGCTGGATGTCTAAGCCGGAAAGACAGAAACGGGAGGAAAAGGTCACAACACCTGGATTGAAACAAAACATCTAATCGCCAAGCAGTCCGGTTAATGGTCCCGATAGCAACAGCTCTCGGTTGCGACAATAGATCCCTTCCACTTTTACGAAGCACAGTCCGCAGGGAGCAAGAGAAATTCAGAGAAAAGAGAGCGGATTCCCTGAAGATAGAATTTTCTCCGGAATATCCTCTCGTGATCCACTGGGATGGGAAAATTCTACCTGAAATTTTCGGTGGGGGAAAAGTTGACCATCTGACAGTACTTGTTTCTGACAATGGTCACGAGAAGCTTCTTGGTGTGCCAAAATTGTATTCAGGGACAGGGCAAAATCAAGACAAGATCGTTCATGACCTTATCACACATTTTAACTTAATCGACAGAAGTGCAGGCCATGAGTTTCGACACCATCCCTGTGAACACAGGTCATATCAATGGGGTGTGCGTTCTTCTTGAACACAGGATTGGCCGAGAGTTTCTGTGGTTAGCCTGTCGTCACCAGGTGAAGGAATTGATTTTGGAAAAAGTCTTCGCCCTATGCTATGGTTGCTTGAGTTCACCTGATATTCGTATCTTCAAGAGATTAAAGGCGGTTTGGGGCCGGGTTCAGAGAGAGAATTTTCGGCCATTGGAAATCAAGAAAAAAAGTGAAATTTGCATGATCTCAACTGTAGACTTCCTGAAGAAAACTATCGAAAGGGAATTGCAACGCAGAGACGATTATCAAGAACTCATCGAGCTGACAATGCTTGTTCAAGGATCTTCCTCTAACAAGATTCATTGAAGAGCTCCAGGGCCAGTTCGCCACGCTGGGTGGATGGAGAAGTTAATCTACGTAATGAAAATCTTCCTTTTTCAAGATCAACGTGATGTGTTCAAGCTGCCTAAGGAGGAGGAAACCCAATTTTCGTGCTGTTCGGAGCCCTTCTCTACACCAAGGTATGGATACAAGCTCCACTAGCAGCTGAAGCTCTTGGTGGAGATACGAACTTTTAGATCTAGTTGCAGAAATAGCAAGAAATCAATTATGAGATCAGCATCGCCACAAGAAAAGTCCTCGAACGTCATTTATGGTACCTTTACTATGAATTGGTAGGTCTTACCTTGTTCTCAGACAAAGTTATGGAAGAAGAGAAAAAATTTTTCCAAGGAATGACACCTGAGTCCAGAGAGAGGAACGTGAGAGATGATGCAACCTTACTTAAAGAAGGAGTAAGTCTCGGAGATTTTGCAACCAGTCTAACGGCAAAGCTTCTGTTCAGTTCACAGATTGGAGATGAATTTCTTAACCTTCGGCCGGGTGAATGGAAGAAGAACCATAAATATCTGGAAGGCAGAGAGCGAGTGAAACAACTTCGAGTCGTGAATGACACCGCAAAAAGAGGGACCAAGCTTTTCGTGGAGTTTAATAATCTCTTAACAAACGAAGAAGAAGACAAACAGTTTCTCCTGCAAGTTGTTGAGGTAAATCGGAAAGCACTTTCGACACAGACAACTAAAAAGTCCGCCATAGATGCCTTGCAATTGTGAATTGGACACTGTGGAACTGTTAAGCATTCACTGTTTTATCAGGATAAGATGGAGATAAAATATTTGTTTTAGTTTTCTTTGTCATTTATTACTTTGCGCATTTATTTTTATTTTGCACTTTTGAGTTCATTCTATCGACCTTGTCTTTCTGTACTGTAATACACAGTGGAGGACCTTACTTGTGTTTGCTATACTTTCCATGTGTGTATACACCGGTATAAGGTATCTAAATATAGTATGTAAATTGTACAAATGTAATTGTGTGTACAATGTACATGCTTCTCTAATTTATGTCGTTTCTAAATAAAAAATTATAGCGTGTAAAAACTTAACTTTTTTACAATTAAAATTTCTATATACCTATAAAAATACAGTAAAACCTCGATTATCCGATACTTTTCAGGCTATTTCTCAGCTTCTATTCAACCGATATGTTTTACATTTTAAAGAACAAAACTCGATAGCAATAGAAGCTTGCCCTCCAAATTTGGTGCAAATCGGTTGAATAGGCGCTGAGAAATAGCCCGAAAACTATCAAATAGTCGAGGTCCTACCGTGTTTCTAAGGAAAAGGGTGGTTGAGCACCATCTTCCAGTGGGACCAGGAAGCTCAAATTCTACCAAAATAATACTAACATTGGAAATAAAAAAATTAGAGGGTGCCACGGTCTCCTGCACAAATTTCGTTTTTGGCCATATGTTTCTGGACCACCCTAATATATATATATATATATATATATATATATATATATATATATATATATATATATATATATATAAATTATTGTAAGCTCCTAAGACACCAATTAATTTGATTTTAATATGACTGTCATGGAATTTCTTTATTCTTAACCACGAAGTACAAAGAAAGTTCGTTGATGAGCTTCCAGTATCCAGGATGATGTAAATATCTTTTTATATACAACAGTACATATACTTTTAAAATATGTTATCATATAAATTTACTATGAATACTTACTGTAATACGTGTACTGTTGTCCGGTGGTTTTTCCCTATACAAATGGAAAGTTTCAGGGTTAAACATAGGATAAGTACTTTCGAGAATTTCTTTTCCTCTTTGGCGAGCAGAAGGTTTCACTGCAATGTTGAAGATAAAAGTTAGAGAATCATTTCAAAAAAAAAAAAAAAAAAAAAAAAATAGGTATTAGAAATCAATATTGAGATATAAGAAAGCCTTCGCTATGGTAACTATCTTTTTTCTGGTAATATGATACATAAATTAATTTAATAACATCGTTTTATTAGGACGAAACACACCTATTGAATGAATATCAATGAGAAACGGTTCGAACTGAAGAGAGACGTGCCATTTTGTTTGAAAATGTCACAAGGAAATACAAGGTGTTCCACATGAAACCACTACGCCTCACATACCGGTTAATCACCCCTAGTTAAGTTGCTTGTGGGGTGACGACACTGTCTCAAAAGTCGGCTACACTGCATTTTATCGGAAAGTTGAGTACAACCAAGGATGTTATGAAATAGAGGATCTGTCCATACAACAAAATCGTAAAGGTATACGTCACAGTTTCTCCACACCCACTTCGCCCGCTCTACGCCACTAAGATAGCAATGTTTCGAGCCAACAATCATGGCGAAAACGACAGCAGCAAATCAGACGTGTCAGCTCAGACATGCTGGATTATTTTTTGGCTTTATAGGGTTCATAGGATGAACATACGTATGTGTAGATCCTCTCCTTAAGTGCAATAGTGTGTACGTGTATCGGTTGTTGTGAGAAGCTCGTATTGTTGAGTTGATGCAATGTACTATGACAGAAATAAAGCAGTTTGCATTAGAACAGCGAATTGATATTGTGGAATTTTAAAGACAGGCTCCATTACGGAATGCAAAGAAATGCTTCAAGCGAAGTATCCTGGTAGGGAACTCCCCACGACCAGCACAATTCAAGACCTGTACAAGAAATGGAGGACTGTAGATCCGTTCAGAATGTGCAGATATAAGCGACCGATAGTTCCATCATCTCTTATAAACAGGTAACTATTTTACGTTACTATTATCTATTCATTGTTAGTTCGTTGTTGCTGTTAAGGTGTTACTTGAATCTCGTTCGTCAGGCGTACCGGTTTTATATACGACATCCTGTATATTAATATCGCTAAGACTGAATCTTTAAGATGTACACTCTACAGTTATGCTCTGTAGGCTAAGAGAGACATATGATTAATAGAAATAAACCATCACAAAAGAATTGGTAAAGTAATAATTGACGATTGGGAGGAAAGAGGAAATTCCGAGGAAACTCACGGATACTACGATTTTATTCTACATTAATATCGTTGCTTCTTCGATAAATAAATAAATATAGTAATAAACCTATACACACTTCAGTTATTTTCCATTACGTAATAATTTGTTTTCCCATGTTAACCTGACGTTCTAGTGTTCAGAAAACATCTAATTAAATTTGTCGCAGCTCTCACCGATAGTTTAGTGGCTAGTGAGCAATACTCTAGCACACAGGGTTCTGATTCGATTCTCGGTGACAGATCCTTGAAATTTTAACGCACTTCGGTGGTTCGGATTCCATCTTCAATATTAGAGCCATGTCTTATATAGCCTCGATGCTGAAAATAGGCAATGAAAGGACAATGAAACATATCAAAGTAAAAGAACCTATTTAGAATGCGAAAGACAGTTACACACAATCGAGTTGCCAGAGGCTTGACCAACAATAATTCAGTTACTAAGCCTAGCGTTAAAGGCGAAATTATTAAGAAAAATATATATACAGGGTGTTACATAAATTTATTACAGTATTTTGAGAACAGATTCCTCACATTGAAATAAGAAAAACTGTTTATATAGACCTGTGGTGGGAAGTGCATAGTTATAGGGTGCCGAAAACTTGAAAAAATGAACTTTACAGGTACATAGTTCTACTACTATAGGCACTGGCGTCTCTGGCATGTAAAATTTGGGAGGGACGACATCAAAGAAAGTTATTTAAGTGGTACTACCTAGCCCAACCTGATTATTAACTTCGATTCTATTTGTTACTTTTCTGCTTACCTTCACGGACCCCTTAAGGTATATCAAGAATCGAATACAATCGTTTCACAGCCTGAATATTATATTCCAAATAAATATAATTATAGTTATTTATATGATATTCTGTCGTTAGTAAATAAATTAAATTAGAATAAAATACTGAATATTTTGTACTTCAAAATATTGGCGGGAAGCGTCCCCTCGTCCCCCCCCCCCCGCCAGAGACACCCGTGACTATAGGACCTATTGTAGATGGGTCAAGACATCACTGAGGAACTGGTACGTGAACTATCCAAATATCAATTTATTTTAAGAATGCTTTAGTATTTGCAAATAATTTTTAGAGAGGTAGGTGGTGAGTGATCAAGAACTCCCAAACAGCTTTTCTAAAAATGATTGCGCATGTACCCGAGGTTCTGAAAGATAGATATTTGGATAGTTAACATACTAGTTTCTCAGTGAGGTCTTGATCCGACTACAATCGGTTCTATAATAGTGGAACTATTGAAGTTCATTTTTTTTTTTCAAGTTTTCGGCACCGTATAACTACGAAACTATGCACTTCCCACAACAGGTCTATATTGTGACATATTTATGTAATACCCTGTATAGGTATTAAGTGCTGCTTGAATATTAACTTACCTAATTCGAAAAAAATGAAAAAGAGACTAATCGCTTGATGTACCTTTAAAAGATTTTTAAAATCAGTAAATTATAAGATCATAAACTTTAAAGTTGTGGTTTTGGTTGCCAACATGGAAACTCCACCTGAAAAATGTGCAACTTAACAAATTATTATGACGTTGGATCACACTTCGCCCTTAGAACAGCTCTGACGCAACGTAGAATGGTGTCAAGGTTGTTGTGAATGTTAGCAACTGCAATATTGCATCATTTCCACGTGCAATTCATCATTCAATCTTGTGAGAGATGATGCAGGCGGTAACCTGTGCTAGCTTCGTGTTTCCAAAACTGACCTCAAGAGTTCAATGGGGTGAGTCGAAAAGAGTGAATTTTCGAATACTGAATCGTAATAGTAAGGAAACGTTGCGCATTTGCATGCAAATAAAGGGTGAAAATTTGAAAACTTCCTCATAATTCAGTTCCGTAAAGCTCATAAAGTTAGAAAGAAAACTGACCAGAAACACTATTATTAATGCCTTTACGCTTATATTTTAAAGTTAAGTTTTTCGACTTCTAGCATCATGAAATTACTTTATTTTAGCTGCTTTTTAATGGTAGAAATATTTTTAAAATACAATGATGCATTTAGAGTTTGAGCCTTTGATCTTAAATTAGTGAATTTCGGTTATTTTTTTACTGTATTACAAACAGATGCACTCTTGTATTATATATATTTATGAAGCGACCATTCAAAACTTAAGTATTCGTAGTACAAATAGAGTATTTAAAACCATTTCAAGAAGAAAGTTCATTCAAGATAATAAAACCATTTCAAGAAGAAACTTCATTCAAGATAATAAAACCATTTCAAGAAGAAACTTCATTCAAGATAATAAAACCATTTCAAGAAGAAACTTCATTCAAGATAATAAAACCATTTCAAGAAGAAACTTCATTCAAGATAATAAAACTATTTCAAGAAGAAAGTTCATGCAAGATAATATAAATTATTTTAACTATCTTTTAAGTGGGGAAACTTGGGAAAGCAGGTATACTGAAAATACAGTAGACACAGAATGGGAAAACTTTCTAAATATAGACAGCTACTACTATAACGTAACATTCCCAAAAATCACGCAAAAAATCTGAACATGTAAGCAAAAAGCATTGAGCGGTATTAGCAAAACAAGATAAATTAAATGCAGAACTTAAAAAAGATATTATTCAAATTACGAACGCATATACAAA
This sequence comes from Thermobia domestica, assembly GCF_964235325.1. Taxonomy (NCBI): domain Eukaryota; kingdom Metazoa; phylum Arthropoda; class Insecta; order Zygentoma; family Lepismatidae; genus Thermobia; species Thermobia domestica. The sequence continues at coordinate 68,459,337 of NC_137471.1, read as the reverse complement.
AAGGTGATAAAAAATGGCCAAAAAACGTAATTGAACAAAAGAATACAGTGCTAGAATATAAAATAGAAACAATGAGAAATAATTAAAAGTGAAACAAATAATAAAGCACTGCACAGTGAGAATATAAACATTGAATTGTTTACAGGTAACACAAAAATAACTGACTCGCAATCAGTTACAAATGCTACGAATAACTACTTTACAAACATAGGTAGTAAAAATGATGTAAGTGTACAATCGAGAATGAGTAATATACACAAAAAAAACTGCAAAATACAATGTTCCTTCAACCAATGGAACCTAGTGAAGTCGCAAAACTAATTTCTAAGCAAAATAGTAAGTAATCCGTAAGTTTTGACGACATTCCAATGATTATACTGAAAAAATAAGTTCGGCTTATATCGAAGTTCCACTAGCAGACCTTATCTTTCTTTTACTTAAGAGCAATTTCCTGAAAAGTTAAAATTACCTAAAGTTAAACCAATCCACAAAAAGATGGCAAGCATAGGTGAATAATTATAGGCCTATAGCCTTTCTGGCCTATAGACCTATAATCTTAACCTTTCTCAAAAATTATTGAATCAGCAATCTAACACCGTTTGTTAACGTACCTTGAAAAATATAACAAATATTGCGCAAAACAAGTTCCAACGTAATAAATCAACTGACACGGTAATATACAACAACCTTGATTACATTCGTGAAGGTTTAGACAATAGGAAAAAATGTATGCGAATATTCCTAGACTTAATGAAAGCGTTTGATTTTGTTTCGCATCAAATAATGTTTGAAAAATTAAATATTATTGGCATTAGGAGTATTGTGAATAAAGTTTCAAAGATATTTAGAAGATAGAAGTCAAGCAGTGGTAATTGACTATATCAATCAACAGGATGCAGTCGCCAGTTATACATCAGTTGTAAAACCAATAAGATGCGGAGTGCCGCAAGGGTCTATTCTAGGGCCAGTTCTCTTTATTATTTTTATAAACGATCATCCAGTGTATATTAAAACTGCAAAACCAACAATGTTCGATGATGACACAAGTTTAGCTATTACTGAGTACATTGATAGGAAATGCAAGCCAGTATCAGACAAACTATAGAGGAGTTAAACTTATGGGTTGAAGACAACAAATTAAAATTAAACATTTATAAAACGACAGACTGAAATGTGTAAATCCATTTAAATCTCGTTCTCATTTTCTTTTTTGCTCGTAAATAATGTTCTTTGTGGAATCTATTATATATCGAAAGACTTCTCGGATCGCATTAGCGTATTAAGAGACAAGCGTGCCTACTCAAATGTACTTACTTAAATTAGACAGCTACAGAGTCTCAAGACTTACGCGAAAGTTTGCAGAGATTGGAAACAAGTCTCTCCTTCCAAGACGGCTGCTGAAGTGCCAAATGCTTCGATAATGGTTAGGCATTTAAGGTTCAAGTGATAGGATCACTGTTCGATTCCAAGACACGCAAGTTTGTGGTAACCTTCATGCCTGCGGGCTTTTTGAGGACCTCCCATTTCCTACCACATTATCATACACCTAATTATTTAATAATTCATTTCATTAATCATCTGTCTTCTTTAGCCTCAAGGGCATTACCATAGAACTTATAACTATACGTTTAATTTAATTTCACTTTTGACAGAATTACTTCGTTTATATATCACTCAGGTGCAGCCCGGTCCTCTCTTGAGTTACAGAGCTTTTCTAAGTTGTCTAAATATAATACTGATAAGTGAGACAAGCTTACTTATTTTCAGTTTCTCATCCTCGTAATTCGCAGTCAAGCAATATTTTAAATTCTGAAATATGACTAAGTTTTATAACTTATAAATATTGAAAATAAATATCAAAATTGTGGACTTTTTAAAATTCGATTACACGAGTAATATTGCAAGCTTTCCATTGTATTTGTTCAGCTTGAAATAACAGTATACCTCAAATATTTGTCATGGTAAAATTACTTCTGCAATTTGACAGCAAATGGCTAGTCTGTATGGGATTGAGGAATAAAGGGTGCAGTTATACTATACGGATCCATAGATTTATAAAATTTACGGAAGAAATTTCTAATACTATTTTAATAGAGTAATGTATAAGTACCGGTAATAGAAATATGGTGTGCACTTACCTCTGAGATGCGTATTTACGTCGAAATATAGAAATTAAAATCGAACCTGAAATGCACGTAATCTTCCATAAGCTGCCATAAAATTTTGGTAGGTCTATAATTTCCCTATTTTATGTCGAGAACAGAACACAACCAACTCCTGCGAGGCTTCTAACCCGTTCCTACTACTACCACTACCCGTTCCTACTCCTACTCCTCTTACTACTACTACACCTACTACTACTACTACTTACTCCTACTTCTACTCCTTCTCTTCCTCCTACTCTTACTACTACTACTACTACTACTTACTCCTACTTCTACTACTACTTACTCCAACTCCTCCTCCTCCTCCTCTTGCAGCTACTACTATTACTACTACTACCTACTCCTACTATTACTTCTACTCCTCCTCCTACAACTACTACTCTTGCTACTACTACTACTACTACTATTTCTACTCTTACTACACTCCTCCTACTACTTACTCCTACTCCTTCTACTACTACTACTCTCACTACTACTAGTACTACTACTTACTTCTCCACCTCCTACTACTACTCTTACTACTACTACTACTACTACTACTTACTCTTACTACTACTACTGCTTACTCCTCCTCCTCCTACTACTACTACTACTACTACTACACCTCCTCCACCTACTACTACTACTACTACTTACTCCTACTCCTACTCCTACTACTTATACTATGGATCCGTATAGTAAAACTATTCATTGCTTGGTATATTGCAGAAGATCTGTTAGTGAACCTGCACCGGAGAATGCAAGAGACTTCTGTGTGGATCCGTATAGTAAAACTGTACGAAATAAAGTAGAAAAACAGAAAACAAAATTCTTCGTGATTAGTGATAGAGCAATCACGCAGCAAACAGGAGATCGAAGTTCGAGTACTCATCAGTCCAGATAAGATTCATTTGGTACTTCATTATGTTGAAAACATCGCTCAGTTCGATTTTGTATCTCAATTACTATTATCTAGATCTAAATGACACCGAATACAAATAAGATATTGTACAGTTAGTACTTAACACTGATACGATAAGATAAACTTGCAACATTTCTTGTATAATTTAGCACGGTGGTTTCGTTATGACATTAATACTAGAAGATTAGCATAATATATATATATTGTTAGGGAATTGTTGGTTTTACCACGCAAATATGAAATTGGGATTTACAGGGGAAGAAAACGGTAAACTGGAAACAAAAAATAACTTAAACACCTATTGAAAGTAAAAACCTATTATGAACATCAGTCAATCAATTATATGTTTTAGTTACTTTTTGCGAAGTTGGCAGCTGTGATTTACTTCTTCAAGATATTTTAACACTCATAAATTCAGTTCATTTAATCTAATATAATCTCATAAATTGTTTTTATTTAAACGAATGATCTGAACTTCTTTCTTCTTTTACAACTTCAACTAAGGTTTTACATTTTCAGATACAGACACTAGCTCACAGTCACCTATATTGCTGAGATATTTTATAAATAAAATTGTTTTATAATATAGTAATTTTAATGTAAAAGTAGATAAACATTATGGTTGATGATGGAAGATGGTATATGAATCTCGGTCCAAAATTGTTGAATTGCATTCTTTTCATGACAACTCTTATTCCCAACATCAGTTGAATTTGTTTGATGCAGATACAAATTAAAGTAAGTTTCATCATTTGTACTTTATATCAGTGATTCCCAACCTTTTTTGACTGGCGACACACTTTACTGAACATCAAAGACATTGCGACGCACTTGCTTATTATTATTATTATTATTATTATTATTATTATTATTATTATTATTATTATTATTATTATTATTATTATTATTATTATTATTATTATTATCTCTTATAGTAATGAAACCAACAACTTTTATAATGACTATATGTAGCACAGCCATTATTGCTACCGCTGAAGGTGTTGACTGGGATAGTCTGTTTCGATTTTAACTAATTTCATTAAATTCTTCATGATCTTTAAATTGTAAAATTTCGCGACACACCTTACAGAATACACCAGTGTGTCGTGACACATCGGTTCCGAACCATTGCTTTATACACATGATTGACGCTACCTTAGGGAAAAAAGCGCTGTCCCAATTTAGGTCAATATAGATTTGTAAAATTTACAGAAGAAATGAATTATTTTATTTAAGAAGACTGATCTATAAGTACTCAAAATATACCAGGATCTTACAAGATGATCATACATAACCATAGAAGTGTCGCAAAGCTGTGCCATACATGCCACATGTGTTTTTATGTCATATGAAGTGTTTTTCCATTATCTTCGTTCTCGCGATGTTCACCTTCGCGGACGCACCTATTTCCTACGGATGCACCCCCTGAGCAGAAACCCTGCTGCGCTCCTGCCCTGATTCGGTTAGATAGCATTGGTGCTTATTAGTGATTACCTAGTACAAGTTGGTTTGTATTTTTCTCACTGTCGTTTTTATAATGTGATCACACGTTATATTTACACCGATAATGCGTAAGCCCTTCTAAAGTGAATCTGCACCAAGTAATGTAACTCCTCCCTTATGAAAAACACTCTATGGTGGTAAGAATGGAATTTCTTATAGAAGAAGAAAATACCGGTATATCAGGAATGTAAATACATATATTTACTTAAGTGAGACTGCTAAAAAAAATTATTTTCGTAGTTATTTGTAGTAGTCATTATCTCTTCAATATTGATTATTTTATATTATTAGGTAGCTATGGTTTCATTGAGTTTGATTACTGGTATTTACTTCACTATTGTAAGAAACTTCAATAAAACAGTCAAAATACTCCATATTAAGTTATTGATTTTAAGTTTAGAACTTATTTTCTAATAGTATTCAAATGTGTAGTTAGATTAAGCTGATCTCTTGTTTATATACAGTGGCGGCTCCAGAGTTCTATAAGAGGGAAATCACGTTGGCAGTGACAATGAAACAGGCGTTCCTTTCCCTTCCCTCAATTATCATACCTTTAGAGCCTGTAGTGATTTTTCACTTTGAAGGCAATCTTTAAATTCTCAAGTGACGTGATACTACTACTACTACTACTACTACTACTAATAATAATAATAATAATAACGCCCTCGTGTTTCAGGATAGTTTTATGAAGAAGTCGTAAGTAATGTAAAGGTTATTACGACAAAAAAAAATGTTCTTTAAGAAAAATAGTAACTTTGTTTCATTGTGCGCCCATATTGTAACCTACATCTATATGAGAGTATGCGAAAGAAATAATACAGCAATAAGATAAGCATTATTCTGCGTGCAGTCCCAGTTTAGGCTACCTTAAAGAATTCATGAAATGAAAAATTTCGGTTTAACGTGAAAGGCTTATGCTTTGTAGGCTAAGAGAAACGGATGATTCAGGCAAATGAATGATGGACTAATTAATGGAAGGAGAATGTGGGAGAGAACAGGAGAACCCTGAGAAAGCCCACGGACATATGTTGTCTAGCATAAACTTAATTGGTCAGGGCTGAAACCAGGAACCCCATGCACTAGAGGTAAGCATTCTACCATTGAGTCACCATGCTCCATTACATGAATTCATTATGTATGTTCTTTCATCAGGAAGTGAACTTCTACCTTATGAATTACTTTTTATGAGAGACATTTCTATGTGCAGATTAACTTTAGGAGAGCTTAACCGTTATGGGTATAAATACAGCATGTGGACATACCACATATAAACGACAATGCAAAAAAACTAACCTGTGAAAGATGGCCATTAAAAGCAAGAAATGTATCTAACTCTCGTAAGGGCAGGTGAAGCAGGAGTGCGGCAGTAGGAAACTGACACGTCAGCGATGGTGGGTAGGGGCATAAACAAAGGTAGTGGAAACTCACTTTGTTCGTACGTGCTACCTGTGAAACATCTTTTGGATAATTATATCGTTACGAATCACGTCTTAAGATACTGTATTTATATAGAAATTCAGTTTAGCATGGTTTCCTTATGAACTATTGTGTGGATATCATATTTTGATTATGTATGCATTTTATCCACACTGTACATGTATTTTATCCACATATTTATACCCATAACGGTTAAGCCCTTCTAAAGTTAACATGCACCAGGAATGTCTCTCATAAAAAGTAATTCATAAGGTAGTAGAAGTGCACTTCCTGATGACAGAACATACATAATAAATTCATGTATACATATGTGGATCCCTATATATTTTGATCACTTACACATTCCTCTTTTGAAGTAACATTAGGTATTTCTTCTGTTAATTTTTAAAATCTATGGTCCTTTAAACTGAAACAGCACCTTATTCTGAAAGTAAGTAATGATTTTAACATTTTAAAAATTGTATATCATTTTCTTTGTGCTAAGTTCATCAATCTGTACGAAAAATAAGCGTTTATTTCTGATACTGCTCTTTGGAATCATAAAATGAATTGATAAGACTAGTTTCAAGTTAGCTTCTTACAGATATGGTTCAAAATGATATTAATATTGAGAACTAATCGAATAACATAAACTGTCTGGGTATTTAGCCAACTTCTACATTAATTGCTTGTTTTAAAGATCTTCATTGACTAAACACCGCTAGGAGGATAAGAGATGGCGCTGTAAACACTAAGTACTGGGAGCTTTGTTCTATTTTTTTATTCAATTTTTACCATTTACAATTCATTACTTTGGACAATTTTATTATTTGTTACAATTTTCATATACTATATTTCATTTTCAATATGTTCAAGCTCCGCTTATCCTTCTGTATTATTACATTAATACTGTGATAAACAATTTAAAACAGGCAAATTCGGCCATCTTGGCTCGTGCCATTTTAATACAATTACTTATATCAAACAATTTATGATTAAAACAAACATAGTGACGTAGTCCACAAGACCCTAAGGCTGGGACTTCCTTTATAAATCTCCCGTAAGGGAGGTAACTGGAAGAAAGAAAAAGAACACCGCTAGTAGAGAAAAAATAATAACGAAATTCCGTTACATATTTAGGTGTTTTAAAGTTTCATGTTTAAAATAATGAGCTGTTAAAGAATATTTATAAATCAAACTAGCGTGATGGGTGAGTCTTTGTCTGAAAGTAAAAATGCAAACTTAACTTTATTTCATGATATTGGGTTATTTTATTATTAACTTTCATTACAAGACATTGGGTCGTTTTATTAGTTTTAAATTACTAACACCTTTTACCAATGATTAAGGTTCCCATATCACTAGACTAAAAAAAAAACTGGGACACCCTATGAAAATTTACATTATATTATGTACTTTTAAACATTTATGCACTTGATCCTTGTTAATTAGTTACATAATAGGTCATCACTCATCAAAAACGAGTGACAGAGTAGATTATTCTCATTAATTGAGCATCGATGACTAATGAAAACGACATTTTAAAAAATAATGTAACGCACTTATATTTTGGAAGGGAAAACGGACAATTGGAGCTCCACACAGTTCTTTAAGAGATAATTGATGTAAATCGAACTGTTCCGATTAAGCTGGGGTGACTGAGAGCCCTAACTATGTATTGTACTATATTATTTATTGTACTGTATTATTTTCGTCCTTTTTCATACCAATTGTTTACAATGTGAACGTATGTGTTAAACACGCCACAAGAACATTGAATGTGTACATATTTATACATTTAAATCTTACATAAAATATTAAAAATAATGTCAATTTAAGTTAAGAGGTACAATTTTTCCTTATTCTAATTTACATATAACGATATAAAAACAAAATAACAGTTAATAAACCTTTACATTATAGATATGCAAGAAATATATATACTTTAAATCTTATTATCTACGGACATTTTTTGATATAACTGATTATGGATTTGTGAGATATTCTTCTACAGAACGGAAGCAGTGCTCGAGTAGGTAGTACTTGACTGCTTTATTGAAATCGGATGTTTTGTTTTTTAAAGTGGAAAAAAAAGCTTCGGTAACTCTTTACTTTGGCAAGGAGTGATATCCCGTCACTGTTAGTATTATTCACAGGTTCATTGGTTCCTTTCTATTCCTAGGGATTATTCATAGACTATGTACGACCTTAAAAAGGCAGTAATAAAAGGACTTTAATTTACTACAATATTGCCCTTGTACTTAATGCAATCAGTTCCTGTCACTGCCTTGCCTAAACTAAAGATTTGCCAAAGCTTCTTATAAATAATCACTGCCATACGATATGTAGGCTACTATTCTTATGCACTTTTAAACGTGAAGACTCTATATGAAGATCTGACGCTTGTCTTGTATTATGCAAATGAATATCTGACAAGTGAGTTCAACCGGAAGCTGCTTGTATCTATCTGTATATCTTTTCTTACAAATTTTAAAAGTTCATATATATATAAACATAGAAGAGATAAGATTTCAAGAAGTTTAAATATAAGTTTACAAGAAATTCGAGGTTTATTTCCTGTCATAAACCTTAAAGCTCTCTTTTGTAAAACAAATACGGAATTTAGCAGTGCAGTAGATCCACAGAATATAATACCATATTTCAATTTAGAATGAAAAAGTCCAAAATAAGTTGTGAACAGAACATGCTGACTAGAGCAACCATAAAGCAGTAAAAGCATAATGGGATTTTTTACCTATGGTTGGTGCCATATCTGTGATTTTTTGTCACTTTACATATCCAAATTTGCCACTCTTATAAGCATAATAAAGCATAATTTACAGAAATAAAGTATTAAAGCGTAATGTTTAATGCTTTTTATTCCAGAACCGTGTGTAGAATAAAAATTGTCATATATATTGTGCCAAAGAAAAAATGATCAACAAAGGCTATTATCAATTCCGCAAACAATGGAAATTAACTGCCAATTACTTTTACTCGTAACAATGGAAGGTTCAAATTCCTCCTCTCTCCGTACCTTCCGCTCAAAAGCTTCTTCTTTTTTTTTTTTTTTTTTAATTGCTAACTTCGTGTTAAAAGGGAGGTAAGACTGGCTGTGCTTATTTCAAGATATCAAAATCGAGAGTGAGTAAGAGAATTCCCAATTGACCATTTCAGAGTAGAAGGCGGAAATTTATTTTGTACTCTTCGTTCTGAATTCATTAAATATGATAAGTCTACTGTGCAGGTACATGTTTTTTCTTCGAAATACCCCTTAAGGAAAACTGCACAAAATGTTAGTGGAAAAAGTTATTAGTTTTATATACATTTTTAATGTTTGTGTAATAAAAACGAGTAAAATAAAACAAATATGAAATAGAAATGGGTAAAAATGAAGTATAACTTAGGGAACAGCATATTAAGCATTTTTTTTTAAAAAAAAAAAGCATAATAAATTATAATGTAAGGAAAAATAAAGCATAATATACAGCTGTATAAAGCATAAAGTTGGTTGCCTTAATGCTGACTGACACAATTTCGTAAAATCTTTAACATGTAACAGGTTTGAGCCAGTTTACTAGATAATAATTTTTGAATGTGAATTTGATATCCGAAACGTAATTCAACGTTTAGCTGTTGATTGTTACACAAGGGCCTTCTCTTATCTTGTTTTGTTTACTACGTGAAAGCACATGCACGAAGGGTCTTTTTGTATTTAGTATTAGTTTGTTTCTATCCAGCCAGTCATTGACGGCAGACATAGTGGAGTCCACTGCATTACAGAACTCAACGTAAGTTTCTCCGGTTACTAATATATTTGTATCATCAGCATACAGAACAATTTTAGCAGAGTCTGAACATTGTGGCAAGTCATTTATATATATTAAAAATAGAATAGGACCTAAGATGGAACCTTGAGGAACTCCAAATTTTAACTCTTTGATATCTGAATAACATTTGCTTACTCCCTGTGTATCTCGAGTTAGACAGTTAATTTCAACAGTTTGCCTTCTGTTGGAAATATACAATTTAAACCACTCATAAGCATGTCCCCTAATACCAGTCTTGTAATTTTTCGTGGAAAATTTGATGTTCAATTGTATCAATAGCTTTGCTAAGATCAAGAAATATGACGGTTACATACTTCTTAGCGTTTAATGAATTTAAAGCGGAATAGAGAAAGGAGTAAAGAGCAGTTTCAGTAGACTTATTTGATGTAAAGCCATTTTGAGCAGGAGACATTAAGTTAAATTTATTTAGAAAGCTCCGTCTCCTTTAGCCTAACCGGCATAACCGTGGGACGTAAAACTTAAAGATCTCATCTCTCTAATTAGAAAGCTAACTAGTCTTATATATATATTTTTCAAAAAGTTTGGAGAAGCTAGGCAGACATGATATTGGTCTGTAGTTCGATATAAGATCTTTCTTGCCACTTTTATATAGGGATTTAACAACTGGTAACTTCAATGCTTCAGGAAAAATGCCACCACTAAATGAGTTATTTATATGAAGCATAAGATATCAGCAATCTCATAAGAACATTGCTTTAGAATTTTATCAGGAACTTTATCATATTCTGGAGAACTCTTTTCATTTTCAGTGTAGTATTTAAGATTTCTTGACTAGTTACTGGGTGTAAGAACAATGATTTTTCGGAAGTATTACCATTGTGTCTACTAAGGTATTGTTTGCTAGATAGTTTATTGTTCACTTATTAGTGATAAGCTTTTCCACTTCATTCGTGACGTAATCGTTAAAAGCATTTGCAATTTCAGTCGATTTTCTAATAATTTTATTTTGACAAGAAACACTAGTTATCTTAGGGGAAGGTTTTTGTTCTCCAGATTCTTTCCGAATAATTTGTCATGTAGCTTTCATTTTATTGAAAGCTTTCCCAATGTAAGTATCATTTTCTAAATTTTTGCCTACTTTATGAGTTTATGTAAAACTCGTCAGTACGTTTTATAGTATCTTTTAAACACGAGAGCACGGCAGCGTTGGGATAGTTGATGTAAATAGCGCATTTCTTCTTAGAGAAAAGCTCAGACTGTTTTATTATTATTATTATTATTATTATTATTATTATTATTATTATTATTATTATTATTATTATTATTATTATTATTATTATTATTTGTTACAATTTTCCCGAAATAGCTACAAGTCTCTTGATTTGTCGCATATTTTTTGGCTTAAGTTTAGAGATGCCCCTCCTGTTTCAAACCTACAACAAAGCAGTTAAAACATTAAAAATTGTTAGGTTACTTTATGTTAGGTTAGGTTACCCGGTAAGACTAGTTAGACTAGAACAGTGACTGGAACCGGTTCTCATAGAAGATTCAATTATCAATTAAATTCAGTAATCCGTAGTTCTCATAAAAATTTAATAGTTTATCTTCATTATTCTTATATAATTCTGAAAAACTCAATGCGGAAGTATCACATTCAACGCAACGATTCACATTCCCATACGATTAACATGCTGCTGAATCATCGAAACCTTCCGCGCCTTGCAAATAGTACCATCTTCTACATATCTTTTCCCCTATTAAACATAACTTTACTGCCAAATTTACACACCTAAACATCATATAAGACCTCCAAATCATCATTTCTGACCTCACTTCTTCTGTAAATTTTCGTAATTTTTAAAAAAGACGGAAGAGCAACTCTAAACTTAACCTTTTTTTCAGTTATCTGAAATATTTTGTAATATTCAGTTTCAAATCCAAGTAGAGTTTAGCTGGCCTTCCGCCGTTGTAACACAGAATTCCTCTTATGCACGAGTACACGTGTCAATGTTGAAAATGAATCACCAAGTGTCAGTTTTGTGACATACAAGATATATTGCGTATTGGCGCGGTTTATTTATTTATTTATTTATTTATTTTAAAGAAATGTAGTTTTAAATATATGTTTTAAAAACAGAATATCTTTCATTACCACCAACTAACTTTACAATATATTAATAGGTTGGTGTCAGTAAAATGTCCGCTTTACCGTCTGCTGGAAAACTCACCTCAACAATTTAACACAGGGTTGGATTAAGGTCACGTATCTAATGTCAAAAACTAAGTATAGTCCAGTAAACTCAATACAATATAGCAGTTAGGCTGGAATATTCAGACAGACAGGAGAGAGTGCGTTGTTAAACAAGGCCGTAAGAAAGTGCACCATGAGGAGCATGCAATTGTGAGTGTTTTTTCTTTACGAATTGAAACTTAGACATTCTGCACAGCAAACTTCAAAAATGTCAATAGTACATTTCGAAAAGGAATGACGAATGCAAGTACCATTAGGTGTTGGTTTGTCAGATTTCGTTCCTGTGACAGCATTGTAAAATAAGCCACATGAACACTGACCATCATCATGTTCCGATGTGAGTTCCTCAGGTACGCCGTGGAAGCAGACCCTGAGAAAAGTATTCGTGCCACTACATATGACTTAGGATACACCATACCACTGTCGTTCGGCGGCCCCACGCAGTCAATAAGGGGAAAAGTTGGACTCATAAGTGGCACATAAGTTGATAACGGACAACAAAAATCGCCGTCTGGGGATGTGCACTTCTCTGAGTGTAAGAATAACAGGGATAGTCTCCTGCATCGTATTGTCTCTGGAAATAGAAATAGATCTACTATAACAATCGTAAACGATCAGGACAGTGGTTAGATTGTGATCTACTTTCAGGACGGTTTCCTAAACAATCTCTCCATCCACACGATATGATTTTACTGGTATGGTAATCTATAGTGTGCGATTGATCCATCATTTCTTTCTCAGGCACGGCGAAACTACCAATGTAGATCATTACAGTGGATAACTCCATGAAATGCACCGCAAACTTGTCCACAAGCATCCAACAATGATTAACAGACATGATGTATCGTGTTACACGACAATGCTGTCTCGCAAAGGATGGTGCAATCCCCACTCCTCCTATTCCTCAGATATCTCACCTACTGACAACAATCTCTTGTTGAATTTCGATCCGTTTTTCGAAAGGAAATTCTCCGTGACGAAAAAGACTTTCGAAAGAAAGACTTATTTTGCCACGGAATCCATTCGTTTGCTGGGTGATGCCAAAAGTGTCTGATTGAAGATTATTTCATTATCCAGATATTGTATTGTAGTTTACATTTTTCATCTCTAGATATGAATCATCTGGGCGAACATCTTATTCGCACCAACCTACTGTAAACGTACTTCATTTGATGTTGAATAAACGAATAAAATTTGAGGGAACAGAAAATCGTTTGTAAAGTCAAGTCCCAATTTGCTCTACCTCTGCATCTTGCTCACACCCCTGTTGTTACTCTGTTTAATCTAACTACTCTCTGAATTACCCTCCAAACACAGCAAGGACATTCGGGAGACATGTCAAAAGTTTTTTCCCTTTCTTTTGTAAGCGTGTCAAAAATATTCTTTGAATTGAGATTCCACACAATTCGGATTTTTTTTTTTTTTTTTTTTTTTAATAAGTCTTCTCGGACTATCAGCCAGATGAATGTATTGACATCTGACGTTTCGAATGCAGACATTGCTTTCATCTTCAGGTTTGTAATGAAGAGACCGGAGACGTGAGCATATGTATATAGTGATTATTTAGGGACAAATCTATGGATGGGTTTGTGATTGGCTTAGGGAAATGCTAACTTCTGATTTGCTGAGGGATGCTGGCTCCTGATTGGCTGTTATGGATGCGACAAGTAGTTTTGTTGAATGTTTGCTTTTGTTTCTGAAAATCGCCGACCAGGTAGGGCTGAGATGAAACCCATTGTCTCTATTGAGACTGCTCCTTTACCGTGAGATAATTATGGCTTTCTTTATTGTTCTGTTCCAGAAATTGCTGGAAAATGGCTACTATGGTAGTATTTGTAAAATCAATTCTGTGTCCAACCTCTAGGCTATGCTCTGCCAGCCCTGACTTTTCGGGTTGCTAAAGTCTTATGTAGCTGTCGTGTTTTTTGCATCGTTCTTCTATTGTACTTCCAGCCTGTCCTATGTATGCTCTGCCACATTCACATGGTATATAGTATACACCAGGAGTGCGCAGGTGAAGATCTAAGCCAGCATTTCTGTCAGCCAATCACAAGCCCCCATTCATAGCTCTGCCCCTAAATAGTCACCATATACACATGCTCACTCTCCGGTTTCTTTATTACAATTCCTGAAGATGAATGCAATGTTTGCATTCGAAACGTCAGGTGTCAATATCTTCACCCGGCTGACAGCCCTAGAAGACTTATTAAAATCATGTCACCAGGAAAAATTCAAGTCTTACCTCGGAAAATGTTATTTTTCTGGTAATTCAGTGGTAATTGAACAGTCGGCAAATAAGAGATATGGTTTCAATTTTCTGCCACTTAAACAATAAGTTGTTTAGTTCTTTCATATATTTCTACCTTATAATGACCAACTAGATTACAAGCGTTAGCTCTTATGAAATAACTATGTATTTTCAGGTAGAAATGATTGTCGAACTTTACGATATGGCGTATTTTGGTCATTTTTATCCTTAAACAAAAACATGTCAGTAAATACATCATTCTAACATTATTAAATTATATTTTAATATCGAAATTTGATTCCGCTGCATTATAAGAAAGTTCTTTTAAGTTTAAATATTGTAATGATCACCTAGGATCAGGACAATATACACTGGAAGAATAAACAAATTATAAAAACTTTGCTTCTAATATTAAACAAAATAAACTTGTGTTTTTTCTACAAGTCAACAAAAAGCCGTTGGAAAAGTTTCCGTGGCTACATTAAAACACAGAACACAAGCTAAAAATTAACTTCCTAAGTAAAATTTAGTTACAGAAAGTAGCTCGTGACCTGAAAAACCAAGAACAGCAAGTAGTATTTAAACTTCGGATTTTGAGGTCACGAGGGTCATTTTTGGAGGGTAGGCCAAAGGTGCTGCACGTTTGCCGAGGAGTTTTTGATTAAGGGGCTGTCTCGATTTCGGAAGACAGAGGCCCTGAGTACAATTTAGTTTTATTTAGCTTCATAAGCCACGCAAAGAGGTTTGCTGTGGGCTACCACTGATGCTGTCCTTAAAGGTTCAAAGTTTGATTCCGACTCCGTAGTCACACCAAGGTGTTTGTTGTGGCCTTGCATTTTGATTGCTGCTCTGGGCTTGGAAGAGAAAGACGTGATGCATCCAGTGAACTACAGTGCCTATAATTAATGCGTAATTAAAATTATTATTGTGTGATATGAATATAAAACCAGAAGCTAACCTCCAAGACGAGGCCGAAACATGTAAGTAACCAGTAATGGAATTTAGTGCATAAAACGATGGATTCACTCTTAAAACAGTTTTAAGCGATATAGCCCAAGGCTTGTCATATGCCTGGCGTATTTACTTTGCTAATATGATATCTTTGTAAGTTAAACAAAATCTATATTATTTAATAAAACTCTATTGAACTAACTTTTATGACACACAGAGTTTGGTCTTAATTTACATTTAACATAAAGAGTTTGACCCTGGTTTGGCATGCTCCCTAAATATTGAAGATAAGCAGTAGTGACCAACAGATTCCCTTTTGTTGTATGTATAGCTAGTGTAAATAAACAGTCATCGTCTTTTGTTCAATTAATACTTAAAAAATGCCTTTCCATGTTCTAACTTTCTCTATGTAAGTTGTGCTTTACAGCAGGATTCTGAAACGTAAATATTTAGACAGAGCGTTTACTAGTGCCTCTGTAATACCTTAACCCAATTACGATAGGTTCCATAGTTCTCGAACTGTGGAGCTTTAAGTTATATTTTCCATCGTTTTCGGCAGCTTATAACTTTGGATTTCGGCCCTATATTTAGTAGACATTTTTTTGCTTGTCTCAAGGTTTCCTAGCAGATGGGTATCTCCCTTATCTCTTTCAGCATAGGATATATATATACAATTTAAATATGCTGTTTGATTGCATGTGGGGCTTATTCATAGGTGCTAAATAGCACTACTTTCGGTTTACTGTAAGTCGGCTCGCAGTGTTTTGACTTAGGGCTTTTACTCTGCGGTATGAGGTAATTATAAATTGTACCACTCTCAGTCTACTGCATATAGCTATTTGAGATCTAAACATGATAATATGGATTTTACAAGCCGAAAACATGAGATTTTTGCTGTAAGAAAGGTATTTTGCAGATGTTGTGCCTGTCTTCTTTTTCTCGTGTAATATTCGTGCCAGTTATTGTCCTCCTATCTGGAATTTGATACCACTAATCGCCTTCGTCGTTTTCGAGTAAATCATTCAAAAAAAAAAAATTACTACCAAAAGTAAACTACTGGATTTCTTCCAGGAGAATGACATAATATATGGTTGATAAGGGAATATTGATCTATGGGAAATAAACAAAATCTTTAGAGTCCGCAGAGGATCTTATGGAAACCTTAAGTTTAATATTGGGCCTGGATAGGTTGAACGAAATAATATCTAGGCGATTACACACACATTAGGACAGATTCAACGAACAGGCACCCAAAAATCCATCTTCTGGCATGTAGAGGCCACGCAAGATGTAAATCCGAACAAACCTAGAATTCGGTTTTTTCGCTATCGCCATAATATTTTTCTCTCCTATCGTCACTCGAAAATAAAAATGAGATGATTACCACACTTAGAAGTTGGAAATATTTCTCTGAAACTATTTAGAAGTTTACAAATGTGAATTTCTAAATTAGACATCGAGAATCTAAGACAACATTATATTTGGCAAGTTGATTTGATATAATTCTCTCAACCAAATTAATTGTATATATTATGTTTTGAACTTCGTTGTGTTTCTATTTTCAGAACAAATAATGATAATATTGCAGATGAGCAGAATCAAATGAAGCAGGAGAAATGGGAGAAGAAGAGCGAGTGGTGAGATTCTATTTCGTTACACTAATGAAAAAAGTTTAAAATAAGACATTAAGATCAAACTTCTCCAATCTCTTTCCCTTCCCGTTTTATCACAGCATATTATTATTTTTTTTTCTTGTGATTAAATAGCGGTATTGTGAGATATTCACTATCAAATAATCGTAAGAAAATTTTAAAATCTGCTTACTTTCTATAAAATTTTCGTAGTCACATTGAGAATTATTTTAAAATACAGTCAAACCTGTCTTCAACGGACCCTTTATTAAACGGAAACCTGTCTTAAACGGAAATATTTCACGGTCCCATGAATTTTGAAGAATGAAACGTGTAAAACTCTCTTCATTAAGCGGAAACTGTGTTACGCGGACAACGGAAAGAAAAATAAGCATTTACGGAAAATTCTGAGTTCCGGACTACAGCGTTTAGAAGATGTTTTGACATTCTGTGAGACATATACATTACACTGTCTGCGATAAAATGTTCGTTCTTCTGTTAAATATTTCTGGACAGTGTTGACCTTCCCCAACCACTACTCATATTCAGCCCCACAAATTGTCCTTAATCCCCGTAACTTAATCAAGAATCATACGGAATGTCGGAAAGAAGAAAACGAGATAGAGGAAGAAGAGGAATACGATGCCAAGTTCCAAGAAGAGTGTAGAATAAATACATATCAAGATTTTCTCAGAAGTTTAAACGAACTGCCTTACGAAAAAATGATTCTGATTCACTTAGTATAATTTCTCAGGCTAAAGTTTATGCGGAAAGTCAAGCAGCCAAGCAGCAATGCACATAGAAAACCCTGCTTGGCTATTAGAAAAATAAAGAAAACGTGTGCATAGCATATTTTGTATTCATTTTAATTTTTTTGTGTATTTATTCGTAGAAGAAAGAAGTACTGTAATGGAACAATGTACGTACAGCAATATATTTTCTCAGTATGCCCCTTTATAAGCATGTATTTTTTTAAAGAAAGGAAAGGTTTACCTCCACTAAGCGGAAACCTGACTTTAACGGAAATTTTTGCAAGTCCCGCTCGATTCCGCTAAAGACAGGTTTCACTGTATTAACAATCAATCAGAATAAATAAATAAATAAATAAATAAAAATCCTGTCACTTGTTAATTCGCAACTACTTGCCGTATTTTATGCAATTTTCACGATTAACTGAAACTTTGTTAATAATAGCTCAATTTTTAGACTACGATTAATACGAAAATCTATAGAGTTCATATGATAGTTGAGAATTGATATGAAGAAGAAAATGACTCCTTTTTAGGGCTCTATTTCTGAGTGTATAAAACACTAAATTTATGAAAGTACTCTGTCTGG
Organism: Thermobia domestica; assembly: GCF_964235325.1. Taxonomy (NCBI): domain Eukaryota; kingdom Metazoa; phylum Arthropoda; class Insecta; order Zygentoma; family Lepismatidae; genus Thermobia; species Thermobia domestica. Next base: position 68,441,142 of record NC_137471.1, on the reverse strand, counting down.
TTGATCTATGTTCCTACTACTATAAATAACTATTTACATGTGATGCGGTTAGTATTTGTTGCTCTCTGCCATATTTTCTTTCCTCATATTTCTCTGAACTTTAGCTAGAAGTTTGTTCTCTTTTTTTCTCAGAGTATCACTGAATTGCTTCTATTTACATCCTTCTGACTGTTTCTTAGTATGCATGAAAACAAAACTTCCATTTGAGAGTAAAATGTGTAAATTGTAAAGCTGTAAGATATCGGAAATTCGAAATCAAGCAATTTTAAAGCATTGACTATCAGTCAAAGATGACTACGATTTGCAACTTTTGAAATATCAATGTTGCCATATCATGAGCTATTGTTGGAATTATATAGATGATAGAACATTTACTAAACTTAATTTCTAAGAAAATTTTTATGTCAAACTATAGTAAGTAGTACTATGGTAGTATAATAGTAAGTCTTGGATTTTGATTTTTATTATTAATGATACAAATTCATTGCTTATTTAAGCAACTATTGTCCAAGTTAAGTTTTGGTCGTATTTTTATACTAAAACTGGATTCGTGAACTAATCATTAAAATAACGAAAATGCCTTGTGGAAAATATTGACTTTGTTAATAGAATGCTTTGATTTACCGATATGATTAAATGATTCTGAAATTGATAAACCTTTATCTTTGGAGTCGTTCATGTATTCTCTTATTCTGGTATTGATATTCCCTTTTCTTATGTTAAATGTAGTTTCAATGTTGCCATACTTATGAACAAACACTTTCTAAGTACGTAAATTAATTTTTCCAGCCACATAGTTACTTTTATAATCTGTTAAAATATTTTCGAGATTTTATTGAGATTTGAATGCTACTCTGATTTCGTATTTTTTGTGGTACTCTGAATCCATATTTATATCTACACTTGTCCCCACTAACCGCTTATCCGTAATTGAAAATTTGTAACTTAGAGAGGTTTTTCGCTTTACCACCGTCTAACCGCATCAAGAAACGCATTCGTTCTATCCTACCTGACGCACCATAGATAATCACGAGGCGCACTATTAACAAAGGTCAGTGTTGTTCATGCACTCTTAGTGTTACCACCTCATACATCTTACTGTTGTAAACTACAGATGTTTGCGATTAGTTTAATAGAAATCTGTGAAGTATATAAATAAAAAGTGAAAATGTACAAATCATAATTCTTACAGTAGAACTCTCTCTGGCTACGCTATTAGAGTACGTGTCTTTGGCATGGGAGACCCGGGTTCAATTCCTGGTGGGAGCTCATGTGGTTCGGATCTCAGGTTAAGCTGTAGGTCCACGTCTCATATAGCCTCGCTGCGGAAAGGGAAGCAAAGCTTAAAATCAAATCAAGTTTTCACAGTAAGAAAAAACTTCCTTCCAGAATAATTATACATCATAACATCTGAAATTATTTTTTGCAGTGTATCTTTATATACGAAATACATATATATATATATATATATTAGCTTCAGTATTTTTCATTTTGAATCCTCAGTTTACAACTTCTGTAACCCTCTAAAAATTGTATAGCTGTCTGTTTCATTATATTATTCATGAATATGCACTTAAATCGAAAATCATCAAGTAGATATAGGAATATTTCCTACATCTAAGTCACTAAGTAGAACAATAAGAGGTGTAAGATTCTAATTACCTTATCTTACCACACAGTTCTACAACCCAGTATGGACTTTAATTTCTCGCACCAACTGCCTCCACCTTCTCTTGGAAAATTCTAATGCAATGAAAAATATTAACCAATATAAGGTCTAGTTATCTTACTCACTGAACTGTCTACATATAGTGTGAATGAAATATTAGTACTTAAATATTAGTTTTAATGTCTCGTGTTCCAAAATACACTATAATATAATGTCCTACATTATTATTATTATTATATTATTATTATTATTATTATTATTATTATTATTATTATTATTATTATTATTATTATTCGTTTCGATTTGTCTCCGTCTAGTTCTCTGTAGCACGTGTGCTATATGACTTCACTGCAACAAATCCAGACGAACTGTCATGTGAAAAAGATGACCTCGTCATAGTGCTGGAACAAAACATTGATGACATTGAAGGCTGGTGGCTATGTTCTTTAAATGGACGTCAGGTAGGCTAATTGTGAAGCATGTAATTTTCATTTTAAGATCTATGTCAATTACTAGTTAAGATATTATATACAGTTAATTTGATATTATTCCTGATAGAATTTAAATTGTAGTAATGTAATCAAATACATGCTACTATTTTTATTTTGCGTTAAAGAAACTTCTGCTCTGTGCTTACCACTAAAATATAATAAATATTATATAATTTTGGTACAGGAAAAACAAATAGACTGCTTTACTGTACGTAAGTATTCACAGGGAACAATTGCACTCTTGACTATAGAAATTCAATGACGGTTCTTCATTTTCAACAGTACAAATTCCTTAAGGAAACAACGTTGAGAATAGAATTACTTTGTTGTTTTATTTCTTTCCTAGTATAAACGAAAGTGTCCTTCTTCCATCACATGTGTGTTCTTTAAGGGGCGGTGGTGGCTCAGTGGTAGAACATTTACTACTAATGTATGGCGTCCTTAGTTCGATCCCAGTTCCGCCGAGTAGGCTTTGTGATAGACAAACACCGTATGCATGGGTCCTCGGGATTCTCCCATTTCCTCCCACTTACTTCCTTCTACTTTCATCGTTCCTCCTCTAATATTTTCATTACCACCGTCTCTCTTAACATCGGTGCACAATCGTCGGACGTTAAACTCGAAAGCAAAACTAAGTATATTTTTACTAAGGGAAGAAAAGCTTAAACTGGTTAATGTAACATAGGTTTAGGTATCCTTTTTAATATGTTTGTGCTATTTCGTCTTCATGTGTGTTGACATTAGCTGAGAAATGAGCTGAAATATTGTATATCTATGACCAACTACCCAACATGTACCAGAGTACTCCGTTAAAAATAATGAACATTCGATTTCATTTACTCTATTATTTCTTATAATCAAAATAGTTTCTTTACTTCCAATGTCTGAAAACGGTATAATATATTAAATTTAATACATACAGTTAAATACATACTTTTGCCCTAATCGTAAGAGAACAATCTATTATACTTATTTCCTCTAATGAAAGTTAAATACATGTACATCAAGCTTAAAGGTAATCCAGTTTATATAAGAACAAACTATAAATATATACATTTGTTTTATATTATACAAAATTCAAATAAAGTTTTCCTGATGACTGAAGAAGCACATACATAGAGTAAGAACACTTTAGCTTAAGCATGAAAGGAAATAAACAGGCAATATAATTCTTGTCGTAACATTGTTTTTATACGGAATTTGTATTGAAGAAGATGACAAACTGTCATTGAAACGTCTACCTCAAGAGTGCCATTTTGTCACCTGTGAGTGTTTACCTGATTAAAAGGTCTTGTTTACATTAAATACGCATCCTATTAATACAAGTGAGTAAACTATTCATTCCATTTTTGAGTATTGACTGTATTTTTTATTTTGAAAAGTATTAATTTATATTACATTCACTGTTTATTAAACAAAACAAGATATATATATATATATATATATATATATATATATATATATATATATATATATATATATATATATATATATATATATACATATATACATACATACATATATATATATATATATATATATATATATATATATATATATATATATATATATATATATATATAAGATATACTAGTATACGTAATGTTAATATATCGACTTTTACCATTATATTTAAATTTCGGATACTCGGCTTAAGTTCATAGCACATTATCAGAAATTATATTGTCATATGCATGTTAGTAAAAATAAAATAAAATTTTACAACATAACTTTATGTATAAAATGCCATAACCTCAAGCATCCTATGTTTTCAAGAAATTCTTAATATATAATAATCAACGAAAACTTTCTGCAACGAAAATTTTCTGCTGAAAGAAGAAATTTAAATAGAAATAATGAGACTACCAAAATTATTAGTGATATGACGTGAACTGTCAGCAATCCGAGAAAATTAAAAATTAATCTTTCTCTTTAAGAATTGAAGCTTTCCTGGCGGCGAATATTATAGAGATGTTCTCGAGATATCAGCCAGGTGAAATCAGAAGATAGAGCAGACGTTTCAAGAACTGACATCGTTCTCGTCTTCAGGGCGATTATACTGAGACCAGTTCGTTTGTACTATATATAGGAGAGGTAAGGGGGGACTTAAAAATCCGTGTCTCTGATTGGATGGTCTATAGCTTGACGCTGATTGGTCGTGTTCATATATGCTTTCTTTATGACTGGTGTCCATGTCTGGCTGAGTTGAAATCCTGTTGTTTTATCCGGAGAAATCAGCCCTGGTGGAACACAATATAACGGAAGGACATAGAATTTTATTTTCAGATACTAAAATTATTTTAAAGAGCTCAGACCACTGGGATAGGATAATTAAAGAATCTCTTCCCATACTACAAGAACCCAACAATATCAACAGAGATACAGGATTTCAGTTGAAATTCTGTTGTTTTATCCGGAGAAATCAACCCTGGCGGAACACAGTATAACGGAAGGACATAGAATTTTATTTTCAGATATTAAAACACCAATCATAAAGAAAGCATATATGAATATGACCAATCAGCATCCAGCTATAGACCATCCAATCAGAGACACGGATTCTTAACCCCACCCCACCCCACTTACCTCTCCTATATATAGTATACACGAACTGGTCTCAGTATAATCGCCCTGAAGACGAGAACAATGTCAGCTCTTGAAACGTCGGATCTATTGTCGGATTTCACCTGGCTGATATCCTGAGAATATCTCTATAATCATTCTCTTTATTCGTGCGCTTCAGTGTCGCTCATGAACCTCTGTCCAGCCAGGAACTTCCTCAGTGGATCAGAAAGATGGTAATTGATCATTGGGGCAAGGTTTGGATTGCAAGGGGAATACTTCATAATCTCTCAACCCTAAGAGTGAAGTTTGGTAATTGTTTAATTCGACACGTCAACACGCGTAATGTTGTCCGATATCAGCAAGGAACGAGGCCGACTCGATAGCTCATTGTCTTGGATATTTTCTCATCCATTTTCAGACTCCCTTCACCACCACAGCATACTTCGCACTGTTAAACACTTGTCCCCATACACTGGCTCCATTCCCATGTGGATATCTGCGGCTGTGTGCCCTTTCCACCATAGAAAATGAATAACACTTCGCTCCTCATATGACGTGGATGTCCTAAGTACTCTGGCGAGCTCTGGTAACTGATGCCGTGCAGTGGAAGAAACCAGAAGTTATACTAGTGCTGTTCCAAGAAAAACGTACCGCATCGCTCGTATATCTCAAGTTTGTATTAAATTTTATTACAAGATCGAAAAAAATAGACTCAAAGACTTCAATTTTCCCTCGTATAATGTTAAAAGTTGTTTATACATTTTACAGTACAGTTATGGTACATTAAATATTAAATATTAGATGTACTAAATGAAATAGAATGCATACAAATTATTGTAGTGTGCTACTTAGAATATAGTTTGAATAAAACTTGTACTCAAACTAAAGTAATTTAAAATGAAATGAAATCTTTAAGTTTTACGTCCCACAGATATGTCGACTAGGCTGAAGGAGATGATGATGAAAAATGAATGAAATGGTGGAATGAAGGAAGTGGTAGGAAACGGGAGGACCCCGAGAAAACCCACGCACACGGTGTTTGTCCACCACAAAGCTTACTTATTGCGAGCTGGGATCGAACCAAGGACCCCAGGCACCACAGGTGAACGCTCTATCACTGAGCCACCGAAGCCCCACAAAGTAATTTAGAGCGCGGACAGTAACATAATATAATTATCTACTGATTTCTATTATGAATCTTGTATCATTCCATGTGGTTTATTGTGGTATGATGTACGCTCGTGATAATGTTACTTATACTGTATTTCAGTAGTAGTAGCATTCGAAGAGAAAATAAAAGTATTCAGTTCGATATTCATTATTGATTTTAATTTGTTACAAAACAATAAAACGTCAATTGTGGGTACTAACCATTACTGTCTTACATAAAGAGCAATTGAAATTAAAAGAAGTAGTATGACTCTTACCATACAATGCTTTGAAACTAGACAGCGTTGTTTGTTAGTGAATCTTTATTTCTTGTGAATCAACATTCATTTGTAAGCTTCTGCCTATTATGATTAATCTGTTCGGCTTCTATGTTTTCGTTCGATTTTTTTAATGATAAGAGCAAATAATGTATAATCAAATAGAATCACCTCCTTATTTGAATTTTAACACTCACTTCGATAATAGCTGTTTTATTATATTTTTATATGGCTTTATATCTAAAATCAACAAAATTTTCTATTCTTTCAGGGAATATGTCCAAGCAAGAACTTGAGATTGCAGCCAAGAATATATCGTGGAGAAAGTGATTTAAAGCGAGAACGCCCAGCCAAAAGTAAAGAGGATCTGAAAAGCTCTCATTCTAAGCTTAATTTGTCATATAGCTCTTTCGATGACCAAAAGGTAATAGCTAATAGAAATACTGTTAGTTAGAATGAATTGTAGAGATTTTAAAACAACATTCAGTGGAATACTGAATTATTTCTTTTCCTTTATCTCCAAATATCCACATAGCACACGGACGTCCACGGAACGTCCGAGACTGATCCGAATGGACAACGCAACATCCCGAGGTCATTCTAATTTGCTCCCGGGAAATCCATAGAACCTCCGCGGGATATCTAGATGTCCGCTAATATCCCCGGATATTCAACGAGATCTCAAAGGGATGTCCACTGGTAGATCGTGGAATAATGTGGTCCTAGGTATGCCCAGCGTGGGATTTCCCTGGGATCTATTATCCCATTCGTTACGTCCCGTGGACAGCCTACGTGGGAATCCTTTAGGACGTCCCATGCAGGACATCCATGGGATGTCTACTCATTGTCCTGATAATCCCGAGAACTGTATGGGATAATTGGGATCAAATGGGACGTTCTAGGGACGCTGTGTGCTATGTGAGTACTTTTACTTGGTCCTGCAAATTCATGGCACCCAAAACTATTGTTAAACTTTATACAAATATTTTAAACATCAAATCAAACACAGACTGTGTTGTATTGTCTTTCACTTAACTTCAACATTCTACAACCAGGTTCCATACTTATGCACAATTATACGAGTTCTTATTCGTCTTTTTAGCAAGGTTTTCAGTACAATAAGGTTTGCTGATGACATTACTGATAGCGAAGAACGAAAAGGACTTGCAGAAAGCACTTTCAAACATGAACGACTAACTGGGAAAAAATGCAAAATGAAAATAGAGAAGAAGAAAACCAAAGTGATGAAGTGCACAACATCAGGACAGGAAGAGGCAAACGTATGGCTAGAGGGAGAGAAAAAACGAAGACGTTAAGACGTTCTCCTATTTATGAAGTGTAATATCTTCGGACGGAGGAAGTAAAAAAGACGTAAGTTCAAGAATAGCGCAAGCTAAACAAGCATTCAATAGGAAAAGAGGACTCCTAACATCAAGAAATGTGTCGTTGGGCGTTCTTAAACGATTTATTAAGATTCTGGTATGGAGCATGATGCTTTACGGATCAGAGACGTGGACATTGAGAAAAACTGAAATACCCAAATTGGAAGTATTTGAAATGTGGTGTTGGCGCAGAATGCTGCGCATTTCATGGACCGAAAGAAAAAGCAATGAAGATGTAGGAAGCTAATGAAGGATAGCAGATCATGAAGATAATTGGAAAAAGAAGAAACAGCATATTTGGCCATCCTATTCGGCACTCCGATTGGATCATCGTGTTGATAGAGGGAAAGGCAGAAGGAAAACCAGGAAGAGGAAGACCAATGATAGAATATGTAGATGCAGTTACGAAGAAGAGACCTTATCAAAGTACAAAACAGCTCTCCCAAGGGAGAGAAAAGTTTTAAAATTTCCATGTTGCCTACCAGCCTATGGTTGAGATGAGAAAGAAGAAGATTCGTCTTTTCCTGTCTTCACTTTTTCCCCATGTTTGTTTGCTATCGGTGTTACTCTTTAATTCTTTTCATCCATTCCTTTCTATCCTGTGCGCCCTCTATTTTCCATCTTCCTCAAACCATTTCGTATCTTGTACGGTCTCATCTCGGATCTTCTTCTATTTCTTCTTCTTATTACTTCCATATTCTCAATTTTCTTTTCCACATAGTCGTCGTTTCTTCACTCTACATGTCTAAGTCATCTTAGTGAACAACTATTATAGGCATTCTACTTTCCTAATATTTATTCAAATGGTGTTTCTATGTTGTGAGATTGTATACAAGGAACACATTTTAATCAAACTTTTAAGCATAATTCTAAATGGTTTCAAGTACTTCCCTGTAATCCTGATCAACAATAATTTCTTTCTGTAGGATTGAATTATTAAGCTAAGAAATAATCTTTAATTTTTTTGGAACTATCATAAATTAAAGTTCTGTTCTTTCGAGTTAAATTAAAGCTTTCCCTTGAAATCCTCCAGAATTGTATTTAAAAATTGGGAACACAAATATATAAATATTTTTATCTTTCAATTGCGTGATCATTTTGTTCCTTGTCCTATATATTTTAGTCAAGTTTGTTATTGTGAGCTTCTTCATGGAAACTAATTTTACGTAATTAATTTGGAACTCAAAGAAGTAAACGTAAATGAAATATACAGAGGTTAAAATTAACTGATCTTGCAGGTAAAATCTTTATTTTTAATACGTTTAGTTATAACAAAATTTAGTTGTGTAAAACATTAAAGTTTCAATATTCCTTCAAAAATATATACGAGGGTCGGCTGATAAGTTCTCGGCCCGACCCTCTTCCGAATGTACTACTCTGATGTAATTGATGACATGTGAAATGTTGATATTTTATATGTTTAAGTACCACATTTCACGATTCTACCATGAACGGTTTTTATTTTACAGGTAATTGAATGAACCAAAGCGGAGCCAGATGTCAAATTCATCAAAGAGGATTTGCGAGGTGTAATGAAGTTCTTTTTCCTGCAACAGAAGTCGCCCAAGGAAATCCATGGTTGCGTGCTAGACACATTGGGTGGACACTGCCCTTCATACTCCACTGTGAAGAAATGGTGTGCGAACTTCAAGCGTGGTGAATATTCAACAGAAGATGGTGACAGGTGTGGCAGGCCAGTGTCAGTGTCAACTCCGGAAAAACTGGACCAGATTCATGACCTGATTTTGAGCAACAGACAAATTTCGCTTCAGGAGATAGCTGACAAAGTGCACATATCCAAAGAACGTTTGGGTGAATAATCCATGATCAGTTCGACATGCGCAAGTTTTCTGCGAAATGGATTCCGAAATGTTTGAACGTGAATCAGAAACGCGAACTTGTGAGATCATCGCAGGTGATTTTAAGGCATTTTGCGAACTCCAAGGACGATTCTTTGAATTGGCTTGTTACCCAGGATGAAACGTGGTTGCATTACTTTGATCCGGAAATCAAACAGCAGTCATGCGAGTGGCGCCACTCAGGATCTCCAAGGCCCAAAAACTTCAAAGCACAAAAGTCCGCAGGAAAGGTGCCTGCCTCAATATTCTGGGATAAGGATGGTGTTTTGCTCTCAGACTACCTTCCAAAGGGCCAAACCATAACTGCAGAGTATTACTGCAGTCTGCTGGCTAAGGTAAATGACCCTATTAAAGAAAAGCACCGTGGAAAGTTGACACGAGGTTCTTGTTCTTGCAAGACAATGCTCTCGTCCACAAAGCTGGCAGAACAATGGATTTTCTGAGGGACCTAGGGTTTCAGTGCATTGACCACCCACCTTACTAACCAGATCTTACCTCTTCTAATTATTATATGTTTCCAAAATTCAAAACAGCACTAAAAGGGCAGAAATTTCACAATAATGAAGAGGTGATAACAGCTGCGGAACTGTTTTTTGCAGACCTTAAGATTTTTCTTTTTTTGGACGGGTTGGAGAAGTTGCAGCATCGAAGTGCCAAGTGTGTTGACCTTCGAGAAGACTATGTTGAATAGCCTCACACTTTCATGCCTGCAGGTCAAGTCCTTCTGGGTCAGGCCGAGAACTTATCAGCCCACCCTCGTATATATGAAATGAAATTATGAAAACCATCCTAGGTCCGAAGCATATATATGTTAAACGTTTGATCGAGATCGGTAGGGTGGATCAAGAGTTATTAAGTCACAAACATAATCACTTTCATTTATATATATTATATAAATATATAGATAGATAGATTAGAAATCTATATAAGATAAATGAAAATAACTATGTTTGTGACTTAATAACTCTTGATCCACCCTACCGATCTCGATCAAACTTTTAACATAGATGAGATTCGGACCTAAGATGATTTTCATAATTTCATTTCGACGATGATACAACTTAGAAGAGGGGGAAGGGGATATATATATATATATATATATATATATATATATATATAAATGATAGAAAATGAAAACCATAGTCTTCGGGACCGCTGAAATGAACAATGACACTTCCTATGCCGTTTAAATCCAAATTCAGCCCCTCAACTTGGGGGATGGGGGAGATATATAAAAATGATGGAAAATGACCGATATCAAGGAGTGTTTTAGTAGTAGTAAAGAGTGATTGACTAACGTAACATATTATTATCTTTTCTTATTTTAACCCAGCAAAGTTAGTAATTGAGGGTAGTATTAATTAAATATATTTTTATTTTATTTAATAACAGCTGTAAGTATTATGGACAATACCTTTTTAACTTCTAACTAAAACTTAGCGAAACAGTTAACACCAACTATGACGAGTTCATGAAAATATATTTTTATTTTAATATTTTCACTCCTGGACTTATATAGTTTTGTAACTTTCAGTTTCTTGACAATTTTATGCTTTGTTTAAACATGAGTATCAGTTATTGAAAAAATGTAGACGTAAGATATCCACGATAAATAAATACTTAGATATTCCATTTGAAGATGAATACAACACTATTTAGTATTATTGGGTAAAATTGTTGCAATATCGCTTCAGACAAATGTCCTTTCACTTACATGAAAAAGAAAGGAAACGAAAAAAAAAAACAGAAATAGAACATGAAAAAGTGTTGCTTATTATCGTTACCATTAGATGAAATTGCTATGAGGTTGAATCAAATGAAAAACTATTCTTTCATATATTATTTTTGTTCCTTTATATATTATTACAGAAAAAAATTATACAATTCTAACATAAAACAATCAGCTTGTCACTAACGAAATACACTTAAACAATAAAACTGACATTTGCTTCCAGTGAACAAGGCGTTCACTATATCACCGCTAGATATTGGGCCAATAATGATTTTTTCTAGATGCGAGCCCGAACAAGTTTTCCACACAACCGACCACCAATCGCAATAGACAGCTAAGATACTCACACATAATTGCCGACCTAGACTCGGGCTACGTCTTGACGTATCAATAAGATGTCACAATCCTACTCAAGCTTGGGCTTTAAAGTGTTCATTAGATAACATTTTGTTAACTATTCAAAAAATAATTACAAAATTAGAAGATTCCTATAAAATATTTAGTGAAATAGAGACAGATTAGGTAGGTGGACGAAGATTTATTAAGAATAACATAACTCTGCATTCAAGGAAGAACTTCCGTTTTGTAGTCTAAGATCCATTGAGTCACTAGGGCACTGCAAAGTTAACACGAGAGACAAAAGATGGACTAGAATTTACAAAATACTAATATAGTCTGCACTCAGGTAAGAACTTCTATCCTGTAGCCTACATTCAACAGGATTGCTGCATCAATACAGAGTTAATTAGAGATAGACTAGAGGCTAAAATTCATAAGATACTAACACAGTTCTGCACTAAGAAAAGAACTTTCATTTTGTAGTCTGCGATCCACAAGGCCATTGAAGCACTCAAGAGTTATTCACATAATATAATGGATAGCTGTTGATGGACTCATCTAGTATTTATAGGGAAATTCGTTTTCTTCAATTCAGCAGTGGTCAGAAAATTTTGGAAATCTATCATGTTTTAATCTCGTGCTATAGAATAAGTCATGCTGAGAAAATCCTAGCAAGCATTCGATTCAGGATAATTTGACATTTGATTTCCTTCTTACTATATAAAAGAATAAGAAACATTGATGCCAATATGAGTACTTTTTCTCTTCTTCTTTTTAGAATCATACTTTCTCAATAATACGTCAAGGATTTATTAGCCATGCGTAAATTTTGGTTTTAGTCTTTCATGCAGGGGATTTTTTAAGCTACCTTTTTGTATCCAAATGGATACCCAGGCCCAGCATTTCGATACCCAGTGCACTTCATAAATCTTTAAATTACTGTAAGCGTACTTGAAAAATAAATTACTTGAATTATTGTAAATTTAAAATTACTTCAATGTATCCTGGTTTTGTGACTATATGAATTAGCTTTTATTTTGTGTATAGGTATAAAATTGGAGAGCTTCATTCTTGAAATTTCAGATATTCCTCTTTCCTTCATTTCATGTACCCATTTATCTACCTCGAGATGCTAGCACTTTCATTGTACTATAATACAGAGAAAGTTAATAGACAGACTAAAATGATAGAAAGGTTGAATGTGAACTCTCACATGTAACGGTCCAAATGACATTTGAGTTATATACCTTTTGAATAGTCTCTGGGAGAATATAACAGAAGACAACTTGATATTTGGATATTTAATTTTTATGAAATTGAATTTTTACGTATCTTTAGCTTACAACGCTGTTTTGGTTCGTTACAATTAAAACTCATTATTTTTGATAAAATATTGTGAATATAACTTTTACACTTTTGTGAAACACTTTGCGTTGCGACGATAGCCAGTTGTGTTACTGGCATGGCAACCGTAGATCGAAAACGGCGAAATGTAGAGCAAGCAGGAGCTGCTGATTCCGAGTGCCGATGCCGATTGCTTTTTAGTGAAAATCTCTCACGCCGAATGATTAATGTAGGTACGTAAGTCAAAGTCAGAAATGTCGCCCGTCATAGGCCTACGTGTTAAAACATATTTGAGGCTAAGCTAACCCGTGTATTGAAGAGGAGGTTATGGTAAATAGGAAGGAACAAGAGCGGCAGAATTAGTAAATTAATGTTGCATGAATTAGCTTGCCATGTTTGTTTTGTTTTCTGCTTGTATGTTTTCTGGAGACAATTGAATATCGATTGTCCTAGAATCCATTTCGGTTTTATTAAGAAGCGATTTTACCACCGTACTCCATAACTTACCTGGGTGTATGGTTTGGAAGGCAATTGCCAGGGAAGGAGAGAAGGATCAAACTGCTGCCAAAGGAATGTTAGATGCGTAGGCCGCGTTCAGTTTAAGCTAACAGTTCTCATGTACGACATCATCAGTATCTTCCAGCAGATGCAGAAAACTCTTCAGCGGTCTGATCTACTACCTGATATTACAGTAAGGGATGCAACATTAAGGAAACTGAATATAATGTTGGAGAATCCCTTTCTCAGTGAAAAGGAGGACTGCGTAGTTAGCAACAACGTGGATGACGATGAGCAAAGGCGACAGTGTCGTACAACTCATAATAATATGCATGTGACTCGTCGGAACAGAAACTGAAAGCTGTTATAAGAGAAATAGTGTAGTCTCGCTTAAAATTCCTTCGTGTTCGACTGAACATAGAAGATTAGGCATTCTCAGCTCCATTCAAACTACCTAGGCACTTTGTCCGCATCTTCAGCACAGTCGATGATAAATGCTGCTCGTCCCTTAGTAGAAGCAATATTTGGGAAAGAAGAAGTACAGACTTTTGCCTCAAATGTATGCGACAGCGGTCCAGAAATTGAAGAAGTGTCATTACTAGTGGATAATGCTGATGCAGGAATGAGATATTCTGTGAGGCTGAGGAGACTATTACCAGTCTTCTCTGCAATACTGCAGAAACTTCTTGCCGTCTTACTTACAATATCGCCTCATAGCATGTCAGTTAAACGAGCTGTTTCATACTATAACAGCTTCGAAGTATTCACCATTTGTCGATGAGTGAAAACACGACTAATGATCGACTTATGATATCGCTAAATGGAAGGATATTGCAAACTATGACCCAAGACCGGCTGAGCGGAGTTCTTGAAGCAAAAGGACAGACGGGAGAACAGGCTTGATAGTGATATCTATAAAAGGAGGGAGTTTGTGAAGAAGTTTTTCAGAGTTGAATAATCTATTATATTCAAAATCAACATATTTATATCACATAGGCCTCTGTGGCGATGTGTTATCAGTCATTACCCTTTATTCGATGGTAGTAGATCATGTATCAATTGCCGTGACAGTAATGCAAGTGTTTAGACTGCTAGTGATATTAACGGCTTAGTCAAGTCTATGGTCAGTAGATGAGAAACATGTAAGAACTAAACAATCCAGATCACATTCAGATGTAGAGTGTGAAAATAATAGCAGGAGTGTAACTAATAACAACTGGGAAACACGCTTTAATATACGTGCGAAACCAAACAGTGTGAAACAGGTGAGCTTTAAAGAGTAAAAATAATAGCAAGAGTATAACCATTAACCAGTGGCGTATTTAGGGGGGGGGGCTTCCGGGCTTAAGCCCCCCCCCCGAAATCTTGCTTACTATAGAAAAGTATATGAAATATCTTGCAGAATTTTCACATTTTCAGGCAAAGCCCCCCCCCCCGAAAGTTAGTAAAGCCCCTCCCGAAACAAAATCGTAAATACGCCACTGCCATTAACAAATAGCCTAAAATGCTTTTACATAGGTAAGAAACCAAATATGGGACAGATTAAAATTTGAAGTGTGAAAATAATACTAAAAATTAACCAGTTACAAGTGGAATAGTACGCTTTAAAACAGGAGAGAAACCAAACAATGTGAATCAGATTGAGATTTAAAGTGTAAAATTTACAGTAGAAGTGAAACCACTAACAAAAGGTTTACATGCTATGATATAAATCATTGATAAGATTTTAGCCGGAAAGATACATTTTTGATCACATTGTTTCTTAAGAAAATAAAGTATTGGTAGTAATATTTAGTATTGATTACATACGTACACACATAAAATGATTTCGTTATGGGAATGTTTATTCAAGTTCACGTATTTTTATTTCTAGAGCAAACTTTTTCGCTAATGCGATATGAGCGAAACGTTAAAAAAAAAAAAAAAATGTGTATATGTTTCAGGAAACCTCAAACTTTTCGTTTCAGAGCCAGAAATCACGTTTATATTATCGCGAATTTCTGCGAAATTCGGCATTACTTGTGATAAATGCTAATAATAGCGAAAAATGGAATTCTTGCTAATTATTGTTAATAATAACTAAACAGCGCATTTCCAATATTATTTAACATGCCATCAAGTACATCTCATGCAAGTCAGTGGCTAGAAAATTTTAGCAGTAACAAAAAAGGCAACTTTGAGCTTCAAGTGCAAGTATCATTTGTACCGTGTCCTGCGAAAACTAACTAAGCGCCACTTTCATACTTTTAAGAAAATTACGTATAAAGGTTGATGTCCAACATTAATGTAGCCGTAATCAAAAGTGATTTTTTTTTTTTTTTTTTTTTTTGAAAGGTGTTGGTTTTCCTCTCTTTTCGATTGTGCAAAACGTTCTAATGCGTATCAGGAACAAATCGTCGCATCTACGTGGATTTTCAAAGTTTGGCGCTTAGTTCATTTTTGCATAACTCGGTACATTTGTCAGTGAACATGGAAGTGCTGTTGCTCAACTGATTAAGGAAATAGAAGGGTTCAATTACCCTTATGCTCACCTTATTGTCGGGGAAACGAAAAACTTGAGAAATAAATTAGAGTAAGCTCAAGCAGGAGAATTTAGGTCTGCTACTGCAGAGTTAATTAAAAAAGGTAGTGCTTCTCACCATGCTGAAGTTGAAGTAAAGTTAAAACCGGCTTCTCAAAAGTATTGGGGAAGCTGCAGAATTACACGCAAGCAAGTAACGACAACTTTGTGTGGAGAGTTTACGAGAAGATCTGCGAGTTATTTGATTCAGAAACGGTTTCACTTCATAAATATGTAGACATCATCAAAACTGAACTGTTGTTTAAATCGTTGACAGTGTTTTGTGGTGAAAATGTTCATGATCTGTTGGTTGCTAACCGTGAATTTAAAAGTAAGGTTACTGAAGTTCTCAACAGTCAGGATAAGGAAGTTGACATTGTATCGTTGTTAAACAGTTTAAAAGTTAACCATAGGTCTTTTGCTGTCATCTCGTTAAGTTCGTTATGGTTACCAGTCTTGAGTGTTGATGCCGAGAGATTCTGATAAAATGATTGTTACTGACAGGAGAACAAACTTAAACTAAAGATTGCTAATGTCTTGCTGCATGTTATCTTTTAACTAAGGATGAGTTTCGAGGAAGTGTTTAAATTTTTGCATTAATTTCTATATTTCAGTGAATACATTAGCCAGAATGTGCACTCAATCAAGGTATATCTTCAATTTTTGTATCAGGTACACCTTACTACCAAAAATATAATGTTTACAAGTACCATATTTTTTTTAAAAAAAATCTTATGCTACATTTAAAAAAATAAATGCGACATAAATGCGAAAAATGTGATAATTAATGCTACAAAATATCAAAATTGTTGCGAAAAAGTTTTGTCTCTAGTTATTTCCTTGTTGAGTAGTTTGTGTCTTGCATTGTGGAGTGTTTTGTATCCACTTTATCTGTACCAGTCGCGTTTCTTTGTCCTTGCCCTATTTATGTCCCACTTTAAAATGTGGATAAACAAATAAATAAATCAAGTAAAATATCCAAGTATGATAGCACAGTACGATTTTATCTTTAAGTACCGACCTGAAAGTGGATTTGAGCCAAAATGTAGAAAAGAAAATGTCCGCTTCTGTATTGATGGCGATGTGTTGAATCAGAAATGAAATGGTTAGCTGAAGTCTGACAAATACGTCATTTTGTATGTCATTATTTCAAATGTGTACATTATACAAAAACGTATGTTTAAAAAATTTCTGTGTATTTGAATTTTGTTATTCGTGTCAAGGGCCCTTTTGTGTCTGGATAGCTAGTAGCCATTTCTTAAAAAAATGCACTGCTTTCATGTGCTATAATATAATGAAGTGTCAGCAAGTAACACATATCTACAAAGTCTCTAGGTGTCCATTTCATAACATTGATTCTTAAAGTTTCGTATTTGATTCATTTTGATTCATGCTAAAAATAGGGATCTTTCAGTTGGGCTTGCAATGTTATAAAACAAAGCAGAAACAATGTTTATATAAACAGCCATACAAATCGACAAATGCCATTTGTTTATATATATATATATATATATATATATATATATATATATATTTAGTTACAAAATTTCCTTAAAATCTTTTAGCTAAATAAGTACGGATTTCTTTGAATGTTTTAGAATAATAGAAAATGGGAAATTATTTTTCCCAACTATGTTTCTTATCAACCAAACGATTAGAATACATTCGTAAATATCTTGACTCTTTTTGGTGGAAATGTTAATTGACAAGATAAGTTTTCATACATAATTGTTAGAACATATATTCCTTAATATCTATATTATCATTTCTTGTTCTGTAGGACTATGATCGCATACGAATACTTACAATGACTGATTGTATGTTTGTCTTGGTAGCGTACTCTATTGGATGGGATAATATCTGGAGTTTCACAAGATTGGTAGCAACATTTAAAGGAGGTAGGTATGACGGTAGATAGTAATAATGTTACTTGTATTTTCATATTTAAACACAAATTATGTATAATTCTTGCATTACCAATATCGAGCTTCAAATTCAAGAAGCTAACCTTTTTCATCTTCCCCAAAGTGAATCATTCTGAATGTTATCAAACTTTCTATATTATAAAATATAAATTTTGTGTTAAGTTTTACGTCAAAATAAAATAACTAACTAACTAAATCTATGGCCTATGGAACCCGGAGGTTCAATGCCACATTCACAAAAGCTCTCCATTGACTTCTATCCTTAGCCAACTGGATCCAGTTTCTATTTTTATTCCTATTTGTTCGAGATCCATCTTAATGTGATCCTCCCTTCTGAGCCTAGGTCTTCTTAAGGGTCGTTTTCCGATTGGAATTCCAATTAAAACTTTGAAACCGTTCCTATTTTCTTCCATTCTGGCCCATCTGAGCCTCCTAGACTTACTGACCCAACAATGGTAAACGGTATAAGTTATGTAGTTCCTCGTTATGAAGTTTCCTCCATTCTCCATTCTCCTTTCTCTTGGGTCCGAATATTCTTCTCAAGATCTTGTTCTCAAATACTTTCAGTCTACGTTCTTCCCTCAGAGTAGGTGGCCATGTTTCGCAACCATACAGAACAACAGGCATGGTTATCGTTTTATATATTTTAAGCGTCAAATTTCTCGACAAGGATTCGCGACGACAAAAGATTTTGAATTGAATAATAACACGAATTCCCTGCTTTAAGTCGACATTTAATTTCTTCGTGAATATAGTTTTGGTCTGTTAATATTGATCCTAGATGTTTGAAAGCATCCACTTTATCAAAAGTATTATTTCATATTTTCACTTAAATATTCAAACAGTACTGTTTCTTTTCAACGCAGTTTTATGAAAAGAGTTCTACCGCTTCCATTTACCTTGCTCTTTGTGTGTGACTGATTACTTATTTCACACATTAACATTTTATTGCTTTGCAAGAAATGAAAATCAATAACGAATATCGAACCCAATATTTTTATTTTCTCCTAAAGTGTTACTATTACCGAGATAAAATATAAATAATATTATCACAATCGTACAGTATATGCCACAATAAATTATATGGAATGATACAAAATTTATCCCGTAAATCAACAGATAATTACCTTATATTATTGTCAAGTTTCATAATAAAATAACATAAAGCATTCAAATTATGATCAAGAGGTATAAAATATTTATTTGAGCTCACTATTTGTAACGAAGCATTTACATTTTATATCATGAACAAAATTTCTTAACAAGCTTATTAGTATTTCTAGTAAAAATGGCAAATGTTAATATTTTTCTTATATGCACTGGTATAAAATAGGAGTGGGAAATTATTTATGTTATGAAAATGGTTCTTAGCTTCTTTATAATAACTTAGCAATGTTTTCTATATTTTAGCAACCAAAGAAGAGTCTAATAAACGATACAACTTAGATTCAACAATTATGTAATTAAAACTAAAATATGCTGCAAACTGCTGTAACATTTGTGACTTTAACACAAGAGAAAACCAAAGTACAAGAGTCGTTCAAGTCAATCCGGGTCTAAAAACAAATGGAAGAACAAATTTCAAAATGTGGAAAGTGGATTTATTTTTCCACATAACCTCCAGCTACAGTTATACACTTATCCCAGCGTTTAACTAACGCTTGGAATGCTTCAGCATAGAAAGATTTATTATTACGAACCATTATAGGACATCATTCTTTGCTTAATTATCTTTTGGATTCTGGGGTGAAATGGTGAACCCATGTTTCGTCACATGTCATGATGCGATTCAGAAAATCCTAGCCTTCCCTTTCATAGCGTTGCTTCAGTTCTCCCACGGACTTCAACACTCTGTGTCTATCAAAAGCAGACTCACTTTTCGGAACAACAAATGATCATGGATTATTGTGTTCCACTGTTCGTAACGACAGATCCTTGCAATTTCACGACAGGTTATGCGACGATTATCCAGGATCAGCTGCTCCACGTGCTGAATGTTCTCAGGAATGACTACCGTGGGCTATGATCCACCACGACCGGGATCGTCAGTAATCAAGATACGGCCAACTTTAAAGCGCTTACACCATTCAAATGTCTTGCTGCGATTGAGTGTCTCATCACCGTAATGAGCTTGAAGTCTTCTGTAAATTTCAGCAGATTTTATGCCCTCGTTCACTAAAAACTTAATCACAGCACGCTGTGAATAACGGTCTATCCAGAAGCGCGGGAAATGAGCGCCGTCTAACAGGACACAGGTGCTAGTTTCTACTGCATACAAACCCTCCAGCCTGGGCGTCTGTTTAAACCTGGAAAGAAAAAAGTCCGGATTGACTTGAACCACCCTCATATAATCGAACTAAGATTTAATAATTTAATTTAGGTATGTTAGCAACTGTCAACATGTATCCATGATATCCGAAAATCAAAATAATTCACATATATTAATCCAGTCAAATTATAGGGCTATATTACTAGTAGTAAACGAGTACATGCATGCAGTGTTGCTAGAAGTGTTTGAATGATTAATATACCATAATGTTCAACAATTGTATTTAAATACTGGGAAATTAGCCAAGAAAATGTTTATATTATGTTCCTTGTTATGAATGAAGCGAGAAAATGGCATGCCCCAAAATTATACCACTCGCCTTCCATTATGAACGGACACCGTAGCCTTAATCACTGTGCAATAGTCTGCGTGAAGCCTTTCTGAACGAAATCTCTACACTTCAGCCTTAAAAGAAGGAATAAGAATGTCAGTACAAGCATAAAATTTGAAACACAATCGTATTTTCTTAAACAAAAGAACTTCGATACAAGGATGAAATTTGGCACACAATCCCATTTATAGCTTCTTAAAGAAGAACATCAATACTGGTACACAGATTAAATTTTATACATAATTCCACTTATATTTTCTGAAACAAGAACGTCACTACATGGATAAAATTTGGCATACAATTCCGGTAATATTTTCTTAAGCAAGAACTTCATTACAAGGATAAAATCTAACACACAATCCCATTTTAGTCTCTTGAACAAAACCTTCAATATAGGGATAATATTTGACACACAGTCTCATTTATTTTTTGCAGAAACTTTCACTAGGCATTGAGAAGAAAATTAAAGTATACATTTTGCCATCAACCTCTCATATTTTTTCTCCAAATGATTTACTAATATAGACATCATACATAGTATTACTTTTACAGTGTATTAACTTAATAAATACTAAAATTAAATCATTAGACCAATTGTTCGATACAGTACCCGTTATCCATTGCTTGTTTTATTTACACTGGAACCAAGTTACAAAACACCTAGGATATATACGTTTCTATGGGACGATCTTTTAATTGTGACTACTCCTAACAGTATCGTAGGTCGGCCTTTTGCCTTCCTTACAACAGTACTTCGAGATGATAGGGATGCAATGAGATTTCGGTAGTCGTCCACTCGTATGGTCAACCAAGGTGTGTGTAATTCGGTCTTCAATGCCAATATGGAGTATGTCGAAAGACTGGATATGCGATACTATTCTGTCCAACATATGCATAATGAAACTGAAATCTGGATATTTTGAGTGTTATGGAAGATGCAGTGAAGATGCTCCACACTGTGTGGTCCAAAGTTCCAAAATAGCTGAATCTCCTTCATGGGTATTTCATGGGTACTCATAATGTGTTCTTATACCCTTGTTCTTTGGTTTTTAAGTATAAGTTTGAAATTCTGCACTCACAATTTAATTCACAACAGTAAAAATTCAGAGAATATAATATTTGATGAATATATTTTTGATTCATATACTTACAACAATATAGAAATTTAGATAGATAAATAGATAGGTAAAAGAGTTTTCTTTTTCCTTTTTGACTGATATCATTAAGAAACTATTTTTGACATGTTATACTTTATATTACTAAAATGTACAAAAAATGTTAATATTGTATATTATGCCTTTGCTTTCAGGATCATTTCTGTTTCCTTATATTTTTGCTTATATTTGTATTGGATTACCTGTGCATTATTTATTATTATTCTTGGGACAATTTACACAGAGAAGCCCGTGTGATCTTTGGAGAATGACACCAGTATTTATTGGTAAGTCAACTATTTCTGCTCCTCTTTACCAAATCAAATTTGCTATATTGAAATGAATATCCATTTATGAATCATTATTAATATAGTAAATCTAATTGTTGCTTCTTCTCTTTTTCTGAAAATAACTTGTATATTCTAAGAAAAAAATATAGATATATATAAATCCAAACATTTACATTTACTGTAAATGAGTAAGTTGATTTTTTATGTAAAAATTAAATATTGTAATGATGATCTAAATAAAATACGTCAAAATATTAGGTTCAATATGCAACTAGAAAAGAATAATAAAATTCACTTCTTGAACATAACCATCAGTAGAATTAAAAATAAATTTTATATAAATCTTTATAGGAAACATTGCTTGTATTAATACAATGTCTAAGGAAAAAATTGACTTATGACTACTCGCACATACTACTGGCTGTACACGTTAGGTTAAGTACTTATTATCATCAACGATCTGTAATAATAATAATAATAATAATAATAATAATAATAATAATAATAATAATAATAATAATAATAATAATAATAATAATAATAATAACGTAATAATATTAATTCTAGATATCACAATACAGAAAAAAACTAGTGTTACTATGATTTTAGAAATATAAACAATTTTGTGTGTGAAATCAGCGAATACTGATATACTATCACGCAGCCGAAATCGGCGCTAGATAATTGATCAAAATGGTATATTATACTGTATTTATATGACAGTAGGCTACCACCTAAGCGAGTTACGACGAAATGGGTGACTAATGATCATGCATTCGAAACCGAAATCGGTCGTAATTCAATGACTAGCTGCATATTAATAAAAAAAATTAATATGTAGAAAGAACTAGTATTGTTTAGTTTTTGTAATGTTTGCTACTTATTTACAACATTCAACAGAATTATAACTTTCAATGTTTAAGTCTACAATTTTTCTTTTCTTTCCATTTTCGATCATAGAAAGTTGGGTGATTGACATCTAACCAATAACAAATTTACAAGCATTTTTAGTTACAGCATTACAAGCATCTTTAGTAAATACAGGCTTAAATCATTCTTTACAATAAGCACATAACATGGTTTGTTGCTGCAACATCAATGTAAATAACGAAATTATAAAACTTAGAATATCAGTAAGAAGTGATAATAATGAATTATAGTTTGATCATCATACTCTATTCACCATCCTAGAATTATAAATCTTTGTATAAAAGTTAAGTGCAATTAACAACCAACTGATTTTCTGATTATATTTTCTTAATATTACAGTTATTAAAAAAAAAGGAAAAAAAAAGAAACTAGCTTCTTCTTTGAGGGTTCTTAAATAAAATATTATCATAAATAATAACTTCATTCTTCCGAATTTTCGTTAGTTCAGTTCAGGACAAATTTATGTATAAATATAGGGTAACATTAAATGCACAAAACTGTACAACAATATGATTTGGCTACACTGCACATCAAAGTAGTAATGTGGACCACGCTAGTGGAATCTTGATGGAGGAAGCTAGTTTTATTTTTATTATTATTATTATTATTATTATTATTATTATTATTATTATTATTATTATTATTATTATTATTATTATTATTATTATTATTATTGAAAAAACAATGTATTAGTTAGTTGTCAACTTTTATGCATAAATTTTCAATTATGGGGCGTTGAATAGAGTGTAATGATTCACTGTAATTGATCACAACTTGTTATTGATATGGTTTACATGTCAATGTTTACATGACTTGTTATCAGTTTACATATTATAATAACGAATGGAGGAAACAACCGATTTTTAACACACCAATTCCTCTATAGGTACAAATTTAATGATACACAAAGAGTGAAAAAGTTGGACAATCCAGTGTCCATATTCAGAACACCTCTGATAGTTGTATTATTATTATATTAACGAAAGGAGAAAACAACCAATTTTTAACACTCATTCTTCTATAGGTTCAAATTCAATGATACATAAAGTAAAAAAGTTGGACAATCCTTTGCCATATTCAGAACACCTCTGATAGTTGTATTATTATTTTAACGAAAGGAGGAAACAACCGATTTTTAACACTCATTCTTCTATAGGTTCAAATTCAATGATACATAGAGTAAAAAACTTGGACAATCCTTTGCCATATCCAGAACACCTCTGATAATTGTATTATTATTATTATATTAACGAAAGGAGAAAACAACCAATTTTTAACACTCATTCTTCTATAAGTTCAAATTCAATGATACATAGAGTAAAAAAGTTGGACAATCCTTTGCCATATTCAGAACACCTCTGATAGTTGTATTATTATTTTAACGAAAGGAGGAAACAACCGATTTTTAACACACCAATTTCTCTATAGGTACAAATTCAATGATACATAAAGAGTGAAAAAGTTGGACAATCCTGTTCCATATTCAGAACACCTCTGATAGTTGTATTATTATTTTATTAACGAAAGGAGGAAACAACCGATTTTTAACACACCAATTTCTCTATAGGTACAAATTCAATCATACACAAAGAGTGAAAAAGTTGGACAATCCAGTGTCCATATTCAGAACACCTCTGACAGTTGTATTATTATTATTATATTAATGAAAGGAGAAAACAATCAATTTTTAACACATTCATTCTTCTATAGGTTCAAATTCAATGATACACAAAGAGTGAAAAAGTACATGACTGAACCGGGACTCGAATCCGGGACTTCGGCTACCGTGCCGCTGCGTTAACCACTACGCTACTCGGTCCGTTCCCTGATTTTCCATCCATAAGCAACACGTGTGTTAAAAATCTATTGTTTACTCTTCTATTCATAAATATAATAATACAACCGTCAGAAGTGTTTTAAAAGTCGACACTGAGTTGCCCAAGCACAACAGGAAAAATGAAAAAAATTAAATGAAATTTTTGAGTTTTACGTCCCACGTTTATGCCGGCTAGGCTAAAGGAGACGGTGAAGATGAGAAATGAATGAAATGGTGGAATGAAGAAAGTGGGAGGAAACGGGAGAACCCCGAGAAAACCCATGCACACGGTGTTTGTCCACCACAAAGCTCACTTGGCGGGAGCAGGGTTTGAACCCGTGACCCCATGCACCAGAGGTGAACGCTCTACCACTGAGCCACCGCGGCCCTAAGCACAACAGGAAGTAGTGGGAGAAACCATGTGGTCTGAATAAAAGAACATTGACATGAAGGGTGAGAGGGCTTGGCTCTTCAGAAAATCGAGTGGGTAGCGTAGTTTTTAACACATCAGCATGATACGCCGAAGGTCCCGGGTTCGAGTCCCCGATAATCATGCTCTTTTTCCCTCTTTGTGTATCATTAAGTTCGTTTAACTTAATTATTTCTACTGATGTTGCTGCAACAAAGCATGTGAGGTACTTCTGCAAAAGATGTTTTAGGTCTGCATTTGTTCCTGATGATGAATATTTGATTACTGTATCCGATATATCAAAACCCTTGAAACTTTATTGGTTTACTTAGAAATGTTAATAAAGTCAGTAAAAATATTTTTATGTAAATTACAAATTGTTATTTGTGAACTCTAAAATACATTTTTGTATACTTTACGTTTATATACCATTTATGTGTACATCTTTTCATTTGTACTTTAACGTTTTATCTCTTAATAATTTTAAAAATTTCAGTCTTTTGATTTTACTTACTTAGCTGCTTTATA
This sequence comes from Thermobia domestica, assembly GCF_964235325.1. NCBI lineage: Eukaryota > Metazoa > Arthropoda > Insecta > Zygentoma > Lepismatidae > Thermobia > Thermobia domestica. The sequence goes on along the minus strand of NC_137471.1, from coordinate 68,415,564 downwards.
ACAGATATTCACTTGTAAAAGTTAGTGGTATCACTCAAGATTTGTTCTGAAAATCAATACAACAACGAAGACATGTAATCTTACATGCTACCAGCCCAGACTGTATAAAACATTGTTCTGAACGCTGCTACGATGCATCGTAAATAAATGAAAGACATATTTAGAATATTTGAAGTTAGTATAATATTGTATTCATATTCATCTTGAGTATTATTTAAAATTTTGCACAATACAATCACAATAACATTTTCAATTAACAAGAAAAACATTATTCGTGGTTTCAACACAAGAGCCAGAGATCAGTTTCAACGAGAGATTCCCTTCTAAACACACACACACACACACACACTTTTTTCGTAACCACAAAAATATCATCCAAATGATAACAAAAACTTGACTCTCCCACCAGCACACTTACCTGTGAATGTGTTCTTCGATATTGCTTTATGTCCAGAACATCCCTAAACAAGAGAAACTACTTTAAAATAAATAAATGAAAATTACTCAATTTTCAAAGCACCTTTTGACCCAACGCAGATGGAAGCGTAGTTTTTCTAATCTTTTTAACTTTTTTAACTTTTGAAGGTTGTAAAGAAAACTCTTTCCTTTCTTTCTCTTTAGCATTAGACTACTATTTAATGTTCGAAGACCAAAAATAGTTACTCAATGTAAGTCTACAACCTGCACAGACACACAAACACAAGAAGCAGAAATGTCCCGAAACATGGCAATACGAAAAACTCAACTTCAATGACTGCCTACGAACTATTAGAGACAAGGATATATTTAAGTATGTTAGATATTACCGTTATGCCGATGACATTTTACTACTTGTACGTGATGAAAACACACTTTTACAAATATAGTGGAGTCTCGTTAATTCGAACTTGGATAATTCGAAATATTGGATAATTCGAACAGAAGCCCATTCCCCTTGAAAACTGTATTGAAAACAATAGTAAAAAATCGTGGATAAGTCGAACTTTTGAACCTATGTTTTGGATAATTCGAAGTAAATACAGTTAAAAATTTTTAATGTTGGACAGATGTAAACAGAGAAATACAGTTTTAATGTGTTTTCAGTTATCCAGATGCAGCCATAGGGAAGAGTAATACAATAGAAAATAAATAGAAAATCTATGTAATGATAAAGATGAAGGTAAGTTGGAGAAGAAGTAAAGATAGAGAACATGTACCAGTCTCATCTTGTTTCAGAATTGGTTGAAAATTTAAGATGAATTATTGATAAAGTCAACCAAATGTTATAATATCGTATTCCACGCAATAAATGAAATTCAATATTTATTGACCGTACAAAAACAATCAAATTTAAGCAAATGAGGTTTACGACTTCTTAAAAGTGAGAACAGAATATTCAAATTGTTACTGGTGTTTAATTGTTTGGGCTATTCAATGTATGTTGTAGTGTTGTACGTAAATATGTTTTCCATTGTACACGTAGTTTGAATTACGTGGAGTCAATGTCGTTTGTTAGTTTGCGGTATTCGATCACGCAAATAAGCTGCTTTAAAGGTAAAGTCTACATCATATGAATATGTTTTTGATGCACAGTGCTTTGGTTTTTTTTGTTGTTATATATGTGAAAATGAATGTTATTGGATAATTCGAACTTTTTCCGTGTCCCCTTGGACTTTGAATTAAAAAGAGTCCACTGTATTTGAACAATTCAACAATCAGCATCCTAGGTTCACCCTTGAGCGTGAATCTGATAATTGTCTTCATTTTTAGATTTACTGATTACCCGTTCACGTAATAAATTTATAACAAAAATAAATCGAAAACCTACTATGAACACTACTTGTACATCAACAGTCAGTCCATCCACCACTGTACAAGGTCAATATTTGGAAAATTTCTGTCGTAGGGCATTATTAATTTGTGATCATCCAAATGATCTTACGGACGAAATACAGTTTTTGTATCAAATAGGACAAAAGAACGGGTATAAATTGCGTACTTTACAAAAGTGGTTTAGTCAAACACGCAAATCAGTGCAAGTCCCTAAAACAGTTATTCCCAAAGAAGCAAAAACATGAATAGGAATTCAGTATTTTTCACAAATATCGACAAAAATTCAACGTATTCTCGCAAAACGTAATATATCTGCTTCCAGTATCCCCGTAAAGTTTAGAAAAAACATCTTACCGCATTTAAAAGTACTCCACTAAATAAGTCAATATTTATCGTGCTCAATGCGAATGTGACTCCTCATATATAGGACAAACGAAACGCAATATCAATTTCCAAATTAAAGAACATATTAAGCAATCAAAACAATCACAAGAAGAGGACATGTCGGGATTGGCGCTTCACTTAAAACAACATAAGCACAATATAAAGCAGGTTAATGTAATAAGTTCAGCAAAAACAAAAGAAATAACGGGAGATTAAAGAATCACTCTTTATTCATAAATATAAAGCAGCTTTAAATTTCGATTTTGGCAACATTGATGGAATCTGGTTACCTACCTTTGATGTATATTTTGGATCTGGTAATAGTGACGTAACATAGACATCGCGCTTTCTTCAACTCGACTCATTCTTTCGCACTGTGCTCTGCTCATGGTATTTTAACATCCTTTATGTTATATTGATTAATTCTGTGGTATGTATTCCTTTCTCTACACCTTTTTTTCTCTCGACCATTATTATCATTGTTACCTTACCACTAAAGACGGAACTAGCTTGCTGTTCCGAAACGTATGAAGAGTTTCTAGTTTTCAAACGGGAGGATTTATTGGAATTAATCAATTCTTTGTTTATTAGAGATAAGCCCTACATTCTAGAATACTTTGACAGCAAATACCAACTATGAGAGGAGGCACTGGAGAGCAACTGTAAACGAGGAAAGCATGCAGACTAATTATTGATTTTATGCCAGAGTCAATCAAAATTATTATCAACAAAAGCCAAACTTATGTATAAATAGCAAACGTTTTTTAAGTGTTTATTTTCTTCTTGTTTCGAAATTTCTTTAATGATTTACGTTTTTTGATTGTTTTATTTCAGGTGGACCATATTGCGCTCTTCTTTATACTCTACTTGAATGTGGATTAACTACTCATAGAGTAGGAGACACCATTTATTATTCGCTTAAATCCTTGGTAGGGGATTTACCGTGGATTGACTGTAATTTTTTTGTGGGCGCGAGTCCAAATTGTTACTCACTTCTCAATGCTACACCATTTTGTGCTGGAGATGACTGCCCTGTAAACTACATACTGTCGTCAGTAGATTATTACAGGTATCTTTTTTTAATATATAGTATGAGTAGATTATACGAAAATTTTTCGTCAGATATTTACCTGTACTTGACAATAAAGTATTAGATTTCATACTTGTGACTTATGTCCTTTAACTCTCACGAAATACTTAATTCATTGATTTACTTTTTGTGAGCTTATTCAAGACGTAAAAGTTGAAAATGTTCATAGGAACTCATTAAAAATTAAACGCATCAGTGTAAAAAGCATAAGATGAATCACAAATATTTATTACATACCTTACGTGTAATAATAATTAATTAGTAAAATTATATTCTTTCTAAGAAACAATCTGTTCCAGTAGATTATTCTTAGCAACGAACGATATACTTTTTAATGCCACAAAAGTTCATTTTTTGTCGATGCTTAATTCTGTAATTTTATTAAGCTTCATATGGTGTATCAGCTGATATATGTCTTACCTTTGAACAATATATTAGTTATCGAAAATAAACTTTAAGAATTAGTCATAATATTGGGCTACATAGAAAATAAACTTTAAGAATTGGTCATAAATTTGGGCTATATAGAAAATAAGCTTTGAGAATTAGTCATAATTTTGGGCTATATAGAAAATAAGCTTTGAGAATTAGTCATAATTTTGGGCTATATAGAAAACAAACTTTAAGAATTAGTCATAATTTTAGGCTATATAGAAAATAAGTTTTAAGAATTGGTTATAATTTTGGGCTATATAGAAAATAAGCTTTGAGAATTTGTCATAATTTTGGGCTATATAGAAAGTAAACTTTAAGAGTTAGTCATAATTTTGGGATATATTTCATTAACCATATTACGTACTGTCATCTCGTTAGTGTCATAGGGAAGAGAGTCATGAAGAGGGTATTCTTTAGCATAAGTCTCATCTTAATAGATAGCATCGTTTTTGTTCAGCATCAATTTTTAGGTTTATAAAATATTAATTTTCTCATTTTTTTTAGAAAACTACGCATGAGCTTTTGCACTGATTACATCATTTTGTTCTGCTCACTGAGATCAATCGATTGGTATATGTCTGATCTTTGGACAATTTTTCTTCCGTTAAACGTTAACAATATTGTAGAAGTTTGTGTTTATACCGTATTTAATTTAATGTCTCTTCATTACAGCATTTACAATATTTGTAATTATGAATGAAATTTATTTTCGTCAGTAGTTTGCGTCCCCCTCCTCTTTCACATTGGGAACCACTGGTCTAGAAGATATATTTCTGATTAATCATCATCATAGGTATTCTGCCATTATCGGCAGGTCACTTGCTGCAACTAAGAAGCATCCATTCTCCACGGTATTTCGCTAATCTCTTCGTCTTCACGTACGATTTCTCTGTTTTGATATCGTCTATTAATTCTAGTCTCTTTCGTCCCTTTCCTCTCTTTCCTGGCACCATATCCTGTAGCACGTCCCTCATGATACAGTTTCTTCTTAGCCAATGTCCAAACCAGTTTCTATTCCTCTTCTTAATATCTAAAATTATTCTCTTCTCCCTCACCATTTCTAACACTCCCTCATTCGTTTTCCGCTCGACCCTTCAAATTTTCTGCCTTCTTCTCCACACCCACATTTCGAAAGCTTTCAGTCATTTTTCATCATTTTTGCGTAATGTTCATGTTTCTCACCCATACAATACAATAGCCCACACGAAACATTTTACGAGTCTTTTTCTCAACTCTTTATTGAAAGTCCTACAAAATAGTGTTTTCCTTCTTCCTAAAGACCTCTTTTGCCATTCCTATCCTTGCTTTTATTTCACGTTTACATTTCGTATCATTACAAATAATACTACCCAGGTACTTCTGATTAAAGATCAGCCAAAAATCGAATTTTAATATTGAAATAAGCATTAAGAAGCATTAGTAGATTATTACAAGTACTTTTTTCAATGCAGTATAGCTACGATATTTTAAGCATAAGAAGTTCAGCTGTACTTCGTAATAAAGTATTAACTTACATATCAGTAACGTAAGTTTTTTTTTTTTTTTGTTTTGTTTTGTTTTAATAAAACGAATTAACTCTGAATTTTAGGACGAGTATATCTGAGTGTGTGAGTTCAGGACGCAAAAGACGGTGTTCGAAATAGAAAAAAAAGCAGAGGCGGTATGTTTTATTATGATTTTGACTCGACATTACGGCTATCTAAATGTTGAAATACAGTGAGGGTACTGCATTTCAACCTTTAAAAGATGTGAAGGTACTACAGACAGTAAAAGATTGCATTTCTATTTACATAATGACTTAAAATCATTGGAGAGCTTATCTGCTGTAACGGAGGAGGGAGATATGGAGAGACTTTGATTCCCAGCCAACAACCTTCTGAAAAAAAATCCCCTTATGTTGTATTACAGAGAATTATACACGTAAATGTTCAAAAACCGAATGATGATATTAACAATTTCTTGCGGAAAAACTCCCGGTCTCCCCACTCGACTGTTGGGTATTCCAAACTTCCGGAGGGTTCGCCCCACAGCAGACAACCGCTAAATCCACCCATGCTCAAAACACGGCATTTATATGCATTAAGGCAAGACACACACACGCACACATACATACGTACATACATACATACATACATACATACATACATACATACATACATACATACATACGAAAGAAACAATTCAAAATGGCACATCAAAATATAAACTAGGTGAACTTCTTTGAATGCATCTCATTTTAAAAACAAAAAGTAGGAAAAAGGTAACAAAAATGTTGGTGTTGTCAACTTAGAAATTATTTCTACATAAGAAACAAAATTATTTTACGTGCAAAACTATTCGTTAATTACTGTGTATAAAAATGGATTTATTAGAGGTATTTAGCATCTACTCTCCAGTGAAGGTATGTCTTGATTACTGAAAAACAAGAGACGGTGTGCCTTCATCACTGAAAAACCAGAAGTGGTAAGGGATACTACCGCATACCGTCTCACTTCGACCACTGCATATACCAGTTTGAAAACGTTGATTGAAAAATCAGAAATATTTTATCATGTATTACAAATCTACTTATGTACAGTCCGCAGCAAAAAACCTGCAACATGAGCATGTAAGTTTATTGTGAAACGACGAAGTCTCTTGCTTCAAAATAAGTGTGCAGGGGAGGACGCCGAGGTTTCTCCTGCATGATTCGTGCCACTAAGACGTTATGTTGATTCCCTGGGCTGTTAGGCGTAGTTTCACAATAAACTTACATGCTCATGTTGCAGGTTTTTTGCTGCGGACTGTACAAGTTGCCGATATACCAATTTGAGAACTATAAGATTTTCTCTTGGTTAAAGAAGAAGACAGTAATAGAATTGAGGTAAAATGTAATGAAACATTTTCAGCTTAATAAAGAACGTGTTAAGAGTAACTTCGTAGTTTGTGTTGGTACCACTATGTTGTGAGATAGTGTGTGAGTAGTGATCTCTAACATTTCAAATAACATACTGATACCGATCTTGGTGTTTTGTGTGGAGAAAAGATAAAATTTAATAAAATTTAAACAAGAATTTTAGAAATGATCCAAAAATGGATCAAAAGTTTGAGATCTTGGCGAAGAATTTTAGGAATGATTAAAAAAATGCATCTAAAGATTGCGATATTGGCCAATAATTAGTTTTAGGATCAGGAGCCACAAAATTTTAGAACGGCCCCTAAATGGAGTTTTCGTATTTTCTGCGGAATAAGCACATCATACTGAGTTAAGTGATAGTTTGGGTTTGGCTACAGTGTATGTAGTTCTCCAGATATAAGCTGTACAAGAAATTTTTTGATTGAAATATATTGGATCTTGGATCAGGGACCACAAAATTTTACAACGGCCCCTAAATGGAGTTTTTGTATTTTCTACGGAATAAGCACATCATACTGAGTTAACCCATTAACGCCGGAATTATTTTTAGTTTTCAATTTTGGTGAAATTGGTAATTTTGGTTTATTTAGGTGTGAAGATCACGCATGAGAAATTTTAAGTTCATGACGTAAGCTGTTTCGTTGGAGGACCCCTTGATCATATGAACACGCTAGGCGTTTAAGTAAGTACCTTGGGATAGCCTGAGTACATAAATGCCCTGTTAAATTATTCACGCATACGTAAAAGAAAAAAAAAAAGTTTATTATCTTAGAAACTGTTACAATCTAGAATACAAAATAGACACAGTATTGGGATTATGGAGTTGCAGGTTATGAATTCCATTATCAATGGGACTTTCTTAGGGGGACCCGAAAAGAAATCTAGGGGGTGCATTCCATGGATGCTATATTAGTCTGGTATTGAATATACAGTAAGTAGTTTGCTATATTACGTATATATTTTCGTGAGACATGGGGGAACCAGGTCCTTCCCCTTCGGGAGTACCTTGACTTTATGGATGTTTTTAAAAGAAACTGTCTGAACGTACAAGCCCTCATTACATTTTAACCATTTCGTAAGAACTGTGCTTGAATACAGGATATATCCACAACGTTTACGATTAGAGCGAACTTCTAAGTGGTCTACCCCATCAAAATGAACATAACCACTTACACAGTATTGCTAACTGCTCAACTTGGAAATTGCTGGACCTGCTGCACCTAAAGGAACAGCTTTATACTTCTGCAAATAAGTTCAAAATTATTAACGTGAGATGTTTACCCTATTTTGCTCAACAGAAGCCATGTATTTAGCACCGATACGTCAATCATCCAAGTGAGAAGTGCCCACAACCACCACTCGGACCTGAGTTCAATGCGATGAGACATTCTGGTCTATTTGATCAGTATCTTCCATGTGCTTGTTCTATTCTTCTAATAAATATAGACGATTTACGCGTACTTTCTTGTTTTCACTCTGGAAATATCGCTCAACATTATGAACAGACTGAGCTCCGTGACATACAGACGCAGTTGTGACCACTTTGATGTACATCATCTTCACCAAGTCTAGTATTATCTGTGAAAACGACTTCAGCGTGATTGGTAAATTGGCGTCCTGTAAGGTTGTCAATTCTCCTGAATCTTCTCTTGAATCACCGCATTTCTCTTCTACTGAATCTTCATCCGAAAAGATGGTATGTTTCAGGGGTTCAAGATATATGACTTGTATGTCTTTTACGTAATTCGACTGCAAAATATCAAGGATTTGTTGAAGTAAAAGACCTCTTTAATGAAAGAAAAAAATACTAGTAACAGTAGTAGCAAAAATCATATAATAATAATAATAATAATAATAATAATAATAATAATAATAATAATAATAATAATAATAATAATAATAATAATGAACTGAAAAGAATAAAACAAATGAATTGAATCCATGTACAAACTGTACTAAATTAATTTATGTGCACAAATTTACTGTACTATCACATTTTTACATACATACGTAAGAGAGAAAAATCTATTTCAACGCCTTGCGTGTTCATACGATCACACTGATGAAAAACTTGATTAAGCATGCCCCAAATATTTTCAGATGAGTGAAATGTACAGTGTTACAACATTTGGCATCTCTAAAATATAACCAAGCACAAAATAATTACAAAGAATAAAATATAAGAATATCTTGTAATATCACTGTGAGGACAATGCCGTTTTTATGAGATCTTTAGTGCAATGCCAACAACCGTGCCTCGAGATTGGATTGAACCTGCAATATGGAACTTGGTTTACTTGAATTATGTTACCAGAACCTTCTTCTAGTAGGCAATGCATATCATCTAAAGAAACCACTGACACCAAGTTACACAAGACTTGTTTTGATAAGTACTAATTGCTGTGATCATATGATCACGCACGGCGCTAACGGGTTAAGTAATAGTTTGCGTTTGGCTACAGTGTATGTAGTTGTTCGGATATAAAGCGTACAAGGAAATTTTTGATTAACTCTTTGCGGCACAGAGAAATATTTTTTTGTACCCCCCATGTTGCACGCGAAAAATAATTTTTTAGTAATTATAAACCACATGTATTTTTGAATATATTAGACCCTAGAAAATACAGTGATAATATATTTTATCATAGTTTATAATTATTGGCGCCAAAATGGGATAATACATTTATTGCATCACTGTGCAACAACACTAATGCCTTTCCGTAAATATGATGCACTTTATCTAAAACTAAATCTTTAAAATAACACGAATTATTATGTGTTATATAATATGTATTATGAAATAAATAGAACGTACTGTTAAGTAAGGTATATTTATCCATGCAAAGGTTTTAACAAAAATATTATATGAAATAGGCCTATACGTTATATAATTCCCTTACATTCCCACGTTTCGTAGTGGGAATATATCGCTTATTGGACTGCTGTGCGTACAGATTTGTTTGAAATACTATTGAGTCTACAATAGACTCATCTACTATCAGTCTGAACAAGTTAATTGGAGACAGATCTTTTAAATTTTGCATAATATTTGTCGGTCCTGTGTGACTGTTGAAAAGTTTAGGAGGTGATGGGATCTTGACGTCTTTCCAGTTGGGTGGGTCCCTTATAGAAGAACATACTGACTGTAGTATTGTTGCCTGTGGATTGTTGTCACCTTCGGAGTCTGAAAGTGGACCACTTGAATCGCTTTGCGGTATATTCACATTGAGATCTTCAGTTTCATTTGGTAAGACACCATCTTCTACATCACTTACGTCCACATGTGATTCGGGTTCGGAAGGAATCTCCTCATATAAAATAATTTCTTCAATTTCCTCTTCTGTTAGTCTCTTTGGCATCTCGATATATCTAAATTTAGAAAAATAAGAAGCTCAAGTAAAGAGCTAGTACCTATTTTCATGTGTGGTTTTCATGGAAAAGCTAGTGCTTGGACCAGAACGTGACAGCTTGCTTCAATCCAGCCCGAATCCTTTGCAAGAAAGGAAATTCAACAAAACGTATTTAGATAATTATACGGTGGAAAGGATGATACGGAGCTAATGGTAGAGTCACGTAGACTTATGCAGGGGTTGAAGTGGTTTTGAAAAGGTTTAGGGATGCATATGACGTCACGCCGTTCCCCCTGGGCTATCTTTGTTATTTATAATTACTTTTTGGAAGTGGGAGGACGCTAAAGTTAATTTTACGAAGTGGGATGGCGGCATCTCTCCGCAATCCTCCTCATTTTACCCCTGTACCTATGTATAAAATATATGTTGTAATATTTTCTCTGAAAACTTAAGAATTTTGTTAGAAATGAAATTTCCTGAGATAGGACTGCTCCCTCGGAGCTTCCCCAGGGTTACATTATTGGTGTTTTTGTATATGAAAATATTACACGTAACCTGCGACGTATGAGAAACACACGTTCAAATAATCAATATCGTTTTTATCGGCTTGTTGCACAGTGATGCAACTTTTGCATCACAACAAATAACATTAAAAAAACACGAATTTAACTCGTGTCACTTCTACATCACCTGCATCACATCCCAAAAATCTAAAATACAAGAACCCATAGACAAAATACATAAATTAGCATGCTTACCAATAACATCACCAATTTAATTATCACCGCATTCACTGCGTGCGAACAGAACCATAACAAAACCACAAAACGTGGGAATATGACAATTGACTGAAAATAACATGACGAGCCACATAGTAACAAACATCGTAACTACGTCGAATCAGTGATTCAAAATCTGCATCACTGTACAAGTACCAGCTGAGCGCTCACTAAAGTGATGCAATAAGTGCAATACCATGCAACATCGTCATATATATTTGTGAAGCTTAAGCTCTTCATTACTGTGTAGGTGGGAAGATAACAAGTTTGGTTACCAAAATCATGCTTGGAATATAATCATCCTTTTATGATTCCCAGGGCCCATTGTAGTTGATTGGTAGCTAATCTCAATCAAACTACAACTATTTTACAAAAAAATATGTAATATCACAGGATAATTTAATATAAAATTGATAATTGAGGCAAATTACTGCAATTGTTGAATCAAAGTTTAATTCCATTACCTTTAGAGTTATTCATTTTAACATTTCAGGAACAGTTACACTCAAGCTGCAGATCCTAAAAGAGATACATTTTATATAGGATCTATTAAAGGACCCAGGCTTGTTAGCTTATTTTGTACGTGGATTGTGGCATATGGATTTATTACTCATGGTTTTAAGCGGCACAAAAAGGTAACGTAATAATTGGAACAACATGTTTTGCGTTTATAGCATTTACTGTTCCATTTTGATTTACTTCTGACAGGTATAAAGAATGGTTGTATTAAGAACACTATTCAAAGTTATTTTCGAAATAATGAATTGATGTCTAATTTTAGCACACAAAATAATTTGAGTATATTTGAAGTTTTAAAGAATACAATCATCAGATCAAATTCTTAATTAGTATAGAAAAGAATTTAATTTATTTTTATTTTATACTAATGTAACTTCTCTCAAAAACCGCCATTGCTTAGTAGATTGAATTAAATTTCTTGCTTTAAGTTCTGCGACGTTTAACTAGAGGCACCGATCCTGGGGAGGAGCACCTTCTCTCCCCAATGTTCATGTCGTCCCACGCATTTTTATGAATATGTATTTTTATATGTATTTTTTATGAATATACAATATAAGGCATAATTTGAATTGAGTTTGTCTTAAAATCCTCATATATGCCTTCTTAGACTCTTGTCTGCAACCAAACACACATCTGAATCCCTCCTCCCCCAAAGTTACAGAGAAATCGGTGTCCTTGCGTTTAACATGCATTTTTATAAAGGCATAGAGTACTTGTGTTCGTTAAGAATTATAATTTTCTATAGGAAATAATGAATTGTTCTTAAATAATTATATACTAAGAACAGGGAAATTTTATAAGACTATGGAGAGGGTTTACATTGACTTGAAATGTTTGGTCAATGAAGAGTTAAATCACATTTTTGTGAAAAAAAAAAAAAAAGAATCGCTCATTCTTAGTGAGTGCAAATGTTATGTGAACTTCCGTCCTGTGATATCTTCTTTCACTATATCTTACAGTAGAATAATAAGATACACTGGTAAAAGATACAGAGATCCGAAGAAAAATGTAAGAAAATTACTTAGAACTCAACAGAAACATAATCTCTACATTTTGAAGTAACATTACCTCTTTGACGTAACATAACATCCATTAAACCTCTTATTTTTATTAAAAAAAGAAAAAAATACGTGAAAGAGGTCGAGTTTAAGTAACTTTTTGCAGCTATCCTAAAAAATATCAAAGCGTCCGTCATGCTATTTTCGTACATACTTGAGGAAGGAAAATTTCGAATTTTAAATGTTAATAATACCTCACCAGTGTAAATATAATATTTTTATTTTAAAGTGACAGACCAGTAGCATTGAGTAATTTTTCCAAGGTTTTGGAAAGTGAAAGGGCTTATTCGGCTGCAATGATGTGACCTTTGGGGGAGATAGCTCAAATTCATCTCAAATGTAGAAGAGACTATATAGGTTCTATATTCTAAATGCAAATTGTCCTAAAATGGATGGAATATAGCCAAAAAAAAAAAAAAAAAAAAAAAAAAGCATGAAACACTAATGTCAATGGAAAATCAATGAAAAACAAATAATTTCTCCACTTATCTGAAAAACCAAAAGAGGAAGATGGCTAAAATTCTGGCTAAATATAGAAGAGACTATGTAGATTTTATATTCCGAAAGTAAATTGTCCTAAAATGGATAGAACATAGTTAAAAAGCACGAAACATTAACATTAATGTCAATGGAAAATCAACGATAAACAAATATTTCCTACACGTATCTCAAAAACTAATAGAGGGAGATGGTTAAAATTAAGCTCAAATGTAGAAGAGACTATGTAGATTCTATATTCCCAAAGCAAAGTGTCCTAAAGTGAATGGAACATATTTAAAAAATCACGAAATATTAACATTAATGTCAATGAAAAATCAACGAAAAACAAATACTTCCTCCACTTATCTCAAAAATCAAAAGAGGGAGATGGCTGAAATTCAGCCTAAATATAGAAGAGACTATGTAGATTTTATATTTTGAAAGTAAATTGTCCTGAAATGGATGAAACATATTTAAAAAATCACGAAATATTAACATTAATGTCAATGGAAAATCAACGAAAAACAATTACTTCCTCCACTTATCTCAAAAATCAAAAGAGGGAGATGGCTGAAATTCAGCCTAAATATAGAAGAGACTATGTAGATTTTATATTTTGAAAGTAAATTGTCCTTAAATGGATGGAACATAGTTAAAAAGCACAAAACATTAACATTAATGTCAATGGAAAATCAACGAAAAACAAATATTTCCTCCACTTATCTCAAAAACCAATAGAGAGAGATGGTTAAAATTCAGCTTAAATGTAGAAGAGACTATGTAGATTCTATGTTTCGAAAGCAAAGTGTCCTAAAGTGGATGGAACATATTTAAAAAAATCACGAAATATTAACATTAATGTCAATGGAAAATCAACGAAAAACAAATACTTCCTCCACTTATCTCAAAAATCAAAAGAGGGAGATGGCTGAAATTCAGCCTAAATATAGAAGAGACTATGTAGATTTTATATTTTGAAAGTAAATTGTCCTGAAATGGATGGAACATATTTAAAAAATCACGAAATATTAACATTAATGTCAATGGAAAATCAACGAAAAACAAATATTTCCTCCACTTATCTCAAAAACCAATAGAGAGAGATGGTTAAAATTCAGCTTAAATGTAGAAGAGACTATGTAGATTCTATGTTTCGAAAGCAAAGTGTCCTAAAGTGGATGGAACATATTTAAAAAAATCACGAAATATTAACATTAAAATCAATGGAAAATCAATGAAAAAAAAAAAAAATGTCGTCGTCCACACATCTCAAAAACTATATAATAAAGAGATGGGTAATTGAAAGCTTATTGCCAAAACATAAAGAGCTTAAAAACGATGTGTAGCACGTAAGGTAAATATGGATAGATCATTGTCAAAAGTCAAGTTGTTTCAGTAAAATCAATAATAATGATAATAAAGTATATGTATATTCTTCGAATTACCCAGAGCACCCCACACGGGGGTTACGTGCTTGAAATATCTCACATCTGGATTTGAAATCTCCAGACTCGATTTAGCAAGCAAGGGGACTTTTTGATCTGATCACGTAAAACAGTCTGGTCCTTATGGCAAATCGGATAGGCCCTTTTTCCGAAATTTTTATGGCTGGTGCACAGGTTTTTAACATACGATAGCATTCTTAATTTAAATAGTTTATTAACAGAATGAGAAGTTCTTCTTAAAAATAAATAAATAAATAAAATCGTTTCCAAAATAATTCAACACTGGTATGGTGCACAAATTCTAATTAACATGGCAAAAAGAAACAGTTAAAAAGATATGAAGATAATCATCATTGAGTGGAAACAACTATTGATATTGATAGCATATAATTAGCTCTTTGAGTTTTATACAGGGCGTTGCATAAATGTATCCCTATAGTATGAGAACAGATTCTTCACATCAAAATAAGAAAAAAAAAGTTCATATGGACCTGTGTTCAAAACCGGATAGTTTCAGGAAAAAAAAAATTAAATGAAAGCTTTGAGTTTTACGTCCCATGGTTATGCCGGTTAGACTAAAGGAGACGGTGATGATGAGTAATGAATGAAATGGTGGAATGAAGAAAGCGGGAGGAAACGGGAGAACCCCGAGAAATCCCACGCACATGGTATTTGTCCACCACAAAGTTCACTTGGCGGGGGCTGGGATCGAACCCGGGACCCCAAGCACCAGAGGTCGGATAATCTCGGAGTTAACACAGAGTGCCGAAAACGTGAAATAGGGAACTTTAAAAAGTTCAAACTTCACTACTATGGGATCTATCGTAGTCAAGTCAAGACATCACTGAGGAACTAGTATATGAATTATCCAAATATCCATCTTTCAGAACCTCCGGTACTTACACAATCATTTTTTAGAGAGGCTGTTTGGGAGTACTTAATCACTCTCCATCTACCTCTTTAAAAAATGGTGTGCAAGTACTGGAGCATTCTTAAACATGGATATTTGGATAACTCACATACCAGTTTCTTAGTGATGTCTTGACCCTACTACGATAGGTTCCATACTAGTGGAGCTATGAACTTTTAAAGTTCACTTATTCCACGTTTTCGGTACCCTGTAACTTCAATACTATCCACTTTTGAGCACAAGTCCATATGATTTTGAAGTGGGCAATCTGTTCCCAAAATATTATGACACATCCTGTGTAATGAAATGTAGTCTGGTTGTGTTTGAGGGTGTAACACTCTTGTTTTAGTTCGGAATATTTTACAATGTTTATTTAATATTTTGTCTAACTTCGATGGACGGTTTAAAAGAAAATTATATACGGTACCGTGTACGATACAGTAAAATATTAATCATACATGTACAATGCATAGCAATAGAAGAAATTATAGCTTCAGTATAAGCTGTTAATTGTGACAACCGTCACAGGTAGAGTGTTATTTAAAAGAAAAAGTCCGTGCACCTCTCTATTAAAAGTTATATTCTTGCAACCATACCTCGTAAAAACTTAAATGTTTTTGTTTGGAAGAAGATTTCAACTGATCAAACACAATATATATTAATTTTAGTTAATTGTGTCTATCAACAAGACTTTTTTTTTTTTCAAAGACGGATGTGTGACTATTATTTATATTAAATTATGATATTTTCTTTACTGCTATTTTATGATATGATTGCTATACTATTGATATGGTTTGGTAGGACAAAGAAAATTCAGGATAAAGCAATAGGAAGATAAAAAAGAATGGGAAATGGGAACACAACAGACACCAAAATACGAAACGGTTATGTATAATATTAACAAAGGAATATTCCAACTGTTCTCCAGAAATATGTTGAAATATTTTTACTTGACTTCAATCCATCTTGCTTTATGAAAAGGATGTTCGTTACTTAGCATTCTAAATTGTTGTAAAAAAAATGTAATTTGAATTTAATTTTTATCTGTTTCCAACGACTGTGTTCAATACAGATTTCATTCTTAATATATAATGTTTCGATTTTTTTTTCAGTTTTCCTCTAATGCTTATTATATTTGACTGGCTTTTAAGTTTTCTGTCCCTGAAATATTTCGATAGTCCAGGGAAAGGGGTAATTTTATTTTACATCTTCTTCGAGCTGCTTTTT
This sequence comes from Thermobia domestica, assembly GCF_964235325.1. NCBI lineage: Eukaryota > Metazoa > Arthropoda > Insecta > Zygentoma > Lepismatidae > Thermobia > Thermobia domestica. The sequence goes on along the minus strand of NC_137471.1, from coordinate 68,399,179 downwards.
TATTTTTTTTATTTTTTTAAATGTATTTTATTTTATTTTATTTTATACATGTTTGGTCATTTCAATATAGATGAGTGAACAAATATATGTAAGTTTGACGACTTCTACGGGAATAACCGGATGCCACTCTACCTGTGACGATTGTCATAAAAGGATGCCACTAAAACATGTACAGTTTTGTTCAGAAGACCTGGCACCCTCTTCTGTTTGCAGTATTATCTACAGCTGGAATTGAATCAAGCAAATATGGATTTTTTTTTATCCAGTTAAGGTCTTTATTTAGAGGTAAAGTACAAGGGTCATTCAAAAAGTTAGTTGCACTGTTTGAGAAAACAAAATAGGAGCGAACTTTTATTTATTTATTTATTGTACATAAAAGTTTCATATAAGAACTACTTTTCGACGTAATCACTTCTTATATTAAAACATTTGTCGAGGCATGGCACACTTTTATCTATGCTTTCTACGAAGAATTCCCGTCCAACGTTCGATAATCATCGTTCGATTACAGCTTTCACTTTGTCATATAACGGATAGTTTTTTGCTTTGAAAATTTTTCTTTCATGGAATTGAAAATATTGAAATCATAAGGTGTAGAATCTGGGCTATAAAGGGAGAATTCCACACTTCTAACTGAAACTAGCGTCAATATCTGATCTTCTGGTTTCAAACGTGTCACGCCATTTTGCGATACCTTGACGCAATGCTGCATTTTCACTATACACCTGCCGATAAATTTCTCTGTAGTTACATCATCCCCCCTTCCCTCACATACACACACATACAAATAAACAATCACTGCGCACACTTCCTATTTAAATGCCACTTGTAACTGCCGAAACATGATCATTACTGATTAACAAGTAAACTACAACTACCGCATCAAAGCCATGACGTCACGCGCTAGAAATAAATGCCTGCAGTTTTGGCACCAAGTTTGAACAAAATATTCTTGAACCAAGAGATTTTACGAAGGTGTGCAACTAACTGTTTGACTGACCCTGTGTTATCATTTCCTAAGTGCGGATACCAGAATATCAGCTTCTAAATAAAAGTAGATGGCCAAGATTTTTTAAAACAAAACTACATATAAAGAAGACTTGATTAAAAGAAAAATCAGGTTGTTGCTACTAATCTATTGTCAAAAATGTGATACAGCTTATTAATAATAAGTATTTGCAGTAGTCAGATTCTATTTTTATTTAAGTTACACATGTTTAGTGATGGTTAAATTCCCGGGAAGATTCCCAAGATGGGAATTTATCCGGGAATTTATATTCAATCAGAAAGAAAAATGCATTCTATTACTATATTGTGATTTCAAAGTTGAATTAATTTTTATATTACAGCATATTATTATTGTTGTCCACAGAGGATTCTTTAAAATGTATATTCTAAACGGTACTATGTTACTTTATTAACACTTTATTATATTTAGAGAGTACGCATAAATGTATATTTATTTACAATATGTTATATCAATTAAATATGTGTGAAAAAATTATATAGTAAATTTTATAGTAACAGTTTAAATTTATATGTAAGTGGATTTGCTCAACTTGACTCTGTTACTGATATTATAAACACATTAAATTTATAAATGTTATAAACCAATTAGATTTGGTAAATGCTAGAAGATACATGTCTCACCAATTTATCAACATTTGCGCATACATATTTAAGTTCATAAAATTTGCAAGATACTTATTTATCTTTATATTTTAGCACGTAGCATTGCCATACACGACCTTTCCTTCTACCTATTTCTCGGAATTCCATACGTTAATTCACATGTAAAAGAAGCCCGAGTACCTCTTCAGAAATTCGATTCAGAGAGAGGAGACAGACCGACGTCTATTATTAATGGTGGTTCAGGGTTTATTAATAGTACTTCATCTCTATTTCTACATAATTCTAAATTATTTTACAAAATGGTTCCTTTTCATCATTTGTAAATTAGTACTTTGCTAATTTTGGCTGTTCTTAACATTGGGGGCCAGCTTTTGCACCTACTTTTTTTGCGATATTCTATTCCGATGCTGTTGTTTTATGGTTTCATACGTTAAATTACGTTACCAACATTACTTTCAGTCAGCATTGCAGAGCGAGCGTTAGCGAAAGAAGGCGGATTAGAGGCCCACATGGCACGTTGTTTTCTATCTTCGTTACCAACAATTCACTTTCTTTTCTCACATAAATCACTTCCACTTACCTTTCCGTTTTATATAAATCCCTACTCCCCTAAAAACAATGTGTTCGATACTTTCTTGACTATTTGAACATCACTATCAACTCATTTCTTCCGTAAATCATCCTACTTTTTGCTAGTTTTGGCTCCCCAATTCTAAACAATTACCTTACTTTTTAGTGCAAATGGAAATGGAACTTAAAAAATCATATTATTAGTTATATAAAGTACCGTCAAATAATTTTAAATTTTTTAACCTCCAAATTCTTTAAAACCTAGAAGTAAATCATAATATATTAAAATAAAGTAATTAGTCATATGGTTCTTATAATTTGGAAGATAAAGTAAAGAAATGAAAATAAATTCCTTCCCGGGAATTTATAGGCCAGGGAAAAAATCTGGGAATATTCCCATTTTTAAATTCCTTCCCACCGGGAATATTCCCACTGCCCATCACTTCACATATTCCAAAGCTGAAATAAGCAATATTAATAAAGAGGTCATTTCTTATAAGAATGGACAAATTGCATTTCTCTCGTTTAGAATTCGCTAATTGTATTCAATTTCTGTGATTCTATCATTTCAATAAGTCATATACATAGTAAAATTTCTTAGAATTATTTTCCTTTATATTTTTCTATTAAATCAGCAAAACTAATTTTGTTTTTGTTCCAGATGATGAACAGAACAATATTTTGTTCATACTTTTCAATGGTAATACTTTTTTTGACCTCTTTATCCGAAAGTGGTTCTTTTAGTGCAATGAAACGCTTTTTCAGTATTAATCCGGCTACCCTCGTCACAGTGGAAGTGAGTGTGAATAATTTATTTATGTCTTAACTTACGTTCATTCTAGAAAGAAAGAAAAAAAAAGTTTTTAAGAGTCTTCATCCCGGCGAAATTAAAATACCGCTAATTTTACAGTAATTATGTGATATCTTCAAATATATAAAAGATAATTGAAATGTGGAACAAGAGCGCCCTAGATAATATCATTTTACATGAGAAACCGTTATCATGACTCAGTTATCTGCTTTCGATTTCGAGCCATTTTCAAAATCGGCATTTATTTTCTCGTTTCTAAACAGCTGGAAACGGAAAGCCGCTAGATGACTTGTGATAACGGTACCTCACGCAAAATAATATTGTCTAGGACGCTCTTGTTCCATATTTCAATTATCTTTTATCTATTTAAAGATATCACATAATTACTGTAAAATTAGCGGTATTTTAATTTCGCCGGGATGAAGACTCTTAATTCCTATATAGAAATGTACATACTATCATGGTAAATATGCTCAAGTAAGAATTCACGATGTACAAGTGTACATGTGAAAAGAAATTGAAGAAACAGCCTTATTTACTCAGGCATATTTTCTAAGGCAACTTTACAAATGGGATTCAAAGACTAAAATGTGTAATTATTTCAGATTGATCCATCTTAAGGTTTTAGTGTTGTCTTATCATAAGAGCAGAGATTTATTGGGTATACATTCAGTCTCAAATTTCTATTCAACAGCAAATAATCATTTATAACACAATATTAAAACTTTTGCTTCTGGGCTATTTGTACGTATACAAATTCCAGCTTCTTGTTAGTTTAATTATTTTTAAAGAATGCATATCAAGCAGCTTAAAAAAAAAAGAATGGTGTGCGAAACATATGGCAAATAAAACTGTTTATCCAAACAACGGTTTGTTGTTTTAACATACATAAAAACAGTGTAAAAACATGTGTTGATAATGATTTAATACTAACACATAATAGGAACTACACAATTAATGGACTGTATTTTGTACACAGAAGATTGAAAGTTATTCCAATTGAAAAGGAATGTAATTTGGTCCTCCAAGCACGATCGCGGTAGCGCGTTACACACATAAAGCTCTCACTCCCACACTGACAAAAGATGCTTGGACGTGGCCTAACTGTAAATTTTGAACAAGGGAAGGAAAGGAACCAGTATGCGAAACTTCGGGGTAGAGAAAAGTCACCCCAAGAGCCATCTGTACACAAAAATTGGCACTACATACAAAATGACACTGTCAAAAATTGAATATAAGGTTGTTAGAAAAATTAATAATAATTAATTGGCAGAGAACAGAATGGCCCAAACAAAAACTTTAAAAATTCTATTTTAAGCTGAATACAATCTTTATTAATATTGTTCGGTAGAGTTGCCACAATAATACTTTAAATAATTGTTCCTTCACTTACATGAAAAAAATCACATAATGTTGGAAAGGTGCAAAATTTGTTATCATGGGTGAAACTGCTACAATATTCACTATTTACTTCCTCCATTTTTATTCCTTCATGTATCGTATTACCACAGAAAAATAAAGTAAAATGACCTAAGCACTAAACATTCATCTGTGTTCGTTAAGGAAGTACCGTGAAACAACAAAACTACTAACTGCTTTCAGAATAAACGACCTTTATAATTTTATCGCTAAATGTCAATCAAATAATGAATTGCCAGCTCAAAGTTTTTCACAAACAGAGAATTGAGGCAAAACTAAACGAAGTATTGCTACATGAATAAAGAATACTTCAGACACAAGCTTGGTTTTCTGGACTATATCTGAGGAATCCGTATATAATGTCTGAATCAGACTCAAGCTTCGTATATTTGCATCAATGTGGTATCATGAGGTCTGGTTGGACTTAAGATTAAAAGCATTAAGATTTTTTTCTTTCTCTTTTCTTTTAACTTTTGGATGAGTGTAAAAATGCATATTATTGATCGATATATTTAGTTGCTGGAATTTTCGATGAAAGCTTGTATCTTCCTCAGCGGCATTCTTCAAAACATCAACTGCTGGTAATCATATCTCAAGGCATCAATATTTTTTGAGATTATTTTCCTTTATGCCTCAGATGTACTTAATTGTAGTCTTTGGTAGAGCGTTCACCTTTGATGCATGGGGTCCTTGGTTCGATCTCAGCTCGCGCCAAGTGAACTTTGTGGTGGACAAACACCGTGTGCGTGGGTTTCCTCGGGGTTCTCCCGTTTCCTCCCACTTTCTTCATTCCACCATTTCTTTCATTTCTCGTCATCACTGTCTTCTTTAGCATAGCCGGCACAACCGCGAGAAGTAAAAAATATTTAATTTAATTTAATTTAATTGTAGTTTTCCTAATAATCTAGGGTAATTTCTTCAATGAGTTGATCTTAAATAAATATTGCAATTTTTCAGTACCTGTAAGTTAAAACAACACAAAACGCTCCACTTGATGTTTTTATTACGTCAAAACAAATAAAATGTCGCAAAATTTCACTAAGTTGTTATGTACATGAGAGACGTAGAATTTTTTATTTATTTATTTTATTTTTTAATATACAACACAACAGGCTTAATACCCAATTACAGTGTTGTGTACATACAACAAATGTTACATATATAAATTTCTTAATTATTTCTACAGATTTTTTTTTTTTTTTTTTTTTTTTTTTGTTTCAGATATGATCTGAACCTGTTTTCTGAAAGACTAAATACATACACTTTATCAAGCTTATTTATAATATCATTGTATAATTTACACAGCCTCCACATAGGGGATTTATATAATATATTGCTCCTGGCTTTTGCACAATAAAATGTTCCTGTATTCTCTATTCTTTTTTTACAAGTGGGAATCCGCAATGATATTTTCGAGACCAACTCCATACAATCAATCTTACTATTTAATAACTTGTATAAGAATAACAAGTCCAACATCCATCTTTTTTTTTCTAGAGTTTGAAAATTAAAGTTGTTTACTAGATCATTGTAAGAAAAATATTTAGGACAATAATTAGTTTTTTTGAATGTAAGCATTTTCAAGAATTTCGTTTGGATGTTTTCTATTTCTTGAGAGTATTTTTTATTATTGGGGGTCCATATAGTAGAACAATATTCTAATTTTGATCTAACATATGTAAAGTAAAGTGTTGTAAACGTTGTCTCACTGAAGAAATCTTGCCCTATTCTGTAAATTAAACCTAAGTTTCCATATGCGCTGTTTATCATATCTATGTATTGAAATTTAGTTCAGGATCAAAAATAAGGCCTAAATCTTTGACAGTACTTGGTTTAGACAATTTAGTTTCTTTCAGTGTATAGTCAAAGGTGATGGGATTTCTTTTCCTCGTAAAAGACAGAGAAATTTGTATATATACTACGATTCAATTGGTTAAAAATCATTAATATGAAATTTTCTATTAAAAATTTCACCCAACAACATGATTTCGATTCAGTAATATGATAAATAATTTAATAACTTTATGCGTTTGACGATTCTTAACTAACGTTATAGTTATCAAATGAATACCAAAATTCGAAAAATGGAACTCGAATAAACTATAGATTGTCTATAGTCAGGTTGATTTGATTTGCAAGTTAATAATCACACAAAAATAGATCGAAATATAGTCCAGTCACAATGTTTGGAAGCACTTTTTTTTAAATAAATCTGCGTTGCGTTGACTCATTGATTCTGTAGGCTTCATATATGTTATGTCAAGTAACTCTTGATTACTATGTTCCATCCTTTATTTAAATTACATTTATCTAGATTCAAACTGTGAAAATGATTCATAAATGTTTCTTTTGATGTTAGAATTCATTTTGTAGAGTACTTGAATTTCTTTAATCTTATGTTTTGGAGCACGGAAATATCTTGATGGACCTGATTGTTTGGGCTGTCTCTCTTGACGTCCCTGAAGTATTCTTTATTCATGTAGGGGCCGCAGTTGCTCAGTGGTAGAGCGTTCACCTCTGGGACATGGGGTCCTTGGTTCGATCCCATTCGCTCCAAGTGAGCTTTCTGGTGGACAAACAACGTGTGTGGGGTTTTTCTCGGGATTTTCCCGTTTCCTCCCACTTTCCTCATTCCACCATTTCCTTCATTTCTCATCATCACTGCCTCCTTTAGCCTAGCTGACATAATCGTGGGACGTAAAACTTAAAGATTTCATTTCATTTCATTATTCATGTAGCAATGTTTCGTTCGGTTTTGCCTATGTAGAAATCATTACAAATACAATCTACTTGGTAATCTCCCGATAATGTTAATGGCTCTCAGAAATAATTTGTCTAACCTAATAAAACTATACCGATGACAATAGAAGCCATAATCGAAAAATCTGGTACTTAAAATATATAAATATATAGAAAGGTGAATCATTTTTAAATTTGTAATCATGCATGTTTTAAATATATTATACATAGCAGAAAGACATCGATTGGTTTGAAGTTTAACGTCTTTTTCATCTACAATGCTCTAAAAGACATGTAACGACAGTTAACGTGATATCCTAATCAGATAACCTACATAATGAAATCTAATCCGAGTCTCCTGTGCTGTAGAGAGACTTCGATGACCAGTCTTTTCATGTATCAATGTTACCGTACCTAACCAAAGAGGTATTCAGTTCCCCGAAATCACTTTTATTTTCATGTGAATGCATATAATGAGTGACATATTCAGAATTTCACCAAGACTAAGAGGAAGGGAGTAATTAACACTCAATCTTGTGTTTTTTCAGGAGAGTGTGATTTCTTTATGTATATCTTATTTATTTTTCCATATCTTGTTCAAGGAGAAGGGGTTAAACACTTAAACTCTCTCTCTTATGTATGCCACGGAATATAATGATAATTGATCTGTTGATAGTTATAGTTGGAAGTTCAGTATGCTTTTTTTATCTTTCATATGACACTATAAATGATCAAATACCTTTTATCTTCTTTATCTTAGTATTATTAATTTCATATAAAGAAGAAGAAATTCCTACTATAAATAAGTAATTATAAAGTGTCCAATTTTGTTAAAAAGTGCTTTCTCAGAATACCTGGAAAGTTTGTTAATTCTAGCTTGAGGATTTCCGTATAATTGTAGAAAATCAAATTAATCTTAAATAATAAAAAATAGTATCTTTTCCAAGAATAAGATCCATCTGCAACCCTTATCAACCTACTGAAACCGGAATTGTAATTACCACTTCGGATTTCAATAGAATATGGTACGAAATCATTTTCTGGGGTCATACTTGCCATGAAAAAAGAAAGAAAAAAAAAACTCACAGAGAAGAAGATACTAAGAACAACATTATCAGTTTCCGCCCATACTTAGTAGACCATTGTGTCAATAGCTACGAGTATTACCATTATAGTGTATATATAGAGTTTTCAGAGCACAAGGGAATGAAGTCCAATTATCGAAGTTTTGAGAAAAAAGGACATAAAATTTGTACGGTACGCTTAAATACGTTGCAAAAGTTAATTAATGTCTTAAGCTCTGAAAGAAGTTTCAGTCAGAGATCTTAAAGATGCCTAAAATGAGCAAAAAAGTCGACTTGATTCTGTTGGACACTGATCATGCCATGTGCTCTTGAAATGACATTCATATATATGAATAAACAAAATTTTCTACTAAATTGGAACCTATATCAATACAATACGAGCACTAAAAGTTAATGAAAACTCTAAACTTGTTACATCACATAGAAATAAAAATATATAATAAATTGCCAAAATCTGAGAAACAAATACCAAATTTGCAGTTTAAAAGGCACTTTGATTTATTGTTACATAATCGCCTGTTCTATAGTGCAGAGATAAACTTTCAATAAGATTTTCTGTACAAGACAAAGATTAAAATTTACTTTGTATGTCGTGAAAATATATATATACAAGATGATGCGGAGCCGACTGACACATTTCAAAGTTGAATATTGCGCATGCGCGATAGTTTGGAGTGGATTGCGACTAGGGGATGGAAAGTAAATAGGATGCCATTTCATAAGAACGCTACAATAGTTACAATGGACCTTTAGCGTAATGTCAGGTAGCAATGAAAAATCTGAACAATTGTTGCACGTCAATGATTGACTTTGTTTCGTAATAAGTACAAACACAGAAAACATATTTTCGTTTCGTAATAAGTACAACTCTCCATCGATGTCCATAGTTACTGTTATGGTATTCCTATAAGAAGACATCCTATTCTTTTCCAATCTCCTAACTCACTTGTAACTCACTCCAAGTTATCGCGCCTGCGCAATATTCAACTTTGAAATGTATCAGTTTGCTCCGTACCACCCTGTACGAACTTGTTCTGTGTTCCAATGCTCCATTTCGACTGACCATACAACGTGGCGTTCTTTCCTCTTTCGGTTTCCACCCCACCAACCAATATAAGTTATTACGCCTCCGCAATATTAACCCCTTGTGTTCCAGGTGTCATTTCCCTATGTGCAAGCTGTAATACCGGCTTTTCATTTACTGTTAAAAGATAGTCTAGACCATTATATAAGGCATAGTTATTGTGTATGCGTGAGGAGAGTATTCACATTACTGATATAAAAAAAATATTTGCATTGTGGAATATTGGCACTGAAAAAGTGAAATTTTGATATTCTGAAGGTATTTTATGCTGCTTCAGGTTGACAACACTGACCGAAGATCAAAGAGAAAGATTTTTTTTTTTCTTTTTCCGATCTCAAAATACAATCTCGAAGTTGCTAATTGTTTATCGTCAAAACAAGCACGTGTGTGTTGCAATTGAATGCTCCCTTAGGCCTACCATGTACTGAGACAAAACTTTTTTCTTGCCTTTTCTGTCAGTAAGGTGCTGTCAAATAAGGAGAAATAGTAGAACTAACTCTTGCCTTGCATCTACTAAATAATTTCATCATCTCTAGGATTAATACGACCCTAATAAGGAATAAGTTTTCATGACATCCTCATGGATGTCATTGGTATTTTGAAACGGAGTATTTTATGACATCCACATAGATGTCACTGGTATTTTGCAACGGAGTATTTTATAACTTCCACATAGATGTCACTGGTATTTTGAAACGGAGTATTTTATGACATCCTCATGGATGTCACTGGTATTTTACAACGGAGTATCTTATGACATCCACATAGATGTCACTGGTAATTTGCAACGGAGTATTTTATGACAACTACATAGATGTCACTGGTATTTTGCAACGGAGTATTTTATGACAGCCACATAGATGTCACTGGTAATTTGCAACAGAATATTTTATGACATCCACATAGATGTCATTGGTATTTTTCAACAGAGTATTTTACGATATCCACATGGATGCCATTGATATGAAAGAGGTTAAAGTTTGAAATGTATGTCGGCTCGGCACCATCCTCCATATTACGAACACCAATGAATACTTAAAATTACGTTACTATTTTAGTATTATTATTAAGTTTTATCTTCGTTTGAATGCATACTACCTGTTAAATTTTCGTTGTAAACATTCTGTGCCTCCTGATGAATACATAAATCCAGAGTGCCGAGAGCAAAATTAAATAAATAAGGATGGAGATGGGTCTTACTTTTAGGAATATATGGTCTGGAAATTTAGGATCTAACTTTCATTAATATATGGTCTGGAAGTTTAGAATCTTACTTTTAAGAATATATGGTCTGGAAGTTTATCGTAGTTTCACAATGTAATGCAAAACTCGGTTGCTTTCCAGCTGATTTCTTACTAATCTTGTCCATACGTATAATACTTGTATATTTTACAATAGATTTTTTTTTCGTAATCAGTTTCATTATCTATTTTGTTTTACAGTTATGGAAAGTTGTGATAACCGAGCTTATTTCAGCTCTTTGTTTAGAAAAAATGGGAATTCTTCTAATTGGCTCGTATCTTACTCCAACTGCACCGACACTTACATATTCCGTGTTCTTTTGCTTTCTGCATTTCCTGTCGGTTTTACTTTTCGGTATTGTTACAATAGCTTTCATTGGAGCACTTGCAAACAAAATTAAAGTTACAGTACTTGATATCCTAGAAGAAGGTAAGGCTAAGTATATTTATGTTATAATAAATATGGATTTACAAATAATCTGTGAAATATGGAATACATTTTTTCGATTTCTAATTTGTTTAAGTTAGCAGAACAATTCCCAAGACTGCATATTTCCAAAATCTGCTTTTTAAGTATGCTTACCAAAATGATAATCCTAATCCACCAAATGGTTTACGGAAGCAATATGTTCTGTAAACCTTCTTGTACTTTGAAATGTATGTAAATTAAGTTTGTAAATTGCTTAAGTGTAACTTAGCAAGAAATAGCAATATTTATTATTATTATTATTATTATTATTATTATTATTATTATTATTATTATTATTATTATTATTATTATTATTATTATTATTATTATTATTATTATTATATTGCTTGTATATACATCATTGTAAACTATTTGTGCAGTATTTTTTTTAATAAATGAAACGTCATGCAGCAGTATTTACTCGGATATAAACTATATATATAATTATATTAACGTAATATTTGTCATACAACTATTTTGTAAATTTTGAGATTATTACGTTACTGGGAATTAACGCAAGTCGAGTGCAATAGTATCATCACAAAATTTATTACAGGACAAGATGATTGGGTAGTTCTATGCCACATGTAGGTTACTTTTCGAGTTTACCCAGATTTTCAGACTAAAAGTCACTATGAAAATTGACACTAAAAACTGGGACACCATATGAAAATTTACAGCATATGTTAGGGTTTCCATACATCACTCTCCCGAAGATGAAAATTTACAGTATGTTCATAGTTGTGCATTATCAATATTAACTAAATGATAAATCAACACTCACCAAAGTTACATGTCACTACTGGTGCTCTATTTCCGATCTTGATTGGTGTGGTACTTCATTGCTGAGTGAATTTTTCAGAGTTTGCCGTCTTTGAAAATTAGGTCATAGAATTTTGAGCATAAAACACTGCTGCAATAGAATATCTTTAAAGTAAATATCGATTTAGCAGTGTACACTTTTAGTCTGTACTTCTCAGCTGTTCAAAGGAAATTCATAAGTGAAAAACTCTTTCTGTCGAGCCATTTGAACCTGATGGGTAAGACAAAATCTGACAAGAAGTTTAATTTACTTATTTATTATTTATTCCCTTGAAATGAGAGAATGTTTCACCCATCTCTTAGCAGGGGCGCCCGAAGAAAATTTTCTAGGGGGAGCATCTCCATGGTTGGTATATTACGTATGGTATTTCTGGTATTTAATATACGTGGTTTGCTATATAACGTATACATTTTCTTGCACCAGGGGGCCCAACCCTTCCCCCCCTTCGGTCCCTATGTCTCTTAGTTATATTTTGTTAGAAAAGTTCCATTTTTTTTATCATGCCTTCACTGTAAAAATCATCAAACAATTCTTCTTCACGTCTTTTTTTATATTTGAAAGATTTCTTTCTACTTCAGGAGCACAATCTTTAACATCTGACGAGTTTTATAACAAAACCTCCATTTTTAAAAATGCACAAAATACTTCTGGATTCCTCAATCTGATCTGCAGTTGTTGAGTAAAAATGTTAAACATTTTCCCTGAAAGAGATCTCGAAAGAAAGAGGTCTTCTAGGCTGAATACGTCAGCAAACACTTCACTAATTATAAACTTGTTCTCTTGTCTTGCTCTCAACATAAACAGAAGATTATCAGCTTCTTTCTTCACATAAACAATGAAGATATCTTCACGCCCAATTTTAAACCTAGCTTCAGGAAACATTTTTATCCGACTTTGTAAGAAAATCAAGTTAAAAAAAAAAAAAAAAAAAAAAAAACTCGTTTGTTGCAAAAATCGTTTAGCACCCATGGACCTTTCACCAAGCTTAGTAAGTAAGGTTAATATATTTCTTTAGTTAAACTTTTCCAAGCAGGCCCCAAGAAAAGCCATTTGGTGTTGGATGAAAGCGTACATTTATATTCTATCTCAGCAAACACTAGATTATTTTTATCAGTTGAGTATTGACGATTTATTTATTTATTATTATTATTATTATTATTATTATTATTATTATTATTATTATTATTATTATTATTATTATTATTATATTTTTTATTTTTATTTATTTATTTATTTATTTTTAGTATTCCACGAATGACATTAACTTATGTTTTGGAGGAAACCGATGCAATTTAATGTCCCGAAAAATTTTTTCGGGATATTAAGACAAACGACTCAAATCCAGGATTCTCCCAGCTTAATCCTAGGGAATATCTGGTATTCCTATATATGAGAGTTATTATTCAAAATCCTGCTTAATCCATTGTAGTAATTTAACAGCAGAACAAAAAGCAGGAATTTTTTAGAGGGACCATTCTTGCTCTTAAATTGAGTGATATCCTCGAATACTTCAGAACAGTATATAATTAACAATTTGTCAACGTATTCTTTTGTTTACTCCGCCTAATGCTTATATTAATTGTACTGTTTCAATGTTCCTTGACACCTTCCTCAGCAGATCTGGCCGGCTACCGTAAAAATCGTCTCACTTCTTACAACTTTATCTTGCACTATTTAATACAAATTCCTTGCAGAAAATTCTTCTTCGTTTGAAAGTCTGTTATTTATGTGAGAAACTTATGCAGAAGATGTTTGAGAAGACGTATAATTTTGTGCTAGTTTGTAGAAATCTGACTGTTAACATACCGAAAGCATGCAGTTAATGCAGTTAAATATTAGGCTTAATAAACAAATGAATACTTTTACAAACTACTGTAAACATATTTCAGTTCATACTCATAAATAACATAATTAACATTTTACTTTCTTTCCACATGTATTGCAGGAGCACGAGGATAATGGTTTATATGATTTGTAATGAAATGATAAATCATACTCCTAATTTTTGTATACCATATTTGACACGCTGTGTATGTTATGAAAATCTCATACACCGAAAATGTTTTGTTTAAATCAAATATGATTAAAAGATTTAAGTCAATCAACCATTTAAATCAGTCATTGTCATTCAATTAAAAAAAAATGTCGATTGTTTTAATCTAGTTTATATTTGTTTGGCAGTTTTATTTAATAACAGATCAACATTTTAAATATCCAAATCACTCAACTAAGGAAATAAAATAATTTCACCCATAAAATTAAACAACAAAGGAAAATCAAGATAATTATACCACTCATATCTTTGCTCCAAAGAGAAAAGGCATTTTCTATTCTATTCCGTGAGCTGTTATATCTTTGTGGGTCGGAATTTGAATGTTGAGAACTACTTGCTCCGTTTATAACTAGCAGCATCTACCTTTGTTCCAGGAACAAACATTTTTGCTGTTCCTGGACTTTAGATTAAGTTTAAAGCTTGAAGAAGTTTAAAGGACTATCGGCTTTCGGCAAAGGAGCATAGCGACGCAGGAGCCAAGAGCACCGCATTGGCAGGAATTGCACTGGAAAACAGTATCCCGTGCTCCAATTTCAGTAGTTATTTCCTCCAACGGACACGCTCTCATTCGCAGGCGGATTGGAACAAGTCCAACGAAAGTAAGCTCTATTCAGTAAAACCTACTTTGGCAGATTGGCAGACATAGTCACGTGCTATTCGTTTAGATGAAGTGACCTTGATATGCTTGAATATAAGACACATTCCTATTTAATATATTGCGTTAATTGTCCGTATTGTGAATACTGTGTCATCTCATTGAGTATTCGGCACATTCTTAAAGAATGTTCAGAATTCTCAGTCCTCAGAGAAAATTCAAGACTACCTAAAATTCTTAATCAGGTTTTGAAAACTAATGCAGTCTTAAGTGACTGTACTCTCACTTTTATTCTTGAGATTGAAATAGTTAACATTTTTTTTTTTTTTTTTTTTAGGTTTTCTTTTTAAATTTTATCTGTTATGTATTATTGCTATTTTCTGCCTTATTTCATTGTTACACATTTCATATTTGTTTTTTTTTTGGGGGGGGGGGCTTTTCGTAATCTCTCTTTCAATTTTTATATTTTTTAAGTCCCTTATTTCGTTGAGCCTTCCTTGAACTTAACATTTCTAGAAGTTCTGTTTTTAATTTTTAATGTACAATATGTACAACCATTTGGCAACATTGTGAGAGTGACAAATAGCATCACCCTAACGTCCTCACTAAACTTTAATCCAGTGATCGCCAAGCCATCGATCGCGAGTTACTAGTAGCTCAGGGGTACATTTTCGGCAGATCGAGTTAACGCCCCGGCTGACTAACTTTGATTGATTCCTTCGCTGAGCTGACGCTAACGATAGGCGTCGCTGACAACAACAACTGTTTGTTTCTCCCGTGCAACTGTCATTGTCAGCTTCATCTCACAGTTGATTGTATACGCTTGGGGTTATACACGGTATGTTTCTCGTGTGTATATGGCTAACTTGAATAGTTGATTTCATATTTACTAGAAATGTAAGTTTAAAGGAAACAAACAAATGTAAGATTTTTTTTTTTTTTTTTAAAGTTGGTAGTTCTTTTGGTTGGTAGTTCACAGTAGAATTTTAAAACGGTAGCTCAGAAGCTTCATAAATATGTCTACCACTGTTTTAATCATTCAATTAATGGAAAAAGATTAGGAAAGAGGAAGCCGATCTCGACTTTGAAATTGTCTAACGAGGAAAGTGGGAAAAAGTTTCTGCAAGCTGAGACACTATACAGACAATAACGGTGGTTTCATGTTTCTAGTGCAGCTACTTAGCTGACAGTTGCGTTCCTAAATTGATTTTTGATGTAATTCGATCAACTTTCTGTATAATGCTTCATTGTATGAAATTTACGACATTAAGATTTTCGTGGTTTTGTCCTTTTTGTATTACTAATGAAATTACACTTTTTTTTTTAACAGATGAAACCATTTTCTTTGGACTGGTTCCACTTGGTTTATATATATACGAAGTTAGGAGCTTGTGCTATATATTGTATTTTCTAAGTGCAGTAACTCTAGGATTCATTCATCAGGTAAAATATCAATAGAAATATTTCAATTAGATAAAATCATTTTAAGAAATAGTATTGTTGTTATTGACTGCTAAACTCAAAAGTAATGTGAGGTATAATTGATAAATCTAAATCTTTTTCTAGATTCCACATGCATTTTTTTTTTCTATGACTCCAGTGGATATACGAAGTTCTTACCTTTGCCGTGACGGTATTAGCACCACCTTCTCGCCAAATGCACACCTTTTTTACTAACTACTTATAGGAAAATCAACAAGTTCGTTTAGAACAATAAGTACATAGCTAAACATTGCCGCATGCATTATGTGAAACACTTTGTTTACGGATTGGTTCCATTACATTGTAATAAAGAATGTTTCGTATTTTAATTATTTATTTTTGTGATCTTTTGCATGAAGAATGATTTAATTCAAATTAGAATGTTGTTCAAATTTTAAGTGTGGAATTCATCAATTTGCATTCCTTGATGTATATAATTTATATGTGTAGTAGCTGATGCGTACCGCCAAAGTTCACGGTAACTCGGGGTAAGGCACCATGAGACTTGCAACTGGTTGAGTATAATTATTACAGAACCTAAATATTATTTGAAAACAAAGTCAATGTAACTTTATGGATGTTCAGTGAATAATTAAAATCATCTTTCCTCTATATATATTGATTTGAGAAATTAAATATAATTAATTATATTCTAATTACTACAAAATGCTTCTGCTTCCTATATTTGACTATTGTGATGTAGAATATAACGACCTATCCACTACTTTTTCGCCTTAATTGGAACGAATGTACAACACATGCATTCGATTTATCTTTAATCTCCATCGCTACGACCATATTACCCCGGCATTTAATGAGCTTGGCTGGCTACCACTCCACTTTCGTAGGAAACATCACATTTTAGTAAAAGTGTTCAGCATCGTTGCAAACAAGGTTCCTCCATATTTAAAAAATAATTATCAATTTGTTGCCCATCACGGCCGCGTCACTAGAGCAGGTACTTTGCTACTTCCTAACCATCGCGCAGAGACATACGACAAATCATTCGTGCCTACTAGTGATCCATCTCTGAAACAGTTTATTCCTCAGTGTGGAAAAATTAAAATCAAAATCAAAATTTGCCCTAGAGAAAAGAAAAAAACTTGCTAAAGCAGAATCTCTTCACTTAACATACCCATTCTCCGATAAATAAAACACAAAATTTTTGTGAAGATTCTTTGTAACTGTCATATTTGTATAGTTTTGTATTGTATTAGTTATTCTTATATATTGTGTTGTTAGTAAACATGTGTGTATGCGTGCGTGTGTTTGTGTTTATGTACATGCATGTGTAATGTGAAACAATGTATCATGTTTTTTTTTTTTGTTTGTTTGTTTGTATCAAATAGTTTATAATTTTTCGTTAGTAGTTAGGTGTAACAGAGGGCCTTATGGACCTAACCTCGCTGCTGTAGAAAAAAGGCAATAAGTAAATAAATGTTTTTTATTATCTAATGTGGATCTCTATTGCACTTATTCATATATTCATGTATAGATATCTTGTGTTCTAAAATATATGGAATAGTATATCAGTAAATAAAATTATCATATGTTAAAGCACCCAGAAAGACACGAAATCTGTTGCGAGATTTCAAGGCACTCGTCATCTCTTCCTCAGCACATCTAAAGAAAATTTGTACCTACATAAAAAACACGATGTTAAAATTCCTCCGCCTGAACATTGTATACAATAAATGTCATGGGTTAATTTTTAAGATCGATAATAAGATGTCCTTTTCTTCCTAATTTACGGTAATTCAATGACCTTGGTATACATTATGTTTTTTATATGTACTACAAGTTTTCTTTACAGGTATTCAGGAAGAGGTGAGGAGTGCCTCGAAACCGTTCGCAGATTTTTGTGTCTTTAGAATGTTGTAAGATAGAAGAACTTCGATTTACTATTGATAGGTCCTATGTGTATCTCATCTAATCGTATTAGTAATAGTATATCAGGTTTGGCTTACGTTAAAATAATAATAATAATAATTTGTTAATTTTTAATTTTTATTAGTTTAATATACAGACAATAATTGCAATATTGTCTTACGAGAAATGTTTATTTCCTACCTTTTCTTCTTAAGAAGTGAAAATTATTAGCACAAAGAGCTCCTTCGTGGTTAAGCTGTTAGTGTACGTACCTTTGGCATGTTAGGTGGGAGACACGGGTTCGATTCCCGGCGGGACCTCATGTGGTTCTGATTCCGCGTTAATTAGTAGGTCCACGTCTCACATAGCCTTGCTGCTGAAAGGGACGTTAAAATCAACTCAACTTTTAGCACAAAATTGATTTGCACTTCTTAAAGAGAAAAGGTAGGAAGTAAACATTTCTCGTAAGACAATATTGTATATATATATATATATATATATATCTATATATCTATATCTATATCTATATCTATATCTATATCTATATCTATATCTATATCTATATCTATATCTATATCTATATCTATCTATATATATATATACACTGGACTTTTCGTTCACCAAATTATTCACCAAAGAATATATTCAATATACAATATTTCCTAAGATTTGGTCATTTTATAATTTTCTCTAAATGGAACTTCGAAATATTGTGAAGCTTAAAGATCAACGTTTCCTGTTAATTCAATTTATTTATACTTACATTATTTTTTTCTGGTTGACGGTACTATAAAAGACTGAAAATGCTATCAGAGGTCTAGGGATTAAATCTTTGATATGTTAAATACGAAGCGAGTGTTTACCATCATTGTTCGTTAAACAATAAGTATCATACAAGTGTATAAGATAGAAAAACTTCAATTAAAGTCTTGCTTCTTTTTCCCTTTGCATTTTTGTGATTTAGCTTCTCTGAAATCAATCTAACTACTTCTTCTTTCTCACCTCAACCATAGGTTGGTGGGTAAGGAAATTCAAAACCTTTTCTCTCCCTTGGGAGGGCTGTTTTTCGTAACTGCATCTAGACATGCTATCCTTTGTCTTCGTCTTCCTGGTTTTCCTTCTGCCTTTCCCTCTATTAACACGGTGATCCAATCGTGTTAATAATAATAATAAATTGTGATTAAATAGTAAATTTTTTACATACTTTGCTGCATACTAATAAGATGGCCAAGCATGCTGTTTCTTCTTTTTCCTATTATGTTCATGATCTGTCGTTCTTACTTAGCTTCCTTTAGCACGTCTTCATTCCTTTTCCTTTCAGTACATGATATGCGCAGCATTCTGCGCCAACACCACATTTCAAATGCTTCCAGCTTGGATATTTCAGCTTTCCTTAACGTCCACGTCTCTGATCCGTAAAGCGCTACGCTTCATCCCATAGTCTTAATAAATCGTTTTCGGACGTCCAACGACACACTTCTTGATCTTAGTAGTCCTCTTTTCCTATTGAATGCTTGTTTAGCCTGCGCTATTCCGGAACTTATATCTCTTTCACTTCTTCCGTCCGAGGATAATAGACTTCCTAAATAGGGTAATATCTTAAAGTCTTCGATTTTCTCTCCCTCTAGTCATACGTTTGCCCCTTCCTGTCCTGATCTTGTGCACTTTATCATTTTTTTTTCTTATTTATTTTCATTTTGAATGTTTTTTCCATTTTGAAAAGTGCTTCCTGCAAATCATTTTCGTTCTCCGCTATCAGTGCTATGTCATCAGCAAACCTTATTGTGCTGAAAACCTGTCCATTTACTTTTACGCCTTTCTTGTTTTTATCAAAAATTTCTTTCATAGCATGTTTTACGTAGACTTTGAACAAGAGAGGTGAAAGTCCACATTCTTGCCTTACTCCTTTACTTATCCTTGCTTCCATCTGATCTCTATCGTACGCATTCGTGCTTTATTTTAATTATTTCTACATAGTACTTTCTGTTTAACGAATAAGGTAATAAATACTCGCTCATATTTACCATATCTTAGAATTAATTCCTGAACTAGCAATCCTAGTAGTGCACATCCTCAATATCGTCAACCAAATACCATTACCACATCGTCAATAAAAGACTAGATGTATTTCAATACCATATTTCGAGACAGTAATTTTCCATTCCAGATTTCTTCCAATATTAAGCTTTTATTAATTACTTTCGTAGTTGTATACAAAATTCAAATAAACTATTATTTGCAGATGACCTAAAAATTTATTATTCAATAAATTTTGTTCATGACTGTGAGAAGCTCCACGTGATTTTATCTCTGTAATTAAGTGGTGTGAGAAAACTTTACTTGAAATAAATGTTAACAAATGTAAAGTAATGACATTTATGAGGTGAAAGGTACCGACACATTTTTTTCACGACACATGTTATAGCTGACAACACGATACTAAGGTATCTTATATGATTCAATTGTCAAATTAACATTCAATTGCCATATTGACATCATGATTAGTGAACCGCATTAAATCTTGGATTAAAACTTAGAACTGTGCTAGAATTAAAAAAAGAAAAAAACTTCAAAGACATTATGAAGTCTATGTTCGTTTCAAATTGAAATGTGAAAATACTATTTGGAATCCACTCTTCAAAAATAATATTGCCAAACTAGAAAAAAAAAAAATCAATCAAAATTTTAAAGGCATCTAAAGTTCAAAGCAACACGCATATACCC
The DNA here is from genome assembly GCF_964235325.1 of Thermobia domestica. NCBI lineage: Eukaryota > Metazoa > Arthropoda > Insecta > Zygentoma > Lepismatidae > Thermobia > Thermobia domestica. Next base: position 68,378,583 of record NC_137471.1, on the reverse strand, counting down.
GCAGACAGATAGCAGTGACTCTCTAAATACTGATTTTGGTATCATGAGTTCACAACAAAGAAGAACTCTGATATGGCATTCTTTTATAAAATATTTAATGATAAAGTTGACTGTAACGAACTTATTTCATCTTTTCATATTCATGTTCCACCTCAAAACACATGACCAGATAACTTTAATATATTCATGTTCCACCTTAAAACACATGACCAGATAACTTTGATATATTCATGTTCCACCTCAAAACCATGACCAGATAACTTTGATACATTCATGTTGCACCTCAAAACATACGACCAGATAACTTTGATATATTTTATTCCGGAAAGCCATGGACTAATGAAGAATGAGTGCAACTTATAATAGTATACGTAAAAAAGTTAAAGAAATTGATTTAAGTTGTAAGATGAAAACTTTTAAGAAAATATAGTAAAAAGAATTTCTAATAATGTAGAGTAGCTGCAAAAATAGTGTAAACAGTATATGAACATTGTAAATGGGTTCTAACCTGTTGTGTTCAAATCCAATAAAAATAAAAATAAAATCAAATAAAAGTTCTTATTATGTGTAATTCTTTTCTGAGTTTTGTATTATTTTTTACTTAGTGTAAATTGATACTTTCCAGGTAATCATACTGGAATTTGCAGCAGGTAGTGTTTATGACGTCCATGTAAATGTGAAGAAATACAGCTTATATCTGAACGCATTGGTTTGTGTAATAGGATTTGTAATTGGCTTAGCAGCTATAAATGCGGTATGTACTTCAGAATAGTAATTATATAACCTAATCCTACTATATATTGTAAGATTCCATTTGGTATAAATATACTAGTATATTTTTAAATTCAAGAGTTATCTAGAACATAAATTGTGTGATCTATTCGCCACTTTCATAATGCGGACAAGTTTTTTGTTCTGCGAAAAATATATGTACTATTATGGGAAAGAACTTTCCCTTTTGCAACAGCCTCAGATACGGTCACGGATAGTCTCTTTTCTCCAACATTTTAGTAATTTCTTCCTAACGGACATGAATTATTCTTAGCTCATACGTATATAGTACAGAAAGTACTTTCTGCAATTTGAAAATTGATCCCTTCAACTGACTCAACAGTTACAAGCAAATTTCGATCAGGAACTAGTGCCCACAGTATTATAGGGCATACAACTATTCCCGATCCCTCTCCCCTCCCCAGGAAAATAATAAACCATCATGATTCATTAGCTAAAATCTACATTTTCAGTATTTTATAAAAATGTTGTATGTCCTTATTCAGTTATTTTTTATTTTATTTTATTTTGTTTATTTATTTATTTTTTACTTTTTAGTGCGATCGGTAAGCGGATCAAGGAACATTCAGTATATGTCCATATAAGTACATTTACAAGCACTTTCCAAAAGGGAGATTTGTCCCTAATTTCCCAATAATTCGATTACTGATTACAGTATTTCGATATTAGCCTATATTTACATTTATAATTAATGCCTATATTTGCATTTATAATAATGTAATTTGCATTTATAATTACATATAATTACCACGTAAGCTATGAGTTAGGTGAAATTGTGTAACATCTCTGTAACGAACGAGTCTGATTTACGGAAAAATAGTCATGTCCCATTGGTGCCCGTTACTACAACGTTTCACTGTATTACGTAACTTGTTTTCCTTTAGTTTATAGCAGCTAATGACAGAGAAGTGGGACACAAACTTGAAAAAAAAAAGGGGGGGGACAACTAGGCAACGAAATCAAAATTTATGATGTATCCTTAAAATTTACTAGAAGTTGGATGAAAATTTTTCATTGAAGAGAATCTGCGTGGTAGGAAGAACGTTATTTTATGTGAATCAATTCCTGAAGCTGAGATATTTAAATATATTATTTCGTAAGCTAATACGAAGTTCAGGGATGTCTTGAACCATGACCTCATGTTGATAAGGAGGCAGCTTTGGAGAGGCAGACATTATTTTACAGAAATGTATAACAAAAGCACCACAGTTAGTATTGTAACTTCACGAAGGTATGTAAAAATTAACTTATACATATACATACGTTGCTTTATCCTCTTACGATTTCAACTCTTTAAGAAATTACGGATATTTTTTTTTAAGAGTAATCTTGACTTTGTCCTGCATCAATGCAGCTTATTATTTCCGTTCTTTTGCCGCAGGTTACTAAGTATCAATGATCTTGCAATCCTCCCTCCTTCTCTCGTAGTGTGGATGAAGAGTGACATTACAGCGAAGTATTCCGTTAAAGTTTTGTTAATTCCAGTCTTTGTTTACCAAGTAACCCTGCATACAAATATACATAAATATAAAGAGTGAAAGCTGAATGAGGCTGCTACTTCCAACATGCTAACAGTCAACAACTGAGGTCTCAATGAATGTGCCAACAGTCATCAATTTGTTCTCATGAAAAGAAGTCACGATGACAATGTACCTAGGAGGATTTTCGAATTGAATAGACTATTGTTGAAGAATTCAGTCACGCAACATTGTCTTCATCTCTTCATTCATAAACTTGAACTCACGATCAAGTTGATATATTGCAATTGTAGTTGTGCGGACAGTTTTTTGAGATGGAGATTTGACTGGAAAGTCCGAATTACAAACATTATCTACTTCGTCACTTGGCCCGAAATGGTGTCGTGCTTGCTATTATTATGCTCAGAATTTGAAAATTCACTCTCTGACACCTTGATTCTAGTAGGGTCAGGGATAAAGTGAGGTGAACGCGGAGGGAAACCGTCCCCCCACCTCGAAAAAATATGTACGGCGTCCCCCCAGTTCCTAAAAAATTACAATGGGCAAAGATAGGCAGGGAGAACGGCGTGGCGTCATGCCACTACCTACCGTCCCCCCACCTTTTCAGATCTACTCTTACTCCTGAGTAGGGTGGCCAGATTCTGACAAGTGAAAAGTAGGACACAAATATGATAGTTTACTGCGTCGACAATACGCATATCCTTATTTCCTTTAACGTTAACCTTAAGTTAATCGTTCATTTTTGTTAAAAAGAAAAGTACTGAATAAAAAGTATTGAAGGAATTCAACATAACTCCAAATGCTTTGATGAAATATAAACTGGTTTATTTCTATGAATGTATAGTGAAACTTCGTGGTGGGCTAAGGACTTTTTATTATTATTATTATTATTATTATTATTATTATTATTATTATTATTATTATTATTATTATTATTATTATTATTATTATTATTATTATTATTATTATTATTATTTTCGGAGCGTGGTATTACTTTAAGGAATAAGAAAAATTTAGACCGGCATGAGGGAACTTCAACCTAACTTGGTTAGCATCACTGTCATAAGTTGAAGAAGAAACTTTTCCTTCCTTTCCGATATCTTAACAAACCCTTCTTAGTAAAAACAATGTATTGTAAAACAATGTTTCGTTGATTGATCTCCTTCCCTAATTTTTTGAGAAGTGTTAAAAAACACAGCGGTTCATCATTCAGGAAAAGAGTGCCTGTGGTTCAAAATGTTATGAATAAAGAATGAAACATTAAAATATTGCAAATATGTTAACTCAGAACATTTCGCAGGACATTTTAAAAAAAGAGGGATATTTGTCGATTTTCTAGGCGTCTTCGCAGCACGCAGGACAGCTCTTTGGAAAACAGTACTCTACTGCAAAAATCAGTACGTCTGGTCATCCTAATTCTAAGAAACCGCTCAAGTTACCGGTAATAATTGTGAATGTGCCGTAGAACCTCTCCCGACGTTTGAACATTTTGGACTACCTGAATGAAATCTTTACGTAAAGGAATATTGCTTAGAACAAGTTCTCTAACTCGAGAGAAAGCAACATATGATTTACCGAGAGAGATTTCTTGCTTACCGAGATCAATGACAACTTTCGGCAACGTATTGCCCAGGAGTAAGTGAATAGTCATACCGTAACAAAGGAAAATTTTATTATCTTTGTTCGACGTTCTAGGTATTGGAGGGATCGGTATGCTGTTATTAAAAAGTCGAGGCCCAGTGTAGTGCGCGAACTCAAGGGAAGATTGGTAATCAAGGTAGTTCACAGTTATCATTTATATGATCACTTCTACTCATATCAGTTAATAAGACTAATTACGCTCTCCATTAACATTGGTATCAATTATTAAAATGTTTTCAAACTCACAAATTTTCTCCCTTATATAGATCATTAAAGGCGTGACTATACTAATCTATATGTTTAACTCAGTAAAAATAAAGTGAAAACTTTGATATATCCCTTATGTAGATGACGTCGCATATGTATAAGTTATAGTTTTATTATTATTGTTGTTATTAATAACACCCTTTCACTTACATTGAGAAGTGTCCTTTCAGACCTGTCACTTCTTAGTCTCCATCTGTGTACTAAATTTCAGGTCGATCGGCTGAATATTTTTTTGATGCAGCAAAGTGTAATTGTTATATTTGTCATTCCCTGGGAATATTCTCCATTTTGTAAAACCAATTCTTATTATTATTATTATTTTCACAGGATTCTGCAGCAAGCATTGTGAAATCATACCTTTTCTTAAAAGGATTTCTTGCCATTGGTATCGTGTCATTTTTCATGCTAATATTTCTTGCTGCTTATGGTGTGAAGAGAGTTTGTGATGATATAGATTTTCTCCACGGATTTCAACCTGCATTCATTTGGAAGTTGTCTTGGGTAGTGATACCGGTAATAACTTCGGTAAGGCTTTATTAACTTATGATTGCAAGTAAATTGCTGGAGAACATTTTCTTCTTAATGTAGAACTAAACAGTGGTCCAGTTTCAGTTATAATTATTTCTCTATTGATTTATTAACCCTTTGGAGTACAATTGTTTTTCCGTAAGATTACCATTAGATGTACGTGAATTATAAAGTTTGTTTATATAATTGTATAATACGCCGAAACTAATCTGTACTTTAAAAATATTGAAGAGAAAAAATGCATGCAGCCTGGTTAGGGACTGATAAATATTGTACTGTCGTCAAGGATAAGTATGTAAGACAAATCAACTTTTTAAGAACCCATGGCTTATACACTGAATTATTTTATATGTATGTATGTATGTATCTATCTATATATATATACACGAGGGGCGTACAGAAAATTATTAGATACTAAAATTCAAATACCGTTGCCGTACTGAAACTTATCATGTGTAAAAGCGTAAGCCCTCTAGAAGTGAAATGCATAACTGCCAGGCTACAAGTTTGTTTGTTTGGAAGTTGGGGAACTGGAAGTATAGATTAGTTTAAGCCTGTCAGCCGGCAATAATAGAGCTCGAGCTAAGTGATTTTCATGCAATGATCTTTTACGATTTTAAGTGCTGTTTAACGCAAAAGCAGTGCCATGTTCATTTAGAAAAGTGTTTCGGGGACTCTGCTCTTTCAACCACAACCATTTGGGGAATTTAAATGCGGCCGACAAAGCCTAACAAATGAGCCTTGCTCTGGGCGCCTTAGCTCCTTAACAGTTACAAGTGAAAATTTCTCAGCAGTAAGAAATCTCGTGAAAGAGGATCACCATATCACATATGAGGAAATTCAGTCAACCTTGAAGATTGGATCAACTCAGCCAAGTCCACAATAAAAGATTGTCTCGGTCTTTCCAAGCGTTGCACTTGCTGGGTTCCACATATACTTACGCCTGAGCAGAAAGATGATCACGTAGAGTGATGTCGCTATATGCTTGAAAGATTAATTATTTGTCTTTGAGGAATTACCAAAGCATTTGTGTAAAACTTTTGCTGAAAATATGTGTATTTTCCTTATCTACCGCTTTCTCCATTTTTTATCTCGTCTAAAATGAATTTGAAGTAAAGCAAAATAATACAACTACTTAAATTTTATTTTTATATTAATATAGCACATAATGACATGTGGTTTGGGGAGGAGGCTCTCTACCAAAGTTACTGTTTTAACTGTTAATGATTACCTACATAAACAATGTGGCTCAAAACTTCAAAATTATATATATATATATACCGTCAAATGGGGCTACTTTGATACAAAAAAAAACATATTTTCTTAAATATTTTGTAACAACATACTGTAAACCCACGTTATATTTTTAAAACCATGGCTCAAAAGAGTACTATCACTCTGTATGATAACCATTTTCATCAGATAATGTCCTCAGCTAGATAAAAAAAAAAAAAAAAAAAAAAAAAATGAAATACGGGCGTTCAAAATAGCACCATTTATGGGGCTACTTTGAACATAATCTTAATTATTGTTATAAAATTCTACCTATGAGCTGTACGGTATTCTTTGATAGGGAGTTGAAAAGAAACGAGTTTTAAGAACATTTTGGTGTATATTATATAGTTGTGCGATTTTCCTAACGGCCTATAGAAAATATTTTTAAAATGTACTTCCCCAATATTTCTTAAAGGTTTGTGTTAATGATAGTACTATTGCACCTTTAATATTTAAAACTTTCAAAGGTCTCTTTTGTAGTAAGAGGTTCATATTTCATATTAATCTAACAGAGTAGTTTTTAAACAAACGCTTTTTTTTGTACGATAAAAAAGCACTATTTACACTATTTACAATCGAAGCATGCTTGAAATTATTGCAAATTGAGATCTTCAAACGAGATGTTACCAACTTAAGAAGCCCTCGATTAGTAAGAATGGGCTCTGGTAGCATGTGAACAGTGTCTCCTGTACAAACCACATCGCAGTCTACATTTTCAGGCCAATAGAATGTCATACTGGTACCTGTTTTATTAATGCGCGTTAACCTGACTTTCCAATTGCAGCTCTCTTTGTTTATAGCTTGCCTAACACAATGCCATTTACCTTCCTTTAGAATATACCGTACTATCACCCATGAACTGATTTTTAGACCCACCAAAATTAGCTCTTCGTAGTAGCCCTATTTGTTACCTAAAACGACATATGATTTTCAAAAATTCACCAAAATTTGATTGGAATCGGTAGATAATGGATGAGATTTTATCAGTAATACTGATTTAGGCAGTTAATGCTTTAAACCCGAGTTCCAGAGACACAATTTTCTGGTCGACGAAAAAATAAAAAAAAAAAAATCGCTTCATATTTTATTTTTTCCATGATTTTTAATAAAGCTTACAGATTTGTTATGGTTGAATTCAGAACATTCCAAACTACTATTACTTGCAATATTCAAATTAGCCGCAAATGACTTTTCATGACATGAAAATTTCGATTGAAACATTTTCCCAGTTTTGTTCAAAGAAGCTCCCATGTTCATAGCAGCTCTATTTGATAATGCCGGTATATATATATATATATATATATATATATATATATATATATATATATATATATATATATATATATATATATACATATGGTGCGTATGGTATTTGAGGACAAATTGAAATTAAAACTAATTTGCGTATAGGTTTTACAACATATATTATATTTCCATGACAGTTGTATACAACGTGAAGTGTCTACTCGATTATACATTTATTCAATAAAATCGCCGTTAGCGGGCAATGACCTACTCAATCCTAGACCGGAAACGAGCGCATGCCCGAATCAAATGATCTTTGTTTATATCGACCATGCTGGCAGTTATGGCATCTTTCAGCGAAGCAATGGTGTTATGAGGATGTTTATTGGTGTCACGCTCAACTGCGCCCCATACGTAATAATCCATGGGATTAAGATCTGGGGACCTGGGAGGTGATAAGTTCGGGATAATGTGATCATGGAAATTTGTAGCCATCCAATCTTGCGTCGCCATCGCTTTGTGTGAAGGAGCGGAGTCCTGCTGGAATATGTATGGTCTATTCCCGCGGACGCTGTCAATCCAGGGTTTCACAATGGTTTCTAATACCTCGATGTAGGCAGCAGCATTAACCCGAAGTCCTTGACGAAAGAAATGAGGTGGCATCACATGTACTTCGTTGCTCACGACCCCTAACACCATGACAGTAGCTGGAAATTTTGTGGTCATAATACGGGGAACTTCTGTAGGATCTCCACATAGCCATCTATCATTTCTGCGGTTGGCTTTTTGGTCTTGATCAAAATCTTTTCGTCCAAGAAAAACTACAACATTTTCGGATCTCCAGGGTGCTTAAGCTTATTTAAAAGACGCTTTCCACGGATAGCTCTCTGTTCCCGCGTTTGTGCTCACATAAATTGTCCTCTGCGCATAACGTAAGAGTGATAGCAAAGGTCTTCGTGAACAAATCGACGGATTAATTCCTCCGAAACGTTAAGGTCCCTAGCAATGGCTCTCATTGATTTCGAAGGCTTTTCGTCAATGATCGCTTTTACTTGTTGGATAAATTCAGTAGTTCTCACCGTGTCTGAACGTTCCTCATGCTTTTTTCGCTTTGCAACAGATTCGATATTGCCAGCTGATGCTTCCAATTCACGGCGAACATTATGGACAAACGATCGGGCACAATTTAGAAAGTTGACTATTTCTAAATCCGTATGTTTCTCACATATAGCGACGATCACAGCATGTCTTTTCATTTCGTGCGTTAGGTTATAGTCCTCCATTGCTGATTTCCTACAAAAGAAAAAAGAAACAAATTACTTTTAGAAATTATATTCACTGATATGGATGTCCTCAAATACCATACGCACCCTGTATATATATATATATATATATATATATATATATATATATATATATATAGTGTGTCTGTAAAGTTGCTCAACCCAAAGTTTGATTGCGTATATCTTTTGATTTGAGAATGATAAAAACCTGAAACAAACGTAAGCATGTTCTATGTAGATATTTTCCAGATCATTACCAATGATCAAACCTGTAACGTTTTTGTGTAGTAACGAAAGAAATTACCGTACGTGTAATATAAAAAATGTGCAAAATGAAGAAAATCAATAATTTCCTGCAGGTAAATTCCTGTGCAGTATGTACAGTATGCATCAACATTTATAGTATGCACCAGTATGTACAGTATGCATCAACATTTATCCATTGGTTCGAAAATGTGAGAAGGTTGATGCAGTGTTCCATATAAAAAGGCTATTTAATGCAAGTCCATAAAATACTATTACATACCAGCCCCTCAAAAGTAGGTCACAACTTCTTTGGAAGAATGCCCCCTGGGGTGACATCTACCGGGCTATTGAACTGTTTCCTTGGCGTCTGTTAGAGGTAGGAACTGTTGACGACGCTGTGGACTTATTTACATCTGTTGTCCACTCAGCCATAAACGACTTTGTGTCGGTAAAAGCGTCAACATCGAACAGATTTCCGGTCTGGTACGACAATGAACTTCGTTAACTTCTTAAAAACAAAAAGCTTGCCTGGACTCTATGGAAATCACATCCGAGTGACTACACATACAAAAACTTTGCTAAAATTAGAAGCCTTGCCAAGAAGGTACTGCGGCGTAAGTATTTTGAATACATCGATTCAATTGGTGATTTTACTGTTAGCAACCCTAAACTCTTTTGGTCTGTAATTAAATTTAGATCAAAATCTCCGAACATACCTGCAACAGTTCAAGATGAAAATACTGAAGTGAGTGATGATCAAAGACCCGACCTCTTTAATAAATACTTCTGGAAAACATTTACTTCCCTTCCCTCTACAACCCATCTTCCCTCCACCTCATCTGTACGGATACTTTATCCAACCTCTCTACCACCCCGGGCGAAGTTCTGGCTCTGTTACAATCGTTATCTCCACATAGATCACTTCGACCTGATAACATTGGTCCTCTCTTTCTCAACAAAGCTACTTCGGTTATTGCGGTTCCCCTATCTATCTTAGTCAATAAATGCTTCAATGAAGGGTATTATCCCACCAGTTGGAAACTAACTCACGTGATCCCAATATATAAATCAGGACTTAAAGATCATGTATTCTCCTATAGGTTAATATCTCTTCTTTCTGTAGTATCAATTATCTGCGAAAAAATAATCAAAGACATTCTACTTAAATTCACCTCACCTTACATCCACAGTTCTCAGCACGGCTGTCTACCTACAAGCTCAAGTCTCACAAACTTAAGTACTCTTCTTTCCTGTGCAGTCAAATGTATGAATAACAATACTGAATTAGATGTTATCTACTTTGATCTCTCCGAGGCCTTTGATTTTGTCAGTCACATTCATCTTCTTCATAAGCTCTCCAATAGATTCAATGTACATGGCAAATTTCTCTCTTTAATCACCAGCTACTTCAATGACCGTAAACAGAGAGTTGTTCTTTCAGGGGCGACTTCTAACCCCAACCCGTGATCTCAGGGGTGTTTCAGGGGAGTGTACTTGGGCCTCTACTATTTGTCCTGTATATGGATGATCTCTACACGCACTTATCAGCTCATCCTACTGGTCTTCTGCTTTTTGCTGACGATTGTAAGTTATACAGAGAAATATCGTGTCTCCATGACACAATTGCTCTACAGGAAGACATAAATTACCTCTTAGGCTGGTGTGAAATGTCGCACTTGAAACTCAACAGTAAAAAATGTGACAGTATTACTATTACTTTGGAAAAGTCTCCTGTTCCCTCCACATACCATGTCAATGATTCCTCTATCACACATTCTGTAAGTCATAATGATCTTGGTGTCATCTTTGATTCAAAACTCACATTCTCTGACCACATCTCCTCAATACTTAAGAATTCAATGCGCATGTTGCGACTTCTTTATCGATTTACTTAATTACACACTGTTTTGTCATCAGCAACTTTTTATAAAATTTTAATAACGCCCAAGATCGAATACTCCTCTCCCATATGAGCCATGGCAGCACTTACACATCTCTCCACACTTGATTCTATTCTTAATTTCTTTATTGCTATAGTCCGTTTCCGTGTTCCTGCACTTCGAATATTATTTAAGAAGGAACTCTTGCGACATCTTAATATCCAGACTCCGGAAGTACGCAGAATTATCTCTGACCTGAAATATCTTCATAAAATAGTTAATGAAAACTTAAGATCGGAAATATTACTTCAGGAACTATCCTTACGTGTCCCTTCCCGCATCACCCGGAATTCCCACCTATTCCATCTTGCCCGTCCTAGATTGGCAATTATACAGAGGTCTCTTTTTTACAGAATACTAAACTGTTATAATCAAGTAACAACTGATGTGAACATTTTTTCAAGCTACCCGGTGTTGGAAAGAGCAGTTAAACGAGTTTTGACAGAGTAATATTACTTTTACACTCTTTTTTGAGACTGTTCTATGTTGTTGTTGTTATTGTTGTCTTGTTTTTTCTTTCTATTGTTAACATTTCCCTGTGTAAAATGCTAAAGTTACACTGTATCTGGGAATTTGTTCAATAAATAAAAATAAAAATGGGTGTTTTTTGATAGAAACGCGGCCCCTGGCAACACTGTTATCGCAAAATTACTGCAACAGGTGTGTTTTAGGTTAATAATGATCATCATAGCCTATGACATTAGAGGAGTGATTTTGTGTTATTTCGTTCCACATGGACAAATTGTTAATGCACTGTACTATTGTCGTACTTTCCTGCAACGACACTTTCGACGGGCTATTCGGGAGAAACGTCCTGAACGTCCACATGATGCATTAATTCTTCATGACAACACGACAACCCATACGGCAATGTGTGTACGGAATCTGCTCACACGATGGGGATGGGAATTACTGGAGCATCCACCATATTCGCAAGACTTACACACCTTACAATTATGACTTCATACCAAAAGTAAAAGAGCCATTGCGTGGAACACATTTTCGAACACGTCAAGACATTGCCACAGCAGTGGCGCGTGAGATCTGAAGATTCGCTCATGGTGAGGCCACGGGTATTCGGCGTCTTCCACAACGTTGGCGTGTGATGGATTCTTTGAAAGACTACTTCGGGGGATTCTAAGATGTCACAGGTACGCGTTCCTGCTCTGTACTATTGTGTACTGTTGCAATTGACAGTAAAACATGTTTGAAATGACATGTTTTTCGTCTTTTTTTTTTTTTTTCGTTCTATATCTTTATGGTGATGAGTATGTTCATCCATCTCCCTACATCTAATGTTTACTAATCTTCCATTTGTACATTCAGAATGTTTTTATTCGTTACGATTTTCGAGAAACAAATAGTTGTCATGACTTTTGCAATGATCCTCATATATATATATATATATATATATATATATATATATATATATATAGAGAGAGAGAGAGAGAGAGAGATATGATACAAGCTGAAACAAACCGAACTCAGAAGCTCCCAGCGTGCTAAGCTGTGGAACGCAGCCTCTGCTGCCTAGCCGAAACTGTCCTTGGTCGAGCCCTGCCACCAAATAAGCGATCTATATATCTCAAATGATGGACTCCTCAGATCCGATCAATAGTTATCGAGAAATAAAGTACCACATACAAATAGAATGGAACTTAGCCTATCCGTGGCCAAGTTCTGCTACCAAATATAGAGATCTTTATACCCCAGACGATGGACTATTTGCACATCAAATTTCATTCAGATCCGATCAATAGTTATCGAGAAATTAAGTACCACATACAAATAGAGTGGAACTTAGCCTGTCCCTAGCCAAGCTCTACCACAAATATAGATATCTTTAGATATTTGAATTAATTTGTTATTATGGCGCAGGAACGTCTCTTGCAGAACTCCACTTCCTAAAAGGAAACCATTTTATATTGATGCCGATTTCAGTCTAAGTCACCATGTACACTAGTATTTTTATTTGCTGTAAACTTCCTTCATACCTTTGTGGATATTTTAATTGATTTATGGTTGCAGCTATATGATCCTAGTCGACTTTATCACTGACTGTTTTAGAATAAAATTGATTTAATATTTTCAAGATGGTCCGTCCATGAAAGCGATTGGCCGGTTAAAAGTAAACTTGTTATCACTAATAAAAATGAAATTAAGGGAGGATAAGCGGCGTTGGACTTAGTAACAAAATGCTAAATATATTTAAAAATGTATCAAATAGTATATTTGTCTAAAAGTAAGCATTAATTGAGATTAAAACTGAGAAAAAATGAGAGCATAACGCTCATATACTTACCTATTCGGCAGCCATCTTGATCTGGCAGCCATCTTTTTGTAAACTTATGTTAATTATTTCTTTCTTATTGTTTCTATGGCGAAAGATGTAAAACTACTACTTAATAATTGTTTAAATTTGTATTTTTGTTACATGGTTTGTTTGCATCCATTATTAACATCATCAATTATTTATAACGTAAAATACATGAGATACATTAGTATCTCAAACCGTCATTTGTATTAATAAAACAAAACTGACTAAAGCACGAAGCATATATTAATAAAATATTTGTGTAACAAGCGATATCGACATGCTTTATCAAACACGCTATCCATATCGACATTACCAAAGCTATAATGAAGAAGATATGCCATTTGCAATTTCATATTTTTTCTCCGCTTTTTCACAAGTAATGTTTTATAAGAGTGTAATATCTGTTTAAAGTAGCTATTTTTGTCTTTGAAGATTTCTTCATAAAAATTGTTTTGTACTTTTAATCTTTGTAATGAGTTCTGCAATATTCTACAAGCTTTTTCTTACTTCTTGCACGTTGGTTTCCATTGTTTCAAGTTATTTTTAATATGTTAGTTAACACTTTTCATTAATAAATGATGATACAATAAATAAAGATGAACTTGAATGAAACTAACTTTAAAAAAATAAATACGTAAAGAAATTTAAAATTAAACACACTAAATCTCACACAATACTTTACGTCATCTTGCACTGAGCTCTCTTTTAGAGTAATTGAAGCAGGAAGCTGATATTACGAGGGAAAGTCCAAAATTGTCCCCAATTTTACGTAACTCCTATACATTTTTTATACTGACCTTTGTGCTCGTGTATTTTTTTGTTACGTTGTCGTGGTCATGCTATGAAAGTTTGATCGTAAGTCATCCATTTGTCTTCCTTTTGTTGCAGGTAGATCATGGCCACTCCATTAGAAGTTTGCACTAAAGAGGAACAACGAGCAGTGATCCGGGTTTTGTAGTCGCAAGGTGTTTCAAGAGCCGCAATTCATCAAAGACTTTCGGCACAATACGGGAACAATGTCTTGCCACAGCGGAGTGTCTACGAATGGATTGAATATTTCAAAAATGGTCACACAAGTGTTACGCACGAGGAAGGAACCGGATGACCATCTACGGCCATAAATGATAACAACATTGAGCGTGCACGAGATATGGTTCTGTTAGATAAACAAGTGACTATTGACTATCGTGCCGAAAGTCTTTGATGGATTACTGCCCCTGATACATCTTTCGACCACACAAACCGGATCACTGCTCGTTGTTCCTCTTTGGTGCAAACTTCTAATGGAGTGGCCATGATCTATCTGCAACAAAATGAAGACAAATGGAGGAATAAGGATCAGATTTTCATAGCATGACCACGACAAATGAGGACAAATGGAGGAATCAGGATCAAATTTTCATAGCATGACCACGACAAATGAAGACAAATGGAGGAATCAGGATCAAATTTTCATAGCATGACCACGACAAATGAAGACAAATGGAGGAATCAGGATCAAATTTTCATAGCATGACCACGACAAATGAAGACAAATGGAGAAATCAGGATCAAATTTTCATAGCATGACCACGACAAATGAAGACAAATGGAGGAATCAGGATCAAATTTTCATAGCATGACCACAACAGTATAACCATAAAATACACGAGAACAGAGGTCAGTATGAACAATGTAAGAAGACTTATGTCAAAATTGTGGATATTTTTTGACTTACCTTAGTATAATTTAATCTAAACAAACTATAACATACTACATGTTATTATTACATTTACAGCCACTATGGGAATAAATAAATGTTAACATGTATATTATATTAATATTGATATATTATTATATTATTATATTATATTATATTATATTATATTATATTATATTATATTAATTATATTTGATTATATTAATTAAGGTCAAATATTAATTTCATGTAATTATGATTCCTGTACAATGTTATATGTATTATGTTGATACCCGATTGTTTTAGACATTAAATGTTAAAAGTAAGTAATGTTAAGTCTAAATGTACTTCTCCTTTTGGGGAGGAATTTAAGTATTCCTCTCCCTTTGGTAATATGAACCATATATAATCGCGGCCACCGATAAACGTCCCTTACCCATACCTTTCGTAAGAGGACAGACCCTTCCGCATGTAGAACCACAAGTGACCACAAAAGTCTTTTCCACACGTGCTGGGGAACAAGGTTGTCATATTTTTTTCTTGAAAATGCGTGGACACCATATGCTCTTCTCTTCTAGAGAAAACTGAGAAAACTGTAGTAGACACAGAGAAAACTGTAGTAGAAACATATTTATACGTCAATTGTGTGTTGAAACAAATGGTTTAAGAAGAATGGTAAATGATCCAGTGCCTACAACGTAGTACAAATAGGACGAAAATATCAAAATTCAACACGAATCATTCTTTTTCTTTAAATACATGCTTATATACACTATTATATTTAAAAATATATATATATTAAAGTGCCGCCACTGCTAAGGTGGGGGGAATTGCACCCCATCATCTCGAATAGCTTTGGCTATATTTTTAGCACATTTTTTAATGAATTGGGATATAACATTGCTATTCTATGATTTTATTATTATATTATCGATCTTTTCATTTTCTTAATTGGCTAACCCGGGGAGACATCTAGTAGTTACAACTGTAAGTAATACGGCTGGGGTATGGCAGGCACATAGGCAGGATTTCGTGAAGGGGGGGGGGGTTCCGTAACATGAAATACTGTGGTCACCACACGAGGGTCTCGACCATTCTAAACTATTTTACTGGAACATATATTGGTTCTTTCAGCCAGGATTTAACGAAGGGAGGGGGGGGGAGGCGTGACATGAAATTCTGAAGGCCCAGGAGCCCGATCAATCTAAACTACTTTACTATCAACAAATATTGGTTTGTTAGAAAAATAAAATTAGGATATGTTGGTAAGTATTTTAATAACAAACTATGAAGAAATCTCGATGAAAGAATAAAAAAACGTATTGAAAAAGATTTTACAATATTTAAGTTGTTCCTCTGTTCATTCAAATATGACAATTTTCCTTTCATTATGACCTCAACTATTATGAAAAGTACATACTCAATAATGTCTTGTAAAATATTTTACAATATCTGCGTTCCTTTCTGTGTTGAATCAAATGTTAAGAGAACTTTCTTTCCACATAATTTTTTATTTTTATTATTCCGTCAACTACTGTCTGTTCCAAATGACAGGTTAATAAAGGAGCAGTACAATATTGTTTTTGAAATAACATGTTTAATACTGCAAGGATGCGATGACGAAAAATTACGATAAAAAATGTCCACGCTGTCACACAACGGCACTATGCTTTCGGACACTTGAAATCTCAATGACTAGCAGCAGAAATTCTGAGAATTCCGTAACTTTTCAAGAAATTTTAAATTCCCTGACTCTTCCAGGATATCTCCCTCACCTCGCCACTATGTATTTCAAATAATACAAATCTCCTCATAAGAAAGAGTAACCAGAAGCTTCCTGTATTTCTTTTAATTTTTAACGCTGCTCTTCCTTTTTCTCATTTCATTTTGCTTCACCCTTCCTTAATTTTTTTTTCATTTCTGGTCTCGAAGAGGGGGGGCCGGACCCCCCCTTGGCTACGTGCCTGGGTATGGTATACCCCACCTTTGCGACGAAGGTTAAATCTTATATTTGAATACTACTACTACTACTACTACTACTACTACTACTAATAATAATAATAATAATAATAATATAACTAACATATTAGAGTTTTCTATTGGGGTTACAATAAATGTTTTTAATTCGGTAGCGACATATAAATTATTATACTTAAGTATTGAGATAATCTAAAAGCTTGATTCATTTTCTTTGCACGTTTATCCCTTGAACCTAATTGATGTAAGTATTGTTGTTTCGTGAAAAGCAATTAATTGAAAAAATATGGAATACGGGTTACCATTGGTTGGGAATTGGCCATTCCTGTACAAACATCCTAAAATTTGAAATCATAATGTTGTATATGTAGATAATATACAAAGTCTAAGAAGATCCTGACAGTGTATCAGTTATATTATATATATACAGAATAAAAAATATACACTATTTAGACTACACATATACATGGGCTCCTTTATTAGATAATTACAATTAACGCATAAATGTAAATAATACATAACATTTTTTTACACCATTGACAATTCAAAAGCCTTTCTGACTTTCACGAACTTCTGTCATATTTTTGGAAGTCCGTGTATAATATCTTTTATGTGCAATTCTTCAATATTTCTAATGTTAGTGTCAATCTTTTTTTACGTGAACAAGGCTAAGAACTACTGCCGAAATACAAAATTCAACAGTATTATAAGATTTCGAGTTAAATTTTGCCTTTGATACTTGTCACTATTATTGTGCTTTAAGGAAACCTTCTAAATTTTTGTTTTCAGTATATTCTTATAGACTCTGCTATCAAACTACTTCAGCATTTAGATAAATCTAAAGAGATTATAATTCCGTTTCTCTTATGCTGTGCTCCTATAGTTATAGGAGGTGCTATGAAATGTTACCGACATGCCAAATCACAGGTAAGAGTTCTTTCTTATTAGCTATACGTAATTATGCCTAAAGTTTAGGGCCAATTTAAGAAGACACTGCTAAAAGTTTAGATACTAAACCAATATAGGCTTATATTCGAAATGTTAATACGAAATGCTAATGCTAAATGTTCTTTGTAGAATCTGTATTGCAAACACTACGTCTAACGATCTTCAATGTTTGTTATAGTTTGATTATATACATTGTTCAAAAGGAATATAATACTTCACTTAACGCAGTATAGCGTTGTCAAACAGTATTAAAGTACAATCTTGTTAAAAAGAAACCCTGGCCACCCACATTTCTTTGTAAAGTTCTCGGTTGAAATTAAATGTAACAAACATGGATTTTCTTTGACCAATTTCTATGTATTCTCTATTCCATCTATATATGTGCAGTTTGTTTATAAAGGATGCCGCCTTCTATGTGTGGGTGCTAGTGCCATAAATAAGTCATCGTCCATAAGTCGAACTTGTGGAAAACACCCCCGATAACTAAATGGCCAACCAGAACCCTCATTTCTAGCATTTGACAACCGCTCGTCAAGTCCACGTTTGGTACTTAGTTGCCACAGTTCCAAATGCTGCCCTTTCAGTCAGTGATTAGAAGATTGCTGTTCAATATATATAGTTTTCTTATACATATATATTATGCTCGATTATAGCGAAATGTGGAGGCCTGACATCTGTTTCACATTAGTGATAGTATTGGGAGTGAGAGTAAGAGACACGAGACAAGTGCGAGACAGACATTGCAACCCTGCAAATGTGGTCAAAAGAGGGATAGGGAGAGGAAGAGATACTGCTGTAAAATCCAGTAGGGGAAGTTCAAACAATTTGCCGAACTGCACATTTATAGATGGAATACACAAGACGTTGAGAGAGTATGGCCTTGTAATGAAAGGTAAACGGTCAGTTTTTTTTTAACAAGACTGTACGTCTTTGCTTGAAATATACGGCACTTTATTTTTGAGATACAGTACTATGAACATTAATGTGTATGAAAAATAAATAATAATTTTATATATAAAATAAGTATAATAGAAAATGTACTTATGCGGTCCTTTTTGCCTTTAGGATCATACAAGTACATTTTTAATTAAAAAATAAGATAGCTTGACTAAATAAGTGGGAATCATCATTATACTTTTTTTGCAACAAGTTTTCTCGGGCTATCAGCTAGGTGAAGATATTGACATCCGACGTTTCGATTGCAAACATTGCATTCATCTTCAGGGATTGTAATGAACAGATCAGAGAGTGTGCATGTGTATATATAGTGACTACCTAGGGGCAGAGCTATGAAAGGGAGCTTATGATTGGCTGAGGGAAATGCTGACGTCTGATTGGCTGAGGGATGCTAGCTCTTGATTGGCTGTTGTTGTGACTGCGAGAAATGGCTTTATTGAATGTTAGTTTTTGTTCCTGAAAAGGGGTGACCAGATTTGAACAGAACAATAAAGGAAATCATAGCTATCTCACGAGAGAGGAAACAGTCTCAATAGAGACAATCGGTTTCAGCTAAACTAACATTCAATAAAGCCATTTCTCGCAGCCACAAGAACAGCCAATCAGGAGCCAGCATCTCTTAGCCAATCAAAAGTCAGCATTTCCTTCAGCCAATCACAAGCTCCCTTTCATAGCTCTGCCCCTAAATAATCACTATATACACATGCTCACGTCTCCGGTCTCTTCATTACAATACCTGAAGATGAATGCGATGTTTGCATTCGAAATGTCGGATGTCAATATCTTCACCTGGCTGATAGCCCGAGAAGGCTTATTAAAATCACGTCGCCAGGGAAGAAATCAAGTCTTACATCATTACACTGTGTAGTTCAAAGAAACAAGCCTAAATTGTACTGTTAGGAGTATGCGCGTTACTGTTAGGATTATGTGTGTCACTCTTAAGAGTACATGTGTCACAATTAGTAGAAGACAAATAACTGTAGCTATAATCTGCTACTTAACAGAGATTTTTTTTACACGTTGCAATATATCAATAAATAAACAATCTTCTCCGAATGAATAGAAACCGTCAATTATTATTATTGGCAGCGAAAGGCAGTTTTTAGTGCCATACAAATTCGTTTTTCTCGAAAACTGTGAATCAGAATATATACAATCTCTGGGACCAAAATTTACACAATTTTCAATAATATTACAGTTGAATTTATATTTGGCTTACATTTGAGTTGAGTTAAGTTGATTTTAAGTTTAACGTCCCGTTCAGCAGCGAGGCTATATGAGACGTGGACCTAGTGATTAACGTGAAATCCGAACCACATGAGCTCTCGCCGGGAATCAAACCCAGGTCTCCCACGCCAAAGACGCGTACATTTGACTTACATTTGAATTTATATCTTGAGCAGTGACATTAAGAATGTGGAGGGCGTAGACTGTGCATCATAATGATTTGTGTACCGTTGCGTTAATCCGGGGACCTGCGTTTGAATCTAAATTCATATGCATACTTTTAAGTTTACGAATTTTGTTTTTAACATATTCAGGTTTAGTTGTTTTCAACAATGCAAATCCCTTACTTTTTTAATATTGAGAGTAACAATAACTGAATGTCAAGCAAATATGTGATTCAAATTCAATTCAATTTTATTGCATGCTCAGATCGTGTACATAACATTGACTAACTCACTCTATGACCTATGGAACTCGGAGGTTCAATATCGGGTTCACAAAGGCTCTCCACTAACTTCTATCCTTAGCCAACTGGATCCATTTTCTACTTTGGATTCCTATTTCTGCGAGATCCATCTTAATCTTGTTCTCCCATCTACGCCTAGGTCTTCCTAATGGTCATTTTCCGGTTGAAGTTCCAATTAAGACATTGAAAGCGTTTCTACTTTCTTTCATTCTGGCTACATGACCTGCCCACCTCAGCCTCCTGATTTGATGACCCTAACAATGTTTGATAAACGGTATAAATTATGTAGTTCCTTGTCATGAAATTTCCGCCATTCCCCATTCCCGTTCCTCTTGGGTCCGAATATTCGTCTCAGGATCTTGTTCTCAATACATAATATTGGATTTGTGAAATAGCATACATACGTAATTGCAGAGCTAAAATTACAGAACTCCAATAGTATAAAGCAGTTTTCCAGAAGTTAAATATTGAGTAGTTTCTTACATTTAAAAATGTTCTTTTTTTTCATTTTTTACTACAGCAAGTAACATGTTAGATAATTTATTTCGAGTATATGTGATAAATTTCTGATGCATACTGTTTCTATGCTCAATTATTGGAAAAAATTTCTTCGACTTGTATAATGATTATCTACATTTTTGTTTAACATAAAATTGTTTACAATCCAGTTTTGTATATACTATAACATGAAACAAACTTTGTAGGGGTAAAAAATCAAATTCTTTAGACAACTGCCCACAAGATTTGCTTTTACTTTTGGTACTTCTAGCGTCAATTATCCGATTCGCTGGCTTAAAATAAGAAAAATTAGTAATATGTTCCGTAAGTCAGCCATTTTTTACTATTACTGAAGCGCTTTCTAATAGCGGTCATTTTTGATCATTTATATATTTATATATATATCCCTCCCAATTTGCGGGGCTGAATTTGGATTTAAACGGCATTGGAAGTGTCAGCGACCCCAAAAAGTGTTGATTCTACACTAATATCGGGCATTTTAGATCATTTTTATATATATCTCCCCCGTACCCCCCTTCCCCCAAACTTTTAGTCAAAGTGAAATGATAAAAATCATCCCAAGCTCGAGCCTCATCTATGTTGAAAATTTTATCGAGATCGATCGGTTGGTTTAAGATTTATTAAGTCACAAACACAGTCATTTTCATTTATATATATATATATAATTAGATTAACCCAAAATTTGATCTCATACTTTAAGATTGCAGTAAAGATCAAATAATACAAGGAATTATCTGCTGCTAGATCTATTTCTTCCCCTAACAGTTCTTATCGCACAGCAATTATTTATATGCTTTTCCCAAGTGAGATTATAGTAGATAGTTGATGATCCTAAGAATGAACCATGTACTTAGTATCTCACAGCCGTAATGATAATTCAGAAATGACAATTAGTTGAAGAATTTGTATGTAAGTACGTAAAAATAAACTTTATCCACAGTAATGATTATAAAATGATAATTGTAGATGAAAGAGATTTATATTTTAAATACTAAAAATGATATTAAACTGAATTAAACAATTTACATTATAAGTATAGGTTTAAATATTTTAAATATAAATAATAATAATATAATAGGTTTAAATCATGGTTAAACACAACAAATATATATATATATATATATATATATATATATATAATCTGGTGTGATCAACTGAAATCAGTTTGAAGACAACAGCTGCAAAAATATTAATGGTATTTAGCTACATTTTAAACACAACTATCAGTGGACGGCTCCCTTACTTTGTCATCTGAGTGAAGGTTCTGACCTTTCAACGCCTTCTTTAGAGGACCAAAGATATGAAAGTCACAAGGTGAAAAGTCAGGGCTGTAGGGAAGGTGACGTGACATAGGCTTACCAGAACGGGAATTGTTACTTCTTCTTGCACGTTCTTTCCGAAACATTCTTGACTAATCGACCACTGTTTTTTTTTTTCTTTTTTTTTTTTTACGCATGGGAATAGTGTTCGAAGTGGAAAGAAAAAAGCAGAGGTGGTATGTTTTATTATGATTTTGACTAAACATACCGGCTATTTAAATATTGTCTTGATCACTGAAAAACTAGAGGCGGTATGGCATACCACCGCATACCGTCTCATTTCGACCACTGCATGGGACGTTATACACATCCTTCATCTGTTGAATAGCATTTCAGCTGGTTGACATCTTTCAGCAGTGAGGAACTATATGATGGCAAGTTGACCTTGTTCGGATGGACTGTAGATGTAGAATCCATCTTCGAACGTTTATTCCTGCAACGCCAAAAAAAAAAAAAAAAAAAAAAAAAAAGACAAGGACATCTATTATTATGATATGTTACTACTTACACACTCCTTTCATTACATTTGGCTCACTGGTAGAGCGTTCACCTCCGGTGCTTGGGGTTCCTGGTTCGATCCCAGCTCGCGCCATGTGGACTTTGTGGTGGACAAACAGCGTGTCCGTGGGTTTTCTCGGGGTTCTCCCGTTTCCTCCCACTTTCTTCATTCCACCATTTTTATCACCGTCTCCTTTAGCCTAACCGGCATAACCGTGGGATGTAAAATTTAAAGATTTCATTTCATTTTTTTCCTTTCATTACATCGTATTGTATTTGTGGTCAATAAACGGGTTTCTCCGTTTCATCAAACCTTGCATATGTATCCATACATAAAATATGAAAATATGAATTGTTTATGTTTATTGTACTAAAAGATTACATTACTTGTCTTGTACATGACACTACTTTTTTTTAAAAAAATAAATAATTTTGAGGGAAAAATTGGATTTTCTTACTTCCTTAGACTTCAACATATAATGCATTGAAATAAAAAATTTCTTCATTTCCAAAAAAATAATTTAGGTCAGAAAGAGTTCAGTATAAAGTGTTAAACGATTTCTGACCAAAGCATATAATATTAAGTAAATATTATCATTACAGTTTCGGCAAAGTGTCTTTGCCTTCATCAGACACATTATAAATTAAAATTTCTATGACTACAGCTTACATATCTCAGAATATGAGAGGAGGTCATATCTAGGAACCAATGAGACGCGTCCTTTCATTTTTAACAATTTTGCAAATATGTAATTAATTTAAAAATTCTTGAAAAATGAAAGGACACATCTGATTGGTTCCTAGATACGACCTTCTCTCATTTTCTGAGATATATAATTTGTGGTCTTAGAAATTGTGGTTTATAATGTGTCTGATGAAGGCAAAGATACTTTGCCGAAACTGTAACAATATTATTTATTTCATAGTATATGCAGTGTTTGAAATGAAAAAAAAGCAGAGGTGGTATGTTTTACTATGATTTTGTCTCGACATACCGACTATCTAAATGTTGAAATACAGTGAGGGTATGTTGCCTAAAAAATCGCATTTCTATTTACATAAAGTCTGAAAACAATTGGAGAGCTTCTCTTTAGTTACCGGGGGGGAGGGGGGGAGACATGGAAAGACTTTGATTCCCCGCCAACAACTTCCTGAAAAAAATATTAAAAATATCCCCTTATGTTGTATTATACAGAATTACACACAAAAATGCTCAAAAACTGAGTTTTTATATTAACAATTTCCTGCGAGAAAACTCCCGAACCCCCACTTGACTGAGGATATTCCAAACCCCCTGAAGATTCGTCCCCCACAACAGACAATCCCTATATTCGCTTATGCTCAAAACACGACATTTATATGCATTAAGGCAAAAGGACACGCACACATATAAGAAAGAAAGAATTTAATATGGCACATCAAAATATAAACTAAATGAACTTCTTTGAGGACACTTCATCTTAAAAACAAAAGATAGGAAAAAGTTAACAAAAATGTCGGTGTTGTCAATTTAGAAATTACTTTTTACATAAGAAATAAATTCTTTTTTACGTGCAAAAGTATTCGTCAATTACTGTATATAAAAATTAATTTATTAAAGGTATTTAGCATCTACTTTCCTGTGACGTTATCTGTTGATCACTGAAAAACCAGAGGCAGTATGCTTTCGTCACTGTAAAACCAGAGGCAGAATGGCATACCATCGCATACCGTCTCACTTCGACCACTGAAATGCTTTGGTCAGAATTCGTTTCTTAGTTTATACAAGAAGCTCCAAAGCTCTAGTGAGTGGTGTTCAGATTGTTTAACTATGTATTACACTTGACTTTGAAATTATTTAAGATATATTTATATCAGTTAATTGTATGAAATACTAAGTATGACTTCCTTGTACTCATCAGTTAATTTTTCTTGTACTTTCTTATATAGACTTTGGCACGATTATTCAAGACACACGACTCTTGGGGCCCTCGAGATGAAGTGTTAAGAGCTCAACGACAAAAATTTAATCCATCTGAAGAAATTCGTGCTACAAAATTAGATGCAAAATGTCAACACAATTGCTATGTGCGTTCTCCTTATTTGGACGAGAAAATAACAGAAGAATCGGAACAGAGAGAGGAAGCTATGGGAGAACTAAATGATGAAGAAGAGGGGTAGGACGATAGAGATTATTTGATCAGGGAAAAGCAAGTTACTTTCTTAGCCTTTCTATCTACCTCACCAAAAAGTCATATCTCGCATTAAGCTTATTTCAGACATGCAACCTAAATTAAGCAGTGTATGGTATGTATGTACATATACATATATATGTAATTAAAAATACAGATATTGTTTATATTTATGATCAACTTTTCATTTATCTTAAACAATGTTTCCCAAGGTGTAATCTACGGTACCTATGCCCACCGCATACCAGGGTTCCCACTGACCTGGAGGACCTGAAAAGTCAGGGAATTCATGTTACTCGCAGAAAAAACCTGGAAATGTAAATGAATTTCATGAAAAACTGAAAAATCTGGACAAGTCAGGAAATTTTAAGTATGAATTTTTTAGCTTCTCAGAACCCAATGTTTTAAAGCTTTATTTTGCTACAGCAAGCATTTCTTATATAATAAAAAATACTTGAAAGGAAGATGGCAGCTCTTGTAACTAGAGCCAGTGGCTTAGTATTTTCACTCTTAAAACAAGAATATTTCAGAGCAGTGCTGACGATCAGCAATCAACAATTAGCAGTTTGATGGGGAAAAAAATGAAAAAATTATCCCGTTTCAATATTAAAGATAAAAAATTCAAGATCGTTACAACTCTGTCACATGAGGAGGAAGATATTTAAAACAGGGGCGTCATTTAGGGGGGCAGGAGGGGGAAATTGCCCCCCCCCAAGAGTTTGAGGAATACATATACTTTAATGTATTGTCTACTAATATACTAATACAAAACGTGAAAGTGTTATGTCGGTGGTGCTCTTGCCCCCCTCAAGCAAAGTCTGAAATGACGCCCCTGATTTAAAAAAGAAAACAAGCCATTAAAGTTATGTAACCTCTTGTAAATATGTTTGTAGGAAAAAAATGAAATGAAATCTTTCAGTTTTACGTCCCACGATTATGCCGGTTAGGCTAAAGGAGACGGTGATGATGAGTAATGAATAAAATGGTGGAATGAAAAAAGTGGGAGGAAACGGGATAACCCAGAGAAAACCCAGGCACACGGTATTTGTCCATCACAAAGTTCACTTGGCGGAGGCTGGGATCGAACCCGGGACCCCAAGCACCAGAGGTGAAAGCTCTACCACTGAGCCATCACGGCCCAATATGTTTGTAGAGTTAATGACAAAAGCATATATACATAAATCACAGTAATTTTTAATGTTTTTCAATTTTAAGATACCATCTTCCGACAGGACAATAAATAGATCGGCTATAGATGATACTCTTTTTCCAATACTTTCTAACTTGGCATTGGACATGTTTGAAACTAATATTCTTCCAAAATTTCCTCGTATTTTCGGTATGCCAACGATACTTTCATTCTATACAAGCAATTTCAGGATTTAAAGAAATCATTTGATGAACTTCATCAGATGCACTCCAGAATCAAATTCACGATGCAATTTGAAGAGAATGGATCTCTCAACGTCCTTGGCATTACCATCAGAAGACATGCCAATAAGTTTGTTACTTCGGTATATCACAAACCTTCTGCTGGCACTAAGTACATTTATTTCAAATCATCACACTCATGGCTTTAGAAATTAAATGTTTGCAAAAAGTTTCTTCAGGAGAGCCCTTTTACTTTCAGACCTCCCGGATGACCTCAATCAGGAGATTCAATATTTAATTAAAATTGGACAATAAAACGGATTTCAAAAATATTTATTACTGAGGACGTACAAGTAAGTACAACCAAGGGTGCCCATCATAGGAGGGCAAGGTGGGGCGCTCGCCTCCCCCCCTAAGAGGAAATTGTACTTGGGAATATTGAAAACCCAATAGAATTTTTACATTAGTTACAGCAAAATTTGAAACGTCGCTTATACTTGCCCCCCCCTTGGAAACCACAACATGGGCGCCCTTGAGTACAACAGGAGATTGTCGGCACCCACCACCGACAAACAACAGATGTCCAGAGTGACAAATTTATTGGTGTCCCTCTGGTTCCGCGTATTTCGGCAAAAATTTAAAAAGAAACTGCAAAAACATAACATTAAAGTTTCAGAAGTTCCTCCTAAATCAATAGAAAAATACATTACAAATTTTAAAGCAATTTTTACTGATCCTCAACGAAGAAGTGGTGTTTACCGTGTTAAATGTCAACGTGACAAAAAAAATATATAGGTCAAATTGGAATATTTGTACCAAAAAGGAATATATGTACCAGAATAGCTGAGCACATTTGCACATCCAAATCTCGTAGTTTACAACCGTTATCTCCATTGGCAGCGTATCTTAAAGACAATAACCATAACATGGTAGAGAAAGTAAAAACAAAAACCACACGAAAAACTAAAGAAGTCTATTACATTCATAAGAGAAAGCTAAACTTAATTTAAAGGAGACACAAATGTGATTTGGAAATCTTTTTACTACTTATTTCTGCCGTCTGGAAGGCAATAAAAGAACAGTGAACAACATAGAACAACAGTGAACAGTGACGAGTGACCATTAATATTAGTTCATTTCAGATAAGATTTGTTTTTCGCATTTTTAAAATCCTTTTAACCACTTTTTACCTATCCACATTTTTCCCGCATGTTCTAAAATCCTCCTCGTACTGTGTCTAGGCTGGAGATGGAATAGAGTTTTCCTAAAGCGCTTCCTCCTTACATTTTGTTTTTTTGTGGTGAGTATTAGCCTTTTATTTATATTTCTTACCATACATACATATATTACAAATATGTAGTATGTACACTCATGTCCAAAATGTTTGGCGCGGGAGACCCGGGTTCGATTCCTGGCGGGAGCTCATGTGGTTCGGATTCCACGTTAATCAGTAGGTCCACGTCTCATATAGCCTCGCTGCTGAACGGGACGATAAATTCAACGCTGTTGCTGTCTGTTGCTGTCATGTCCAAAATGATTGTTGCATATCTATAACTGTCTTCTTGTAAGAACATAATTTGATAATGATTTTGCAGGGTACTTTTAATACTGATACTATGTGTGTAATCGGGAAATGTATATTTGTGGAAAATTTCATAGGAAAAGAATTATAAATACGAAAATTAGAATGAGTAAAACAAAACGTTGCTAAATGGACAAGGAAGTTTTATTTTCGTTTTATTGTTCTTATTTATTACTCTTTTGCTATGAAATTTGCCACATACATGTCTTGGCCGATTATACACATGCTAATATTATAAGAAATACCGGACGAATTCGTTATCAAATTATATTCCTACAACATATTTATAGACATGCGACAATAATTTTGGACATATATTGCATATTATCTGAATGAAAATCTGTTAAATTAATTCGTAAGTTTTATATATATATATATATATATATATATATATATATATATATATATATATATATATATTAGGGATGGCCAAAATTTTCCGGAATCCGGATTCCGGAAATTTTGTTTTCCGGAATCGGAAAATTTACTTTCCGGAATTCGGAAAAATTCCGGAATTCGGAAAAATTCCGGAATTCGGAAAAATTCCGGAATTCGGAAAAATTCCGGAATCCAGAAAAATTCCGGAATTCGGAAAAATTCCGGATTTCGGAAAAATTCCGGAATTCGGAAAAATTCTGGATTTCGGAAAAAATCCGGAATTTAGAAAAAATCGGAATTTTTCCGAAATCCGGAATTTTTCCGATTTTACTTTCCGGATTCCGGAAAGTAAAAATTCTGGAATTGGCCATCCCTAGCTAGTAGCTGTTAAAAGAGAAACACAATAATGAATATATATACTGTATTAGTTTCTTGTAGTTGGATATGTCTTTATCACTTACGTAGACAATTGCTACTGCAGTTATTTACTGTTTTATAAAGAAGGTCTTATTTTCACACACAAAAAAGTCGCCGGTATGTCTCAAACATTATCGCGTTCCCACCTGCAGCTGCTCCAAAGCACTGCAAACTACTTTTTAACCAGGCGAAAGGCAGTGGAGGAAAAGAAATCTCAACAAATATTCTAATAACATTCGCTTATTGTCAACATACCTACAGTGAGCGCAGAAAGTGTTCGTACACCGTGCATACTTTATATTGAAAACAGCTAGCATGAGAACGGGAGGTGGAAAATATATATATAACCAGAATTAAGACTACACATTCATACATTTTATTTCTATATACAAGAGAAAGGCCAAACAAACACAATCACTGTTTTGTTCAGAAGAAAAGAGAGAATTCCTTTTTTGTAAACGCAAAATGTCACCGTACACTTATGCTTGAATTAGTGCTTATAAAGTATATTACCTTATTTGATATTTTGTGGGATTACCCTGTGCGTTAATGATTGTAGTCTTCGTGGCATTGATTTCACCTGTAGTAGTTCGTAGTTCTGTAGCTTCGGGACTGATTATGTCCCATTCTTCTTGAATAGATTTTCTTAGGCCTTCTTTAGTAGAGACAGGGCCGGCGCGAGAGAGGGTCGAGCCGTGCCACCGCCCAGAGCGGCAAGTCTAATGGGCGGCAAAATTTGAAAAAGAAAAGAATACTATCAAAATATAATGCTTCGTAATAGGCTCACATGGAAAAATAAGATTGTGTTAACCTGAGAATGTAATTGAACTTACTTTACTCACATTCAAGAAAATACTCTCTCAGGAAATTCAGAGCATTCCTCCTCGTTTTCAATTATCAAACTACTAGCCACAGGTATCTCGTTCAATATTTCCCTTGCAGCAGTGTAGATAGGATTTTGAGCTAGAGTGCATAAGATTATCACGGTGTCTTTTTATATTTTTTTCTATTCAATAATGTTCTAACGCTCCGCTCCAAGTATGCAAAAGGTACACTCCCACTTGAGACAGGCCGTTCTAGCCTGTAGCATCCAGGGGCGGATCCAGGACGGACTTCTGGAGGGGCGGTGGGTTGTAATACTGCTACTTAGAGCTACTTTTAAGAGCGTCAAAAAATAAACTATATATTTTATTTATATATAAAATAAAAAAGTTTCCTCTTCTGGGGGGGGCGATCGCCCGATCGCCCCCCTGGATCCGCCCCTGGTAGCATCTAGAGACATTTAGGTTCTAATAGCGAGTTTTTGACCAGTTTACAAATTGTTCATTCCGAATATAGTAAATCGTACAGCGTATTATTTCTTGAGAAATGTCTCATTTTTTGTATAGCTAAAAAAAAGTTTATGACTTTTTTTTCTGCGTCAGTTCAACGTTAGGCCATACTAAAGGAACATATTAGTAGTCTCACTTTAAAATCATAATCCACCACAAGGTGGGAGAGCCGAATTGATGCTCTGACTCAGTTATCAAATATAGGAAGTTTATGATGCCTTACTTCAAATAAGTAATGACAATAGAACCGATAGAATGGTCGTCCACGATGCTCTGTGTATAGCAAACCAGCTGAGTTACTTTTCTTTCCTTTACTCACTCGTTGTCTGATATGACTTTAAAGCATTGATTCTCATGTGTTGGATGCAGTAGGATTTCTTGAAAATATATCTGGGTACTTTGAGAGGAGCAGAAATTATGCAAAGTTTAAATCTTACTTAGTTGATACGATGGACTTGGCATCAGCATTAGATACGGGTGATCCACTGATACGTAATACAGTGCAAGCTCGAAGTCGAAAGAAGAGACTGTTTCAGTACGAGGCAGAGGATGAAGCTACTGAAAACAGCCACAAACAAGATACAAGATCGATTTTTATTACAAAGTTCTAGAAGTGATTGTGTTAGCTTTTAAGAGAAAGATTTGAGCAACTTAAACATCACAGCGAGTATTTCAATTTTCTTTGCGATATAAATAATCGTAAAGATATAGCCTACCACCTGATTTTTTTGTCTGAAAAGTGTACTAAACTTACCATTTTAACACACGAAGAATTGAAAGATATTAACCCCAGTGATTTGAAAGACAAACTGAAAGTGTTATCCACTATAATTAAGCCTGTGAAAGTTCAAAAAAAAAAAAAAATATTAGGAACATGACTTTGCTCCCAATGTTAGTATTGCACGTAGAATTTTGTTAATCTTGCCTGTAACAGTGGCAAGTGGAGAAAGAAGTTTTTGGAAATTTAAGTTTATTAGAAACTATCTACACTCTTCTATGTCTGAAACACGCTTGAGTGGTCTAGCGACGATATCAATAGAACACAAATTGGCTAAAACATTGGACTACGTGATGTGATAAAGAAATTTGCTCATATCAAAGCAAGAAAAGTTTCTTTCAATTAAGATATGTTAAATTTATGTATGTCTATTGTGTTTTAGTACATTATAAGGCTTAAGCTAATCACTTACATTTACCATAATATCTGATTTACTGTATTATCTTCTTGCTCCATACTCTGTTGAAAACGCCTTTTGATATAAAATAAGCCTAAAAATTAAAATTCTTAGTCATGATTAAAGTATATTTTTAAAATTTTATTTTCTGTATGCGCTGCTCTATATTACAGATATACAGCGAAATCGAGCATACTGAATATTGTGTCAGTATAGAGTCGTTTAAATATTACGTGAACATTCCAGAAAGGTAGTTCTTTTTTTTTTTTTTTTTGTTTACTTTTCCATTTTATACATGTTTTTAAATGACACTTGAACGTTATCTGTCAAAATAAGGTTTGCGGATTAAAGGGGCGGCATGTGAAAGCACCGCCCAAGGCGTCAAAATTGCTAGCGCCGGCCCTGAGTAGAGAAGCTGTGCCTTCTGATTGTTGTCTCCAGAACAGACCATAGATATTCTATGGGGTTCATATCTGGGGATTGGGGAGGTGTGCGAAGCTGTTTCAAGGTATTATAGAGTAGCCACAATCGAGTATTTTCCGCTGTATGTTTGGAGTCGTTGTCTTGCTGAACAATAAATTGTTTTCAAGAACCATCTTCTGCGCACTAGTATGGAAATTTTCCTTTAATATGTTAATATACACTTTGTGGATCATCACTCCATCGATAAGGTGGAGACGACCCACTCCTGAAGCACTCATACAAGCCCAGACGAGCACGGACCCTCCTCCGTGTCTTACTTTAGGGACGAGATTTTGAGGATTCATCTCTGTATTCACCTTGCGCCATACAATACGCCTCCCATTGGACTCGATAAAGTTAAATTTACTTTCGTCCGAAAATATGACCCTATTCCAGAAAGAAGCCTGATCCCTTATCTTTATACTCTTTTTCAAACTTTAGTCTCTTTATACGATTCGTCTTGTTCACCCAGAACATTTTCCTGGCTATCCGACCATGATACCTTGCAAATATTCCGCACTGTACTGGCTGATACTTTAACACCGCGTGTTTCCAGATCCGTTGCCAATTGCACAGCACTATTTTTTGGAACCTTTTTTCTTTCCCTAATAATGTAACGTTTATCTTGTTCACTCAACACTCTTGGTCTTCCAGTTTTTTTTTTTTTTTTTTTTTTTCGCACAGTGATAGAAACATTATACATCGCAATTATTGTTTGTACTGTTGAACGAGGCCTGTCTGCAAGGTTTGCTATCTTTCTCAAAGACTTACCCTTCTTATGCAATTTAATAATTACTTTTCTTGTCTCCTCATTTGTTTCTGTTCGGTTGCTTCCCACTTTGACAGCCCACCGTGCAGTTTTTTCACTTCTATTCACAACTAAACTCATTCTGTTACTCGTCATGCTATACAAAGGTGTATACTCAGGTGAATACTAGTGAACCCCAGTTGTGGTATCTTTGTTTCGTATTCGTACGTCAGGTGTACGATCACTTTTTTGCGTCTACTCTATACACTTTCTACGGAATTTATTTACTTTCTGACCATTAAACTTGTCTTTGTGGTTCTTTATTGATATATTCATAAAGCTTAGTTTTCATTATTCATATTGTGTGTGTTATTACACTTCTTAAATTTTCTGTTTCTTTTTCGCAAACATTCTCGTTTCAATAGCATAGGTGTACGAACACTTTCTGCGCTCACTGTATGTACAGTAAATACAAATTTATAATTTTTTACTTTACGAAGTGTGCAATGTAATTGTTCAATAATTAACATAAGCAGGCATTCATTAATTTATATTAATATAATAATTAATAAAACTAATAAGCGGGTGATTGATGACTCAGTGGTAGAGTTTTCATCTATGGCATTCTAACCCAGGACATGTGGGTTTTCGATGGCTAATTTTGTGTTCGAAAATTTTCCCGGTGGAAGGCCTACCTTTCTTATATTTGTTCCATCATCACTCATTAACGAATTTAGTTTATCAAAACTCTATAGCCATATATTCATTCTGTCCGTCAGTGAAGCAAACAGTCTCAAGAACTATCTGATGGATTACCAATCAATTTTGGCCATGATGTACAGAGTCAATAGTTAAGAATCGAGTTCCCTGATGAATGTAATATTCAAACCGGAAGCGGTACAAATCAACCATTTCCGGTTTTAACGTTAATCATTATATAGTAAATATGGTAATAGATAGCGAGAAGCGGTTTCCAGTAATCGACATATATATAACATTCATGTAGATAGAATGTTACCCAATTTGTGCATCTGCTGAAAATAATGAGCTTAGGTATTTAGAGAGCATTTTCCGCTTTAGAAAATGTGTGCTTGGTAAAGAATGTAGAGAATTAGCTGAGTCAGGCATGTAGCTAGAAAATGGTAATAGGAAGGGGAGGGGGTCTGTCACGAAATACTGTGGTTATTTACCAGGGGCTCAATCATTCTAAACTATTTTATTGGCAACATATATTGGTTCGTTTAGCCAAGATTTCTAATGGGGGGATGATATGAAATACTGTGGTTACACACCAGAGGCTCGATCAATCTAAATATTTTACTGACAACATACCCATATTGATTGGTTAGGACAATAAAATGAGGATATATTAGTAAGTATTTTAATAAGAAGCTATGAAGAAATCTCGAGTAAAAGAATATAAAAAAGTATTGAAAAAGATATAGTTTTCCGAGGTCATTCGAACGGTGTCGAGAATTTTGCGTCTGGGAAATTTGCGCCCTACCTCAAGAACAGGGAAAATTGCGCCTGCAATGTACCTCCACCGGAAAGTTGAGCCCTGCGAAATAAAAGAACCTATTGGAGCTTACGCATTTGCTCGGAGGGGCTGACATTACAGCATAAACAATCCTCCCCCTACAACCATGCTATTTGTGATTTATTTTCATTGTGGCTATATAAGGGGAGAATAAACTTCAATATAAGCCAAAAGAACACAACGGATCAACGCAATCACTGCTTCTTCCAGAGATGATTTTGGGGGAACACTGGCCTCCCCAGAGCTCTCAGAGTGCCCCCTCGGAGGAGACCAAAATAATACGTCTATAATATAATAATAAATAGAATAGTACCAGCAGTGACCCCCCTCCGGAATACTAAGTGTGCCCCCCGGAAATTTTTTTTCTGAAAGAACGACTGAACGCAATTGTGTGTTTGAATTCCAGCAAGTAAACACACTGTACATAGTTTTCTTGATAATATTACTGAACTGATTTTACATTCACTTTACATTTTCTTTTCTATATTTTGTGTCCTGAAAAGCCAAACAACTCGCAAGGATTGTGAACAGAGATATCTGGGTAGAGCCAAACAGCCTTTTGTAGATTAAATTATACTCTTTGATTATATTAATAATTATATATCAGTCATTTATACTTTTTTGTAAATTTTGTAGTATAATGAAAAATTGTATTTGTATGGATTGCCCTTTAGTGAACTAAAATTGTACTTTTTTCATTTGTTCGGAATATTATAACGGATGGAGTAACTCACTGAGACGATGATAGGCAAGCCTAGTTCAAGTGTGAGTGGAAGTTACTTTACACAATACAAAAATAAGTTGAATTGTAGGGCGCTAACATCCCAGTGCAAATATGTAGCCGGCGCATTTTCCCCTCTTTTTGGGGTAGGGCGCAAACATCCCAGTGCAAATATATTGCGAGCGCATTTTTTCCTATTTTTGTGGTAGGGCGCAAATTTCCTGGGCGCAAAATTCTCTCATTCAAGGAAAATATAATGTCCGTGAAGTTGACAAGCCACTTATGTCAGACTCCATTTCGACTTTAAACGTCGCTAGTGCTACGTTAGTGTTCGATAGTGACGCAAATCGTTAGTACTTCACAGATAACGTGTGCTTTTTAAATAATGGATATAGGTCTTCTAACTGCATGCCAACACGCCCACTTCTAAGAATCATCTCAAAAATGAGGTTAACCGTTAGAGCAAGTAAGTGCTCATTAGTGCCATTAACATTAATGCCTCCATCGTACGGCCCTTTGAGTAATGATAATAGCACGCTCTTTGCTAGTCTCAATGCGTCCCTATATTCTCGCGAACATTCTGACGTGCTCAAGTTAGTTACTTTTTTTTTTTGCAACTATTGTTTATCTGTTATTGTTTATTGCTAGTCTGCAGAGTAGTCCTTACATTAATATGCCATTGTCCTTGATAATCATTGCGTATTTACAAGCAGTTTGTTATTACTGTTAGAAGATATCAAAAAACAACAGATAAAATCTACTACTTAACGGTTCACATTTTTCTTTTACAGTACATAAACGATTAATAATAATAATAATAATAATAATAATAATAATAATAATAATAATAATAATAATAATAATAATAATAATAATAATAATAATAAGACTATTCCAGCATAAAAGTTATCAATTGCATCCCACTGGCAACAAGCGACGCATATTTTAACTTCACAAAAATTAATTTCTCACGATTTTCTGGAAAACTACGTATGATAACATCTTCATTATGTCAAGTTGTTTATCTCAGTGTGATATATGTCTTACCTCTGGACAATATCACAGTAAAACAAATATTAAATATTAGGAGTACATCGTACTTTTGGACTACATCTCATTAACCATGGGAAGATTGAGTAGTGTATACTTTAGGATGTAAGTTTCAGCTTAACTTGCATCATACATTCTTAGGATTACAAAAAGGAAATTTGTTCGTTTGCGTTTGAACAAAATTCTTAGGATTACAAAAAGAAAAAATAATTTTTCCGAATTCCGGAATTTTTCCGAAATCCAGATTTTTTCCGAAATCCGGATTTTTTCCGAATTCCGGAATTTTTCCGAATTCCGGAATTTTTCCGAATTCCGGATTTTTTCCGAAATCCGGAATTTTTCCGAAATCCGGATTTTTTCCGAAATCCGGATTTTTTCCGAATTCCGGAATTTTTCCGAAATCCGGAATTTTTCCGAATTCCGGAATTTTTCCGAATTCCGGATTTTTTCTAAATTCCGGAATTTTTCCGAATTCCGGAATTTTTCTAAATTCCGGAATTTTTCCGAAATCCGGAATTTTTCTAAATTCCGGAAT
Organism: Thermobia domestica; assembly: GCF_964235325.1. NCBI lineage: Eukaryota > Metazoa > Arthropoda > Insecta > Zygentoma > Lepismatidae > Thermobia > Thermobia domestica. Next base: position 68,342,504 of record NC_137471.1, on the reverse strand, counting down.
TTTTCCGAAATCCGGAATTTTTCCGAATTCCGGAATTTTTCCGAAATCCGGAATTTTTCCGAATTCCGGAATTTTTCGATTTTACTTTCCGGATTCCGGAAAGTAAAAATTCCGGAATTGGCCATCCCTATATATATATATATATAGTGGTGCCCACCCCCCTTATGTCCATGACGCACCCCCCCCAATTGTCTATCCGTAGGTGTTCTTCCATGAAAAAAAATCTTCCTTTCGATTAATTTTTACACCCCTTCAAACATATTTATATAGATTTTACCCCCCCAATATTTCAATGACGCAGTTTGCGTCATAGTCCCCCTTGTGGGCACCCCTGATATATATATATATATATATATATATATATATATATATATATATATATATATATATATGTGTGTGTGTGTGTGTGTGTATGTGTGTGTGTTTGTGTGGTTATGTAAACTGAAAGCAAAAATTACATTTTGTAAAAGAAACTGTTTACTTGTAACCAGAGAAAAACGTAATAAATAAAATAGCCATACCCTATTCAGAGTGTGAAACAAAATCAAACTCTTAGTTGCAATTGATTTAAAATTAGCTTATTCTATTCAATGGTAATTATCAAACAAAAATATTAAAACTAGTTTTAATTAAGTTCGTCCAAATTTAGCAATGCTTTAACTCCTATTTTGAATGTGGAAGCCAGTGTGGTAGTTGAAGAAGGGAAAGGGGGCAAATTCCCAGGCACCTCTGATCACTTCCCCGAAACCTCATTCCCTTTGTGCTTTCAAGGGGGGGAGGGGGGAAGGAACAGATGATTTACAACGAAAAAGTTCTGGAGGTCAACAGAAAAGAAATCCGATTTCAGATTTGTTTTAAGGTGACAAATTACGAGTTACGGAAAATGTGAACTTGTATTACTAATTAGTTATTTGCGTTATTGAACTTTGTGCCTAATTTTTAACAAGTATATGTTCTACCTTTTGTGTATAATACTGCATTTTAAACTAGAATGTAAACTATTTTGAATAAATATTAATAATAATTGCAGTTATTCATATTTATAACTTAAATTTAACGTAGTGTTTTAGTGATTACACAAATTACAATTATGAGCACATTTTATGGAGATGCTCTTACAGAGGGTACCCATGCATCTTTATACGCTATGCGCAATAGAAAAATTGATTTTTCAAGCCTTTGGCGGGAAAAATACTGTGAACTGAGGTCATCAGCTTTTCCATATTGTAGAGGTGTATTTTCTGCAAGTAAAATTTTCTTTTGGAATTCGTTGAGAATTTAACACTTAGTCTGCAAAAGTACTCTCCTAGTACAAGTATATTTTATGCATACACTTACTTCTCTCCCACCTCGAAGTGGTTCAATTTCCACATTGGTGAGAGCTAATATGTATATATCGAGGTAAACTGCGTTAAATAGAATCTATACACAATACGGTTTTCGAATAGCCTTAAAGCGCCCCAAAACTTTGGAAAAGAACATTACCCAGTTTAAGAGTTATTACACAGATTCCAATGAAAAGTCGAGTGTTTATGAAGTAAAATGCAGTTGTCAAGAGAGTTATATAGGCAAAACGAAAAGAAATCTAAAAGTCCGAGTAAAGGAGAATATTAAAGATTCAAAAGCGGAAAAACATGTTTATGGAAGCATCTAAAAGAAATGCAACACAGGGTAGAAGATTGAAAAATTTTGTTTGTAGCTAGAATTAAAGTAGAAAGACTGGTTTCTGAAAATTTATTTATTCATTAAAAAAAAAAAAAAAAAAAAAGAAGAAGAAGAAGAAGAAGAAGAAGAAGAAGAGTGACAAATTGGAGAAGGTAATTACAAAATTTTCACAGTATTGGCATGACAATAAAAATAATAACATGAGTTAGCAACCTTCCAACAAGGAACAAGAAAGGCTCACAAATTGACCTCGTCATATTTTAGTTTGCATCATCTTCATCCGTTAATGCTGACGTACTTAAAAACGTGTTTCCGTTAAAAACACAGCTCTTTCCTTGTTAAGTCTGTTCCATGTTTATTCCTTGTTTCTTTCTTTCTTTTTTTTTATATCCTGTTTTTAACCTCAGTGACCAAGACTCCAGGGGAGAGTCGAAAGCTTGGAAGCTTAAAGAAAATTCAGAAATTACAGACATCTGTACGTAGACTGATAGAATTCGTAAGTGTGGTTTTTGCATTGTTACGAGGTAGTTTATATATAATATTTGGGAATTATAAGTGTACTACATTTCTCTTTTTGCTTTATCCGGTTGTTTGGTAGATGATAGTTTATCAGATAAACTAGCTTGTTTACAAAACTTCTCTACCTACTCACACACGATAATCATATATACAAACAAAATTCATTTTCTTACCCCTCTAATGAGCAACTTGATGAGATTGTAACATTGAACTAGCTAAGTTTGGAAGCGGTGTAGCATAAATATGATATCCTGAGGTAATTAATTCGGAATTTAGAAGAAATTCGTACTCCTGAATGCTATACCATGGAAAATTACTTCGAAGAGCAGGGATATCGTGAATTTAGGTCCATGTACGAGATATTTTATGTAATCTTATTCAGTCCTTTTTCTGTCATGAAATTATTATAAATATTAGGTGCAGACAGAGCCGTAGCTAGAGATTTCGGCGCCCGGGGCGAACTAGAATTCGGTGCCCTCTACACTCACCATGCCAAGCTTTTCCTTCCATTTTTTTCAGCTATTGTTGTACTACACTGAATTTTTATTAAGGTGCTTGGACAGACCATTGCAACAGCCAAAAGCGATCATTATGTATTCTTTTACAAATAAGAGCTGTTTTCAAGAGGCGTATATTGAACTTTTTGTTAAAATTGACAAAACTACCTTTGGTTGCATCCAAATTCACTTGAAGAACAGTTCCGGAAATTTACAATACAACTATTTGTAACGTTTCATACTATCGATAAGAAATGAAAGTTTAGTACATTAGAAATTATCTGCTTTTAAAATGTTCAAAATGGGTGATAGCATTAATTTCCACTAATAATTCTAGACTGCGCAGAAGAAACAGTATAACTCAAAAAAATAAATAAATAAATAAGATAAAACGGATTTTTAGGAGGCGACTTTTTATTTTACCAAGCATAAGTATGAATCACTTATATTAACAGTACCAAGACGCGATTACTCAACTCACGTTTAAGATTGACTTATACCAAGTTAACCGGAGGTGCAGCATGACATAGATCTCCAATTTTGACTGATCTCATTTTGGCCAACTTCTGACTGATACTGTTTCTCCTGTGCAGTCTAAAATTGTAAACTTTTGTAATTTTATTCTGTATGTGACCACACAAAGCATTTTAATTTCGATTCATTTAATATCAGCAATTAAACGGATTGAACTTGTTAATGGTAGACGATGTTTTATTACTCTTAGGAGTCGGTGGTGTGTCTCTATTGTATTAAATGTGCATGCCCCGACAGAAGATAAGGATGACGATATAAAAGACACTTTTTTAAGAAGAAGTATCACGGGTATTCGACCAAGTTCCATACGAAAATATGAAAATTGTATTAGGGGATTTCAATGCAAAGGTAGGGTGACAGGATGTTTTCAAACCGGTTATAGGGCAAGAAAGTCTGCTTAAGGAAAGTAATGACAACGGGTTAGTTTCGTAAACTTTGGAACATTCAAAAACCTTATCGTGAAGAGTACAAAATTCCCACGTTGCGACGTTCATAAATACACATGGACTTCGTCAGATGGAAGAACATACAATCAAACTGATCACGTTTTAGTAGATAGAAGAAGCCAGTCTAGAATAATTGATGTTCGCTCGTTCACAAAACCCGACTGGAACACTGATCACTATCTGGTAGCAGTGATAACAAGAAAGAGAGATTATCGTTCAATAAAGAGAATATTCAACATCTGAAAACGGAGAGGTTTAGTTTGAAGACACTAGAGAAGAACCAGGCGAGAGGGAAATACCAGATTGAAGTGTAATAAATTCTCGTTTTTAGACGGTTTTGAGAGTTCTAATGTTGAGGGTACTTCAGTTCAAATTAGTGATAGCATTAAAATTTCAACGGGCACAAATATGTAGGAACAAATCATGGTTCGGCCAGGAATGCATCAAACTAACGGAGAAGCGAAAATAGGCGAAACTGCGTTGGCTACAAAATCCGAATGATGTAACTACACTAAATTTCGTTGACATCAGACGGGAAAGTTCCAAAATGTTTAGAAGAGAGAAACGCGATTTTTTAAAGCTTATATTAATGAACTTGAAGATAATAGTAAAAGAAAAAAATTCGAGACATGTTCAAGGGCATCAACGAATTTAAGAAAGTGTAACAACCTCTCGCGTATATATTAAAGCGAGACGATGGAACAATTCTTACTAATAGATAGAATCTTAAATAGGGCCTAGATGGAAAGATTTCTTTGACAATTTGCTTAACATGCAGCTAAAAACTGATGTTTGTGGGCAAAAGGAAAGGCACAGCAGAACCATAAATTTCAGAGCCTACAGAAGTAGATCGTTATAAAGAAATTAAAGAAACACAAATCTCCGGGTGTATACGGAATTCTGGCTGAGTTGATTTTAGCTAGAGGGGAAAATTGTGGAACAAAATACACAAACTCATTCTTCTTATCTGGAACAAGGAGGAATTACCACAAGAGTGGAAAGAATTAATCATTGTTCCAATTCACAAGAAAGGCGACAAAGCGAATTGTCATAATTTTCGAGGCATTGCTCTTGTGTTAACATCCTATAAAAATCCTCTCAAACATTTTATTAGCAAGACTGATCCCGTACGCGGATGAAATTATTGGAGATTATCGTTGTGGATTTAGGCGAAATCAATCAACTATGGACCAGATTTTACCATTCGACAAATACTCGAAAAGAAATGGGATCAATTATTTATTGATTTTAGAAAGGCTTATAATTCTATTAGGAGATTTTATACAACATTCTTGCAGAATTTGGAATACCGAAAAAAGGTAGTTAGATTACGTAATTAAGATGTGTTTAAAAGAATCCTAAAGTAAAGTCCGAGTAGGAAATTTTTTGTCCACGAGCTTTCACGTCGAAAATGACCTGAAACAAGAAGATGCGTTGTCGCCATTATTATTTAACTTTGTTCTGGAATACGCTATAAGGAAAATCAAAGATAGCAACCAGGGCCTAGAGCTGAACGGTATTTACCAGGTTATGGCGTATGCTGATGATGGAAATCTAATAGAAGAAGATAGAAGAATAATATAGAAAGCAATGCAGACACATTCTTAATTGCTTGCAGCTTTAGAAGTAAATGCAGAAAAAAAAACTAGTATCTTTCAAGTATCTAGGATCAATTATTAACAGACCAAAATCATATAGACGAAGAAATTAAATGTCGACTGAAAGCAGGGAATCCGTGTTATTATTCAGTTCAAAATCTTTTCAATGTTGTTCTATATTGTTGCGAAACATAGTCGCTTATTTTAAGGCAAGAACGCAAACTGAAAGTATTTGAGAATAAAATCCTGAGACGAACGAATATTCGGACCCAAGGGGAACGGGAATAGGAAATGGAGGAAACTTCATAACGAGGCACTGCATAATTTACAACTTTTACCGTACATTGTTAGGGTCATCAAGTCTAGGAGTCTCAGGTGGGCAGGTCATGTAGCCAGAATGCAAGGAATTAGGAACGCTTTCAAAGTTTTGACTGGAAATTCAATCGGAAAACGACCATTAGGAAGACCTAGACGCAGATGGAAGGACAATATTAAGATGAATCTCGCAGAAATAGGACTCCAAAGTAGAAGCTGGATTCAGTTGGGTAAGGACAGAAGTCATTGGAGAGGCTTTTTGAACGTGGCATTAAACCTCCGGGTTCTATAGGTCATAGAGTTAGTTAGTTCTTTTACGGTTAAAAAAAAAAAAAAGTGAAATATAACGGAAATTCAGATTTGTGTTTTGTCTGTATGTAGATAGATAAAAACAGAGCAAAACTGACATATATGTACAGAAAACATATCCTGGTGGTACAAGTAGTTGATGGAGAAATGATCCAAATAAATTCCTTCAAATTGGAACATTTCCTATGTCAATGGAATAAAAAAGAATCATTGGTTGCAGTGTTTTATCCAGTCCTCTCGGTTTTGGGGGGAAATCTGAAGTTCTAGGGGGAGCTCATTAGGGATGCGCTCGAGTCGAGACATGTCTCGAATCTCGACTCGACTCGACTCGAATTCGAGTCGAGATTCGAGTCGAGACACACTTTGTAAAATTCGAGACGAGTCGAGACAAACGTATTTCTCGACTCGAATTTTCGAGTCGAGACACGAGTCGAGTCGAGACGGCTCTTAAAAATCTCGACTCGACTCGAATGTCTCGAAAATCTTTCTATAATTTTTAATATTATTTTGAAGAAAGTATTTACTCAGAAACAGCCTTGAAACCAATTCCAGCTTTTATTCCTTCAGAAAGGTACAGAACGCATAAAATTAATAGTTAATCTTTAAAGATCAAGATTTAATTTTCAGCTCAATTCAGTTAATTAGAACTAATAGTTAATGTCGTTGTATTTGGTTGTACTGCAAATATAATGATAATAATAATAATAATTGATTATCTACTTTGTATAAAACTATTATCCGTAGTCTAAATCTAGTTTGTATAAAACTATTGCGATAAAATGAACTTCATAAATTCTCTGAATGAGCAGTTGGTAGTCTATAGTAATTTAGCATAGTTATAATTATTGTGTTTTCGTTCCCATGAACGCAATAGGGTTATGTAACTTCTGGATTATTCGCTTGCCCAACTATTCTGAGGCTTTAATATGTTGCAGCATATCACGAGCTACGGATAATATATAATGTAACATTTGTTGTAAATCACATATTATGATACGAGACTATTTTACATAGTATATCTTATCTAATATAAATAAAATAAAGAGTTTGTTTGTGTGTTTGTCTGTCTGTCTGTGTGCGACCTGGGGACCAGACGAGTGGACCGAGAGTTCCCAAAATTTGCTCACGGGTACCTTAGTCCAGGCCCCAGATCAAGACGAAGCGTTTTTTTAAATTTCGAACCAGGGGGGTCTCGGGGGGACGTTTACTGGGACCGACCTGGGGACCAGACAAGTTGACCGAGAGTTACCAAATTTCGGTCACGGATACCTTGGTCCAGGTCCCAGTCTAAGGCAAAGCGTTTTTGTCAAAATTGGAACCAGGGGGTCTTAGGGGGGCGTTTAGCGAGACATGTAGTAAAAGTAATCCAAATTGATCGACATTAGTGTCAAATCCATAGTTTTCACGGTCGCTGAGATCAATGGTGACACTTCCATCAGCGATGACTTGCAAATTCAGCTACTACTGTATGCGGGTCGGGTGTCAGCGGGTGAGGAATACCGAGACATGTATAAATAGCCCATATTGATTGATACTAGTGTCAAATCCATAGTTTTCGCGGTCACTGAAATGAATGGTGATACTTCCACAGGTGTTGACTTCCAAATACAGCCCCCATGCGAAGAATGGGTATATTAAGCTAGTATTACAATAAATGGACTGCTTGGATGTCAAGAACTAGTACAGATAAGTACCATTCACTTCTATGAATAGGTATTTTTTAAAAGGATTTTTGTAAACACTAAGTTATAAAACAATGAACTACATACAGTAGTTATGGTTTTGGTTCCCAGCATAAAAGAAATATGGATTGTTCATGAGATATTGAACTTCAACTTTCACTCCTGGAAAATTTCAATTTTGGAGTTAGGCCACTTGGCATCAAAGCAGTTCACTGTAAGATAAATACATTCCGCACATTAGTAACATAGTTGTTCAGGGGCATTCGATTTCCATCCTCTGAAATGAAAGCTGAACGATTGCTTGATACATGTTGACTATATAGGAGATATAGTGTATTAAGTTTTCGAACTTTGGTGCGTATCCGTATTTACACTCTGATATAACTTTAAGTTCACACTCAAATCGAGCTAATTGTTTAATGCATTTCGAAAGCTTTTGTTTTAATGCAGCTCATTAAGGAAAATCTATTTCATAATCGTAACATTTATGTACTAAGAAACTATGAACGTAAAGTGGACTCGACCTAGCCCCGTGGCCGCTGTGACTCAGTGGCACAGCTCTCACCCTTGGTGTGTGAGGACTCTGATTCTGTGTGTGTGTGTGAACTCTGCGGCTAGTGTACGCGTCTTTGCCGTGGAAGACTCGGGTTCAATTCCCGGCGCGAGCTCATGTAGTTCGGATTCCACGTTAATCAGTAGGTCTACATTTCATATATCCTCGCTGCTGAAAGAGACGGTAAAGTCAAAATCAACTCAACAATATATATGTGTGTGTGCGTATGTGAATTTCCTCGTGGCTGTATGGTTAACACATACGCCTTGATCGCGGGAGACTGGTTCGATTTACGGTGGAAGCTCATGAAGTTGTTACCGGTATCCCACTTTAAAGTGTAGATCCATTCCTCATATAACCATAGATTTAATATATATGCCTTTGATACACTTATTTTCCGACTTGGAAGCCATCGAAAATTTCCGGACACAGAGTCCCGTAGATCGAAAATGAGAAACATGGGTACAGAGTAAAACAGCCATAGAAATTTAAGCTTTTTAGGCTAACTTAATCCTTACATATAATGCAACTAGCTTGGCCAAGTTTTAATGGAGGAAATGCTGTCATTGCAACACTCTGAGAATAGAAAATGTTCGTCAGGTATTACTATCCTCCCCTCTCCTGCAGAATGAAAACCCTGACTAAAACTCAATATATATGTATAAAACTATTTTGTGTAATGTAACAAACAGTGGCGGATAGTAATCATGTTTCCTTGCAGAGGTCCTTACGAGGGTTCGCTTCCATCTTCCTCTCCCCAAGAACTAAAATAAATTAAAAAATTGCTATTACTTGTTAATCTTGTACAAAGGACGCAATTAAAGTCCCAGTGTAACACCCCTTCACATTTAGATTTTTCCCCTGGAAGAAAACCAGTTATTATTGTTTCTTGATTTCTCAGTCTCACCTACATAAACATACGAATAGAATTACAGGATAGGACATGTTTAGAGTGCTTGCACGTGACATCTAAGTATATTTCTCATCAAATGTGTCACAGATGAAAATTTCCGTTTGTACTGCGTCTATTTTCTGGTACATATGTTTCATTTATGTTATGTTGCTAAAATTCGTTAGGAAATAAGTACAGACTGCGCCTGTGTGCCTGACAAAACGTAAATGTACTGGATAATTATTTCTTCACTTTCTTCCAGAAAAAAAAGTAACCCATCTCATGTCGGCTAACAAAAGGAGGTAGCGGACCAAAGATAGCCGTTGTTTACCTAAGGTCGTTACACAGCAGGGGTTTCATTCAGTCAGAGGGAAAAGAAAAAATAATTTAAGGTTTCTACATTTGTTTTGAACAGCAATATACTTCTTCCTTTTATTTTAAGAACCATTTCCTTCTCATTTGTCTGCATCAGAAAAAATGCAAAAAAATCACTAGAATGTGCCTATTTACCCAAAGTACGTACTAGATCACTAGTTCAATAGTAAAATCACTAAATCTAGTACGAAATCATAAATGTGGCATCCCTGGGTTGGAGCGAAAGTAATGATTGGAGTAAAAACTAGTCCGTATTTCTACTGCGTTCTGTTGTTGAATTCACAGAAATGTTCAAAAATAAATTCAAGAAGTAAAACACGATCCTACAAAAGACTGTTTACTTGCTCACTGGTTTTCGTATTGTGAACTGAAACTAAAGTGCGCAGTCATGTTGAATACTTCTGTCCCTTTCTACTTTACAACTTGAGATGGGATGAGGGTCAGGATAGATCTAGTGATATACCGCTAAAGGAAGTGCTTCAGTACAGAGTCGGAAGCGGTATGTATTGTTTATACTACTTACAACGTTACCCCCCACATAAAATATAAATTCACCCTTTCTCCCTTCCCTTTTTCGAATACAATGAACCGACTCTTTTGCTGCAGAAAGATGCTAAAAGAAAATTGAAACATCTGTGTCTAAACTTTCTTTGAAGCGCAGTCTTTTGTATTTGTAAGGTTTTGCGAGTATTTTCGAGATAGCCAAATCTTTTACCATGGACTCCTGCTGCGAACTGACTGTGAGTAAACACCCGATCTCGCTGTGCTCAATTTCTCTCGCATACGTGAAATGGGTTTGTTGTTTCCAAAACAAATAGGAAGTTACCTTGTGCTTTGGCATTTCTGCACGCACACAGGTACCATTGTTGTTTTAATGATCAGAAGAAATATCAAAACCATCCGATATATATGATACGAAACAGCTAACAGAGGGAGGCAAAGATAAAAGTAGGCCTATACCAAGTTTTCCGCGTGGAACCATTATGGAGAATAAATATTTGATAAAGTCACGTAGATGCGCTTAAACCTATTCCATCTGTCCTTATAACTTTTCTGGTCTCATCAATTTCTCAGGAGAATACGTACAACATATATCCAAATTCCATATATATACTCTTTCTAAACTAATGAGTAAACTCATTAAGAACACCAACTGAGATAAACAGGAAAGAAAACAATACTTTATACTTCTATCATTTGGTACACATCTCTATGAAGCACAGCTTGTTTCTTTTCGAAATAGCTCCTTCGTGTCACAGCTGTGGTTAGTTTTGTTTTGTGTTAGGATGAAAGAGAGAAATGCAACATTTACTTCGCGGTGAAGTTATATATATTATTAAGATGAGCGGTGATAAGCGAGGTTTAACAAAGAGTGCCTTTCGGATGCACAATTTAACGGGTAGTTGCAGTCCGTGTTGAGAATCGAACTAAAGCTATGTAAGACATGTTATGACAAATCCAAAAGGTGTGTTGTATCGGTGCAGTACCAGTTCTTCACGTTTTTCAAAATGTTCCAAAACCTAAAGAATAATCTTTAATTTCTGATATTTTAGTCGTCACAAATTACAATTTTATAATGTAGTCAATGTTTATAATTACTGGGCAGTTGGGCGTTTAAACTAATGACATCATAATAAAGTCAAAACCATAATTTTGAGTTGAATTGATTCTGAGTTTAACGTCCCGTTCAGCAGCGAGGCTATGTGAGACGTGGACCTACTGATTAACGTGGAATCCGAACCACATGAACTCCCACCGGGAATCAAGCCCAGGTTTCCCACGCCAAAGGCAAGTATGCTAACCGTTAGCCGCGAAGGAGATCCACCATAATTTTAGTGGGCGATAAGAAATATCTCGCCAGTGCTTTTACAATAAATAAAATTTTATAAGTATTAAAGAATAGTGGTAAGAGATTTTATAATAGCTCTTTTATTTATGAGATATAAGTATTTTGAAAAAAAAAACTAAAGAATAGGTTGGCGGAACCACAAAAGACTCGTAAAATAAACTTTCTTATAAATACATACGCACCTTACTCACCTTTTATAATTGCCATGCTTACGTTCTCCATAAAAACAGAAATTCTCTTTTAGTGATACTTTACACAAGATCATGAAATGGGTTCAAATTTAATTAAAGGCAAAATACAATACAATAATCCACAAATATTGCCTCAAGCGAGTTTAAAGATTTCTAAACACTAGTGCGTAACCGGGCGCTGCCGTTGCGATCGATTTACAGGTCTTGAGACGAAAGTAAGAAGGGACTTACGCACACAGTAAGTAAAAACAATTAATATGCCTGTAACTTTCCCTCAAATGGGTGTATCTTATAACTAACCTCACCATTATTTTTCCAATTAAATTCTAGCTCGAAATTATGTATCATATTACCCAATTCCCATTTTGAAAACTTGACCTTAATTCAAAATGGCGGATTTCAAGATGGCTGCCATCAAGGTCATATCTACCATACGACTTTCCCCCAGGGCTTATATGTATCCACATGGTTTTTCTTCACTTTTCTTCATTAACACTCCGTTTACAAAGGGTAGTAAGGGACTTCTGTAGTAATCTCTAATAACCACATCACAATTCTTAAAAGTTATTTAAAAAAATAGAAAACATGCACCATGGCAAAAATTTGTCATCACAAGTAATGATGCATACATGCCTTCTATCAGCAAAAAAAGTTTCATTGAAATTGGAGCCGGACATTTGAGTGATGTCCCTTGTGGGATGTGATTGTGACGTCAGAACACATCGCCCCCCTTCCCGGAATTTACGGGAATTAGGTGACCTGAGTGAGCACATGTGGTGCCAGCTCTCTCCAGCGACCTATCAAGGATCATTGCGTGTATGCCAAGACGTGTCGCCGTTTTTATCCATGCCAAAAGTCGACATACTGACAATTAGGTAGGTAGTCATGACGGTCTGGCTGATGTGTGCGTATATTTTAACTTGTACATTTTGTCTCGACTCGAATTTCGAGACGTCTCGACTCGAATTCGAGTCGAGTCGAGACAGAGACTGTCGAGTCGAGACACGAGTCGAGACAGAAACATATTTTCGAGTCGAGACAACATTTTCTCGAGACGAGTCGAGACAGGCTTAAATCTCGACTCGACTCGACTCGAATGCATCCCTAAAGGTCATTGAAAATGTGGAAAGTAACCATGTGCATTATGCAACCCATACCTCTATATATACTGTGTACAAAGAAACCATGTATATACTTTCAGAGACCAGTATCTTTGTTCTTCACTGCTACACATTAATTTTTAACTATTGAAATTTAAAGCTTCTCCATATACTGTACAAGAATTATTACTAACAATATTTTAATCAGATAGAGACACGGGCGTCTTTGGCGGGGGAGACGAAGGGAACGCGTCCCCCCAATATTTTGAAGTACAAACTATTCAATACTTTATTCTAATTTAATCTATTTACTAACGACAGAATAACGTATAAATAATAATAATTATTATATTTATTTGGAATATAATATTCAGCCTGTGAAACGATTATACAGAGTTCTTGATATACCTCAGGGGATCCGTGAAGATAAGCAGAAAGATCCAGAAGGCTCTTACATTTCCATTAACTAAATTTTTAAATACACATTTTTAATAAACCAACATATTTAGATTTTAAGTTTTAATAAGAAGGCAGTGCAGTTGTTCTTTGGGATATATAAACGAGATTTTTATAGCATTTCTTATATGGAAAAGTTCCAGTTTGCGAGGACCTTCCATGGATATTAACACAAGTGAACTTAATTGGTGTGGTGTACGTATAAGTTGTTGACTTAATTTAGTACAAATTCGTGCCGTACTTGAGAATGATCTTTCAACTTTGCAGGTATCTATAGACACACACTTCATATGGCAGCTAGATGTCGTAGTGTAGCAAAACCGTCCCCAATATCATCCACTTGAAGTTTACATAAAATATCATTGAACCTCACATTCTTCTAAGCATACTTCTTCAAAGTTGAATGGAAACACTTATTTTCAGTTACGCACTCTTCAAAATTCAAAGAAAAGAAATCACAAGAAGATTTGAGTTCTTAAATTGCATTATCCATACGCATAATATCACCGCAGTTGAACACTTGAGACGATAAAGAAATTTTGCCAATAGTATCAACAGGGGTGGGTCCTGGGGTCCGGACCCCCTCGAAATCCCGTCTTTTTGTAAATGTAGTCTACTTTTAGGGGCAATTTTAGAAATTTTCATATAATTTAGCCTCAAATTGTATTTGGGCCGCTCCAAAACGCTTTAGACCCCTCCTGAAATAAATTCTTGCGTACGTCCCTGGGTATCAACAAATATTCTATCAAAATTTTCTAGCAACGCCATCACATATGACCGTACAACTTCATTATGGAGTTTATCATAGTTTTCAAAATCTAACTCCAGAAAGGCGTACAGACTTTCTTCCATCACTTTCTTGTGATACTTATGAAATGCGTCCAAATAAGTCGATGAATCACTCGTATCCTTCAAACGAGAGGTTGCAACTGACACCTTCATTGGTAAATCACTAAGAGTAAATTTTTCGGTCTGTAACATTAGAGTCAAGGAATTAATTGGTTTCAACATTTCTAATATAGCGAATAATAAGACGGTTAGTTTTTTTTTGTTCTGGACTACTAACAACAATCCCCCTGCCTCTGATGACAAATACCCGCAAACTGTGTGTATTTCTTGTAGAGTTACTACGATTGCTGCCAAACGGTCAAAGGCCTTGGCAGTCCGAAAGTGAGAAGTCCAACGACTGTCTCCTACCCTCCCAAGCTCCAGATTGGGTTCATTCATGATAACTTGTATTGATTTTAACTTTGTGCGGTTTTTCGGTGACTGATGAAACCGTCACTTAACATTTAAAAAATGTATTCTTTCTCAGATTGTGTGTGTAACACCGAAAACACAGAAGTACAGTGTTCCATCATTCTTTTTGCCTCGCAATCACTATCAAGAACTTTTCTGAGATTCGCTTTGGTCATGTTTTAAAAATGTATTATCTTTTGGATTTTTACCTGTAACTTTATTATAGTTCGTGAAACCTTTCGTTATGAAAGTACTATCAGAACGTTTCGGAAGTGGTACTGAACAAAGAGCGCTACCATTGTCTAGTGGTAAAAGCCACAAGTGAGTTTTTTTTCCCTCTTTAAGAGGCCTCATCCCGGCGAAATTAAAATTCCGCTAATTTTACAACAATTATGTGATATCTTCAAATAGATAAAAGGTAATCGAAATGTGGAACAAGAGCTCCCTAGACAAAATCATTTTACATGAGATACCGTTATTACGACTCAGTTATCTGCTTTCGATTTCGAGCCATTTTGAGAGTCGGCATTTATTTTCGCGTTTCTTAACGTCTGAAAACGGAAAGCCACTAGGTGACTTGTGATAACGGTACCTCACCCAAAATAATATTGTCTAGGGTCGCTCTTGTTCCACATTTCAATTATCTTTTATCTATTTGAAGATATCACATAATTACTGTAAAATTAGCGGTATTTTAATTTTGCCGGGATGAGGCCTCTTAAACACGACATAGTATCATCAACGTTCTAGTCGATGAAATTTAGGATACTTCAAATAATTCTATTGTAAAGAAATATAACACCAAGCATTACACCTAAAAAAAAACAAATATACAACATTAAAACCCGATCAACACACTGATGTTCTTTCTGTTTTTGCTTCGTGCTGATACATATTGCTTAGTGTTCAGCCTCTCGTATAAAAACGAATTTTGCAGGGAATTTCAGCAAGCATTTTCTCTTAATGACAAGGGAAGTGAGAAATATAAAAATGGTATCATGAAAAAAAATGTGACTTTTTGAGGAATATGAAAAACGACATTGATTGAAAACTTGCAAATTGGAAAAACATAAATTACACGTTAAATTTTAAATCGGAAATATCTATATGGCTATACCTATATCTTCAAAAAATTGTGGGTCTACAAATTTGGGGAGGGGGAATTTTCCCCTCCTAAGATGCCTCGATAATATACCGCTGGCTTTGAAAAAGACGAAATTCGTTGGGTTAAGTTCTGACCCTTTTAGCCCCTACTCTAGATTTCGCATATGTTATTATTCCCCTTCCCTCGCAAACAGCAGCTTGCGTGTGTCTCTACACTTCTCTATTTTCATACTTTTATTCTCACCATCGTGATTAATCCGATTGGGTAGAAAAACGTGATTAACTAACAGAGCCGGCGCGAGGAGGGGTCGAGCCGTGCCACCGCCCAGGGCGGCAAAATTTGAAAAAGAAAAGAATACTATTAAAATATAAGGCTTCGTAATTGTCCCACATGCAAAAATAAAATCGTGTTCCCTGAGAATGTAATTAAACTTACTTCACTCACATTCAGGAAAATACTCTCTCAGGAAATTCAGAGCATTCTTTCTTATTTCCAATTATCAAACTACTAGCCACAGGTATCTCGTTCAAGATTTCCCTTGCTGCGGCGTAGGTAAGATTTTCAGCTAGGACGGATAGGTGTTTTCCTGTTGTGCCTAATACCTGTTCTGCCTAATGAACCTTCAGCACTTTGTAACAAATTTTTGATTTAATCTTATCTCTAGGCAGAACAGGAATTCCTGTTCCGCCTAGCTCCTGTTCTGCCTAATTCACACAAAAAGGGATATTTAGATTTGAGGGAAATTTATTAGTACCTATTTTTCCTTGATTTTCAAATATCATTCAAGAACTCTTTAGATTGAACACGCGAGTAGAACGAATTGTTTCATGTGACCAAATACACCTAAAAATCATTTTTAGTATAACAAATGTAGGGAAAGTGTCCGGTATAATGTAAAAAGCAAAACACCACAATTACGTTGAGTAAAATGATTACACAATTTATTAGAGTTAAATACTTCCAAATATCTACAAAGGATACTTTCCAAGAACAAAGTTTGCTCTAGAATAACAAATTAAAGTATCGGAAAGGAAATACAGTTTGAACTTCTTAAAGTCACATATATCTTTCCAATTTGAGAGAGAACAAAACTTCGAAACTTCGAAACACATACTTAACCCACACACAACCTTCATTGTTATAAATGTAAACTGTAAGCTACAGCGTCTACATAGGAAATCAAATCCAATTGATCTAATCTACTTTGCAAGGATTTGATTCTCTGTTGAATACGCTTATATTTTAGTTTCTGTTCTCTTGGTTTCTTCCCAACTTCTAGAAGCATCATTGATCTTTCGTTTTTGTTCTGCTCTTGCTGTAAAAGCTGTATAAGGGTAAACATATTCGGATGTTCCTTTGTCAGTCTTTTTATTAAACTTCGAATGCCAGCCCTTCACTATATTGGTTGTCCTTTCTTCTCCGTTGTCATAATGGTTCCATAGTTCACTGGAAAACATTTAAGAGAGCATTAGTATTGAAAAAAACTAAGCAAACAAATTATAACGTTTACGAATAGATAATTGTCTGAAATATCTGCTGAAGTTTCAACGAAAAGCGCATCAAGTTTCCTGCCAAAATGTACGAAATTCAGCGTGCAGTAAACAGACTGAAGGTTCTAACACAGGGTACAAAATCGTAACAGTCAAAGTGGAAGGAGACAGAAGTGAAAAAAAAAAACTTCACACTGAAATGTATCGACATGTGGACTCAGATATTTGAATATCCATAATTATTACACTTACACAGCTAACCATTACTTCAGCCAATTATAACATATGAAATGTACGTAAATTACATATGAATTACTGTAATTAATTTGCTGGCTTTTGACAATGATGTCAGTGTCACTTTATTCAGTGACAATCAGAGCCATTTTCGAAAACTATATGTTTGAGGAAACACTGGAATTGATCAACATAAGAAAATAGTTCTGTCTGTCTTTTTTTTATTGCAATTTTGGACCAATATACTAAACCCAAATCGGTAATGAGAAAAAATTACTGCAATAGGAAATTACATATGTTTTATATAATTCCTAAGAAAAAGTAAACCTAACTATACAGTACTTACGGTGTGAACTTGGCGTCTGCACCTTCCAACCACGATCTTGTCTACATGGAAGCTTATGACTGCATTTATGATTACAATATAGGTGACTTACTAATTTTACACATGCAATTGTCTAAGTAGAGTCCGGCTTTTGAAATACTTTTTCTGCAGGTCTTTGGTACGGTTGAAAATTTACAGAAGTTTGTAAGCGGGGACACATTATTTATGGATGGTACATTTAAAGCTGCTCCACGTCTGTTTCATCAACTTTATACCTTACACGGGAAATATTTGGGGCAGGTCTTTCCATTTCTATTTTGTCTACTGCCAAGCAAAAAAGAGGACGATTATTACATAATGCTGTGCTTAATTAAGAAGAAGGCTGTTGATAAAGGTTTCACCTTGCATCCTGCCAAAGTTGTTGTGGACTTTGAAAGGGCTGCTATCAATGCTTTATTTAGATCTTTTCCTAATGCTACTGTTCGTGGTTCTTTCTTCCACTACACTTAATGCATCTGGAGAAAAGTCCAATCACTGGGTTTATATTCATTGTACAGTCAAGATATGCAAGTTAGAAGGTGGATAGGACGAGCTAGTGCTTTACTACTTGTATCCGTTGATAAAATTGGTAGTAGTATTCACAAAACCAGTTTGGGGCCACTTCCTCAAACCAGGCTTTTTTATATATGAAATCCTCCAGCATAGAATCTAATTATACACATCGAAAATTACATCTTCCCCACATTGACCCCATACAGGATATATCTTCAATCTACTTTTATGATATATAACCATAAAAGAATTTTACACCTAAACTTACATCTAAAACTTATAACTAAACATTTCTTAAACTTTCTATTCTTCGCTTTTCTTTTTCTTGTCTCCCTTTGATATAGCTATCCATTAGTTCTTTTAGCTTTGTTAGTAAATCTTCTTTCCTTAAATCTATCGAATAATGGCCCCAAGCTAGAGTATGTATCCCATCTTCTAATATGTATCTTTTGTCATCGTAAGAGCTTAATGCTAGCTTGTTTTCTTCTACTGAATATACATTATGTCTTTTACTCCTAATAGTATTTTGCATTTTATATAATTCATAATCTTTTAAGACACAATCTTCGTAATCTTTGAAAGTTATTTCTGATTTAACAATATTCGATTTTATTCCTTTTGCCTTTTTACAACATTTGTCTTTATCAAATTTACTTTTAAAGTCTTTATCTTCGAGGTCTATTTGAGGTGCTTATATTGAATACATCTTTGATTTGAGACCTACGACTTTTCCTATGATTTCACCTTTCAGTTCATCTTTGAATTTTCCTAATACTTTCTTGTTAACTTGTTTTATCCCATATTTGTTATTATCTTTGTAATCAGATGTATCTAGATGCTCATACATAGCTTTCATATCCTCATATACATCTTCTGTTTCTATATGTGCTATAACCGAGTCTGTGTCACTCATTAATAGTTTGACTTTATCTCCATATTTATTCTTCAACACATTGTAATAGAAATCATATAGACAAATCTTAGATATATCCAGAACAGACATCCCAACATAGATAGGCTTGTTAAAAGTAATTTTTGTCTTATACATATGAATAGCAGCTAGATCTTCGGAAAATATAGTTCTATCTTTAAAAGTAGGTTTAGCTATTAGTTTCTCTGCTAATTCTACATTATGTGCTAGTCTTATATCTACTCTCTTTCTTATGTTTTCCACAGTCTTTCCAAATACTGCATTATTCACTAGTTTATAGAAGTCTTTTTCAAAATCATTCCTTGCATGCGATCTAAGTTCTGTATTTAATTCTATATATTTCTTTAACCAGCCTGATTGTTTAAATTCTAATATTTTATGTATCTTTTTAATTTTGAGACCTTGTGCACATAGAATTTT
Organism: Thermobia domestica; assembly: GCF_964235325.1. Classification (NCBI taxonomy): domain Eukaryota; kingdom Metazoa; phylum Arthropoda; class Insecta; order Zygentoma; family Lepismatidae; genus Thermobia; species Thermobia domestica. The sequence continues at coordinate 68,323,227 of NC_137471.1, read as the reverse complement.
AAATTTTGATAATGCAATATATAATTTTCTTTATCGTAAAGTGTTGTTAATAATTTTGGAAGTTTCTTGTTGTTTATATAATTTTCAGGAGCTAATGGCAAATCTGAATGTTTATTATGAAGTTCTTTTGGATACTCTAAATCGACTTCTAGTATATATCCAGTATTAGACTCATCGTCTGTCTCTAATATTTTATTTATCCAGTATTTATCATTTACACCATTAATAACCTTTTTCCATTCGAATTCTCCATAAGGCATATGATGATTCATAGCCCATCCATATTCCTTATTTGCATCCATGTACATTATGTAAGAACTTTTCTCTTTAGGATTATAATTTTCTAGATACTTATTATTAGCTACTGCATATCTATTTGAACATTGGGAAATTCCACCTCTTATACCTTTTTCTATAAAGAGCAGTTTATCATAATCAGTTAACAATTCTAATTTTTGTTGTGTCATCTTTAACATTGCATCCCAGAAGAAGCCTGGACTTGTGAAATACCATGCAGGATCTAATTTATATGTATTAAGAGCTGTATCTCTGAAGTTTTCAATAATGTCTATTAATTGAAGTACATCTGTTTTGTTGTAGAATTGAGTATATTCTCTTAAGGTTTTTAAATTGAATATCTTACAGATTAATAGATGATGGTTATAATCCTCGTCACTTATATATTCTCCTGTTAATCTATTCTTAAACTTGTCTCTAGATAGTGGAACAGGTTCATCTAGTTTTTCAGGTGAATCAGCATAATCATATGGATAGATACCTTTTCTTTTTACTAAATCAATTACATTTTTAGGAAAGAATTTTAATGTTTCTCTAAATTGTTCTGGTTTTAAATTTTTTGCTAATTCAGCTAGACTTCTTGATAAAAATCTAAACGAATCTACAAATCTTAATTGGATTGATCGTTCTTTATTTTCTTTATTCTTGTATTTTACCGTTTTTGAGAATGTAATATACTTTTCTTCTGTGTTAGGTATTATAGTTATCTTTTCTTCTAATTCTCCGCCTCCTAAACTTTTTATAAATAGATGTGTATCGTATCCAGATAAGTTATGAATGAACACAGGAATAAATCTTGGGTTTGTATATTTTATGTTACAATAAGAATGAGCAGCTCCTCTAAATTTTCCAGTTAAATGATCATGATCAGCAACTTTGGTTATACATGATTTTATATTGTTTATAGTCTTTTTCAATTCTTTAGTACATTCATCAAGTATAACTTCTATATCCTCCTTTTGCTCTTTTATATCCATTAATATGTCATCTATATCATCAATATCATCATCATCTTTTTTCATATACAATTCCTCTTCTAGATGTTTATAACCTTCTTCGATTTTCTTTTTTAAATAACTAGTTAAAATATTTAACCTCTTTATTTTCTTTTCTAATAAGCGTGGAAGTTCTTCAAAAGTTCTTTCACAAATATGACATTTTTCAGATGATTCAAATATATTTCTTTCTTCTTCTGTAAGGCGATTCATAGGTTTATAAGTATCATAAATCTTTGCAATTTTAATAGCTTCTTCTTTTAATTTTTCTACAAATACATCTGATACATTATCTCCTATATATTCTACTGGTTTGCTTTCATAAGAATCTAAAGTGCTTTTGACATAGTATGTAAAACTATTTGGTTTATGTTCTTGATATGCGTTTGAATAAGATCTTTCTGGATCAGGTTGGCATGTAATAATTTCCTTTAATATTGATTCAAAGTCAGCAATAATTGTAAATGGAATTCTCAAAGATCGTTTATAATTAATAAATTCAAGTACCTTATTCCATTCTTTTGGTAAAACGATTTTTGCAGCTGAATATAATCCACAGTATTTTTCATGCTCTTTTAATAACTCTTCTGATTTAAAATGCTTAGCTAAACATCTTTCACATAGGAATCTTTTATGACCATCTTTAGTTATTTGACTGCCTACAAGCTTCCACAAGTCTTTAATCCAACAATAATGAGTTTTCTTTTCACTTTTAAGATATAACAGATGAATATGTTTTTCTTTCTTTTCTTGTGCGATTCGAAGTGGAAAAATTGAATAGTTATCATCAAAACTAAATACACTAATGGAAATATCAGTTCTCTTTTCAAACTTGGCTATATCAGTAATTTGTACAGGAAATGGGATATCTTTAAAAACATCTTTAAACTTATCTTCATATAGGTAAGAAAAACGTTTCGGCGAAACAAATTTCAGCGAAAAACACTTAAACATCCCACAAAAAATAATTAAGTTTGTAAAAGGCTGGAGTTTGATTACATAATATTTCTAGCAGTAATTAAATAAACAAGTAATTAATTAATAGTATTAAAAGATTGATCAAATAAGATCTCCAAAATAGTAGTTACAGCGAATAAAAATTGCTCAAATTTAATTTTTCTTATAATAAATGGAGGATAATTCTAATACTGTTTATACAATAAGAGAGTTGTTAGGTAAAAATAAATCAACTGTAGAACGGTTAAATCATTGGCTACTTATTGAGAACATGCATAATAATAATTTACTTACAAACATAGGAGATATTATATACGCACAAGGACAACCAAGACTTAAATCATTTGAGCCAATTACACAACCATTTTGTGATAACATTATGCTTGTTAAAGTTTCTAGTTGGGAGTTGTGTTGTGAAGGTAAAAAAATAAATAATAAGTTTTTGATCAAAAAGGAAGCATATAGTTCTTTTAACACTTTTATTCGAAGCCAATTTTCTGAGTTTTGTTTAGGATTACATGGAGTTAAAGCAAAATTACCATTCTTATTAAATAGTGAGATTAGAACAGCACAAGGAGCACAACAAGTTGCTTTTAAACATTTAAAAACAATAAATAAGAAATATAAAGAACCAATTGGAATACCTTATAAAGTTGAGTTAGCAGATGTTCCAATAGAATTATTATTAGAACGATTACCAAATATATTAAACCGATTAGAAGTCGAACATTTTTACCTTTTAGATTTAGATATAACACAAGACTTTGCTGGTATATTTATTAAAGAAGAATTAAATAACTATCTCTTACAAAACTGTAATTTTAGAATGCAGCATACAACCAATAAAGTAAATAAAAAAACAAAAATCATTTGTGACAACGACCATACAGTTGGAATAGATTGTCTTAGATG